>NW_027104101.1:3177007-3777007 GCF_902728285.1 Clytia hemisphaerica | reverse complement strand
ACTTACCATAAAACCTCTTTTACAAACTCAAAAGCCTTTCAAAACTACTTTAAACTACATCCAAACGTCAGCCACATTCATAAAGACTCCTTTCCATCAGCCATTTTGTTTAGAAATGAACCTGTATTTTCATTTTCATTTGTTTATCTTTTTTTGCAATGTCAGCTTTTTCCATAAATTATGCGCGCGCATGGAAAAATATCGAAAACCCCGCAAAAATTCTGCTCAGTGACTGGGCACGTACTGACCAATTAGAGACACCCGCATATGCAGGGACAGATATCCCTGCAGACGAGTTACTTGGACCAGACCGTAAACCAGAGACAAAATATTTAAAAAAACTAGATGGTGAAATAGTTTACGGTCTGGATATCCAGGCTAGCTTAAGGGTAAACCAAAAAAGAATGTTCCTGCACTGAAAGGAGCAGACCGTAAAATAACAACTAATCCTGCCAAAATCCTTGAGATATGGAAGCAATACTTCAAAAGCCATTTGAACATTGAGTTCCCACAAGATGAACAAACACGTGGCATGTTAGTTAACGACTCCCTCCTCTCCATACCAAGGACAACGAGATTTCAATATTCGCTGCACAAATAAACAACAAAGCTGCTGAGAACTGACAGCATCACACCAAAGGTTCTGAAAGCAGGAGGCACAGTAATTGATATACTGAAGATTATTTTTGATAAAATCCTGAACTGAACAGATACCCCAACCTAGTTTGCCCAAATTATTGTTATGCCAAAGACGACAGAGAAAGCCCAGCCAGCTACCGAGCTATTACCCTTCTTTCCTTTCGAAATTTTTTCATCTTCATACGATTGATTCTCAACCACAAAATACATCTTTTGGTCAATGGTTTTTTTTCTGACGTTCTTCCTTCAAAGAATATTAATCACTTTCTTTTTTCTCTTTAGTGCGCGAGAACGCAAGCTAATCGTTTTTTTCGAAGGCAAATAGAGATGAGGCGGTAATCATGGCCGAGGACGCTACTTAGTTCCGCCTTATTATACGCCCACGAAAGAATGATCCAAATACGGGGGTGCTACAATTATAAACTATCTCAATTTGCAAGTGTTTATTTTCTGAATTATACAAATAGTATGATTATTTACTTATTCATTTTAAGCATGTGATAGCGTAAATTTAAATATATTATAGCTAAATAATTTTTCCTCAAACCCATGGGAAAATTTTTTTGCCGACTTAGGCAAGTACTTTTTTATTTTCTGGTTTACGGACATTTGGAGATGATCTTTTGGAGCGGAGGATGGAAAAAAATAAAAATAAAATTGTTGTTTTCAAACTTTAATGTTGGAGAAAATAAAATGTGTTTTGAGGAAACTTACATACACAGCAGAAAATCAAAGAAAGTTTTTCAGCTGGAAAATTGTGTTGAGCGCCATTGGAGGAAGCATATTGGGAAAAAGAGATAACTGTTTTTATACCCTTTTATCTTCCTTTCCTGCTCTTATAAAATGAAGTTTTCTAAAAAAATCCATTTCATGGCAGATTAAACAGAATCGGAAGTGCAAAAATAAATAAAATTTCTATGAATTTTTATTTTATTTTCATTTTATTTTTGCAAAAAACGTCGGCGATTCCATAAACCAAAAAATAAAAAAGTAATTGCCTTAGCTATTTACAAATCTCGGAAAATAACTCCGATAGGAACAGGAATTCAGATACATAACCCGTAATCCTGGAATATCGAAGTTCCAGCTGCACTGATGGAGAATGATGCCCCAAATCAGTGTCAACAAAACAGAAATTGAACTGATCAAGAACATTGTACGAGAAGTCTCAGTGTGCTGTAAACGTTTATTGAAAGCTGACTGATTGGTTTGAAGTGTAAATAGGTGTGAGACAAGGTTGCTAGCTATCCCCAACACTGTTCAACCTATTCCTAGAGTTTGTAATGTATGAACTCAAAGTCCTACAAGATCAATGATCAATTGTGCATGATGTTCCCTATGCTGATGATTCCACCTCTATAGCAGCCGTCTTTGAGAAACTACAGCTCTCAACAAACCAACATCAGGAGACCTGCTTTAGGTGGATGTAAAGCTTTAGGAAAATGTAAAGCTATAACGCCAAGTCATTTTAATTGACAACAACAATGTTGATCAGTTAGTCATACTAGCGTCCCGCCGAAATGTGTATCAAAGATTAATGCTGTGACAGCGCTATACTGTTTACTTTCAAAAGGAAAAAATGTGCCGCAAAACTTCTAAAGGGATTAATGAAAAAATAAACCGGCATTTTTTAATGAAATTAACATTTTCATAATAAACTACATGAGGAATTACCTAAATTTTCAGCCAAGCCAACCTTGAAAACTAATTTGAAGAACAACTTCTCAAGAAAAATATGTACGGGGGAGAAAACACCCGACCTAGATCTGCGTATCTTTGGAGGATAGGCTATTTTCCGAAAATTTTGCCCAACCTCAAACACTGATCCATTTACATGTGTGGAATTATTTTTGCTTTAGCGTGTAATCAAGGCCTTTAAGAAATCGAAGTGCTATCTTGAGAATTGAATAACAAATTTTGGTTTGTCTATAGCTGGCTGCTGCACGTTGGTAATGCATATTTTTGTGCAGTCGAAGATAGAGTAAAATTAGTTTCTCCACGATCTTGCACTTTTTTATAAAATAGTAGGGCGTATGGGTACGATAACAAGTTGTAGTCAGGCTTCAAGAGATCTGAGTCTGAGCACACATGCTGAGAATAGACATGAATGGGTTTAAAGATGGTACCGTGAGTGGTCATAAATCTGACAGCCCTGCCTAAATCCGATGGTTCTTTCAAAGATACAAACTAAAATAAAAACAATCCTTTCGCTGTGACACAATGAAGATACAAAGTGTCAACTAAACTGAGCTTCTTAATAAATACAAAACATAATTTTCTATTACAAAATTGTTAATGTTTTAAACACGAGCAATCGATTCAGAATAATAATGGAGGTAATCTCACACTTTATGATCACATTAATAATTGATATCTTGACATTATTATAGCCATCTTGTTGGATGTTTTATTTCGAGAGTTATTGCAATAGTTTATTGTTCAACTTGGAGAGGGAATGTTTGTAAACATTGAATTTTTTTCCATTTCAGTTATTTGGGGGGTCGGATTTAGGCAGGGCTGTCAGATTTAGGACCACTCATGGTAGATCTTTTCCAAAATATCATCTCAGGTCGAGGGCTCTGAACATTAACCTTACTACATCCATCTTCTTTCTTTCCATGTTTTCATGACGCTTTTGTGGAACTCAAAATTTTCCTGCAGAATCTCGACGAAAAATCAACAAATTTTCATTAAAATTCACTAATATTTCGGGTTTTTCCCGCTTGGGAGCTGTGCCACGATGTCATCCAAGCCAGACGACGGAGCTGATCGGCTGCTGGTCTGTACACCACAACAATGCACTATTGATATTTGCTCTATTGATCAAGATAAAGAGCGGCTGACTTGTGTTAAATGTAAGCGAAGCGTTCACTATAGATGTACAATGCTTCCAGCATACCAAATTCAACAATTTATAGACAAGTCCAAAAGTACCCACTACCGTTACACTTGCCAAAACTGCGTCGAAGTTAAGCCAGCACTCCGCACCCTCATCCCAGCTAGACGACCCCAATCATCCCTCAAACTTGAACAGGAGGTTGAGAGCCTAAGAAGAGAGCTACAAGCATGTAAGGGGATTCTGAAACAGAACGAGGTTGACAGAGTTACAATGGTAACTCAAGAGAAAGAGCTTACAACAAAGAAAAACTTAACAAAGATCCTGGTTTCCATTCTATCGAGTATGTTGAACAAAAATTCGAAGAAAAACTCGAATCACTAAAACCATCCATTAAAGAGATGATCCAACAAACAATCAAATCAGAATGCAAATTAATTACAGAGAAAACATACGCATCTGTGACCTCTTCCAACGTCACCAATCTTGTCACCCCAAATCAAGAATCACTGAAGGAAGTCATTAAAGATGCATGGCGTGAGAAGGGTGCAGAAGAAGATGATAAAAGAAAGCGTGCACCAAATGTTATTGTTCATGGTCTACCAGAAAAGAACGATGAAGAGGACAAAGCTTAGGCATCAGACTTCATCAAGGATACTCATGCACGAGCTGACATACAGCTTGTTAGAAGGTTGGGAGTATCAAAGGAAAATAAGAAGCGTCCCTTGTTAATCTCACTCAAAGACAGAACGGAAAAGTGGAGTGTTATTGGAAACTTGACAAGTCTTAAAGGACTTCAAAACTACAAAGGAATCAGTGTCACTGAAGACCTGACACCCACACAAAGGAGAAAATATAAAGTACTATCAGATAAAGCAAAGAAACTTAACTCCGAAAAGCAATCTCAATCAGAAATTTATCGAGTAAGAGGAGATTCAAAAAACGGTTTCGAAGTAAAGAAGCTGAGAATCACAAAACAACAATAAAAACATATCAAAACAAACAAGCACCAAATATCAACGAAAGAAAACCCACCATAAGAACAATTCCTGAATTAAGAATCCTATACACCAATGCAGATCAATTTACGCAAGTAAAGAAACGAGAGTTGAACAGAATACAAAACGATGAAAAGCCGCACTTAATTACAATTTGTGAAGTTAAACCAAAACATGGTAAAGTATGGACAATGCACGAATACGAAATGAAAGAATATAAAGTCGTTAGCTCCACTAATATTGATAACAAAAAAGGTCGAGGAATCGTCATACTGGCACACTTAACCATTGACCATCTTGTTGCTGACATCAAGAGTCCAGTTGATTTTGAAGAAACTTGTATTATTGAGATTCGTCTGGCAAAACAAGAAAAACTTGTGTTTGCATGTATATACTGAAGTCCTACGAAACAAGCCGACTCGGATAACAACAATTCTATGTTGAATAGTTTGCTGAAGACATTGAGTCAGGACAAGAGGTACTCTCACAAATGTTTTGTGGGAGATTTCAACCTACCAACGATAAATTGGGAAAGCTGGACCTCACCCCACATTGAGGATAGTAAAGAAGAAAAATTCCTAGATGCACTACGCAATTCATTTCTTTACCAACATGTAAAAGAATCAACAAGATGTAGAGGAATGGACGAGCCGTCTCTAGTAGACCTCATCCTAACCAGCGAATATAACCAAATCAATAACCTCAAATACCTCAGTCCACTAGGACTGGGTGACCACAGTGTGCCCGTCTTCGACTTCAAGTGTCGTGCCGAACAGAAGCCAAGTTGCCAGAAATATGCCTACAGTTCAGCTGATTTCCAGGAGATGCGATACTTTCTTGAGGCCGAAAAATGGACTCAAAATTTCATCGCAAAATCGAACGATAAGACCGTATGTGAGCTCTGGGAACATTTCAAAGGGGATCTTACCGATTTGAGAAACAGATTCGTGCCTTTAAAAGAAGTTGGAAATTCCTATTGGAAGTGTAAAGGAATTGTTCCGTTGGGAGAAGAAATCCGTAATGAAATCAGAACTAAGAAGCGACTGCATAGGAAGTGGGTCAATTCTTCAGACGCGGAAAAAGTCTTCAATAGAACACAATATGTTTCATCACGTAACCGAGTCAACAGCATGATCAGGCAAGTGCGTAGAAGTTATGAACCCAACATCAGTAGATCAGCAAAGAATAACCCAAAGCGTTTCTGGTCACACGTTAGAAATCAACTGAAATCAACTAGCCGCGTGACATCTCTACTGGAGTCCGAAGATGACAAGAAATCGATAAAGCATGAAGATGTGGAGAAAGCCAATATTCTGCAGAAGCAATTTTGCAGTGTATTTACACATGAACCTGAAGGAGAACTACCTCCATTTGAGAAGAAAACAGAATCGATGATTAATATTCTTGAAGTTTCCCAAGAAACAGTAATAAAACAGATCAAACAGCTAGATGCAAATAAATCGTTCGGACCTGATGAGCTACATCCGTCAATGCTGAAAGAACTGATTGACTTTGTAGCAGAACCATTGAAGATCATTATGAACAAGACATTAGAAGAGAGCGTTCTGCCTGAAGACTGGAAGATGGCACATGTCACACCAATATACAAAAACAAGGGTGCACACAATCTGGTAATAAACTACAGACCTGTCAGCCTGACATCGATAATATGCAAAATGATGGAATCAGTATTACGTAAAGTAATGATTGATCACCTTGTTCGAGAGAATCTTCTCTCAGACAAGTAATATGGCTTCATTGGCAAAAGATCAACAGTTACGCAACTACTATATTATATCGACCTTTGCTGCGAATCAATGTCAGAAGGAAAAGTAGTTGACTGTGTCTACTTTGATTTTGCAAAAGATACAGTTCCTCACAGGAGGTTGATAAAGAAACTAGAATGTTACGGGATCAGCGGAAACCTGTTAAAATGGATTATAGCGCCGCAAGCAACTAGTCAAGGTTAACTCAGCTAAATCAACTACTGACCATGTGATAAGTGGAATTCCTCAAGGAAGCGTACTTGGGCCTCTGCTCTTTGTTATCTACATAAACGATTTGCCAGAAAAGGTAGTCTCCGATGCATTTCTCTTTGCCGACGATACGAAGATAGTGAAAATAATCAATTCTATTAGAGACTCTCTAGTTGTTCAAAAAGATATCTGTGAATTGGAAAAGTGGTCCCGAGATTGGTTACTAAAGTTTCATCCAGGGGGGGGTCAGGATCCAGATACCAAACCCAGGGCCGGGGGGTGGTGTCCATTTTTTTTTTCAAATTTCAAAAAGTCAAGTTGGTATCGATACCAAAATGAGGGGGTGGGTCCCCCTTTTTTTTCAAATTTCAAAAAGTCAAGTTGGTATCGATACCAAAATGAGGGGGGTGGGTCCTCCTTTTTTTAAATTTTTGCTGAATTGAAATTGGTATCTGACTTAAAATGTTGTATAATGTAAGTATAAAAACTTATTTGAATCGCTTACACTATACCCTGATTACATATAAAAACATTCTTCAATCTATTGTCACATAAACCAATGATCCAATTTTCTTTACTTTTCTTTCCCCAACCACTTAAACATTATTGACAGTATATCATACTATATTTAAAACATTCAAACTGTGAAAGAAATATATTCGAACATTGAACGCATTCGAATATTACGGCGTGCTATTTGAGAGATTATTTTCGAATGTTTTGTTTTGGCAGCGCAGTGTCTTCTTTTTCTTGAAAATTATCAAACTTGAAAGATTCGTATGTTTCTGTGTGTTTTGTGTACTAGTGGACCTAAGTGTCTGAATGAAATGGATGTAATTTAGTACCAATATTATATCTGGCATTTTCTTTTTACAAATTTGCCCTAAATGTTACTTTTTTTTTTTTGCCAAACCAATGCAGAAAAGAGTGGTGTTTAAAAGGCATAAATCTGCATAAACAGTGTTTTCAGTAGAATGATTCAAGGATCATAATTACTTTTCTCTGCCTTTCCTTGTACTTTTTTCAATAGATTTAATTTACGTTGTGTTCGAATGAGAAAAACTTGTTTTCATTTTCAGGAGTCTAAGGTGTGGTACATAGTGATTAATAAGAGGAATGTTCTTTGAATAAAAACATCCACAGATTTTGTTTAGCCTCCATTGATGCAGTATCCTATGCATATCATTTTTACTGATTGCCAATTTAGGGGGGTAGGTCCCCCCTTTTTCAGAAAATCAGGATTTTCATGTTGGTATCGATACCAATTTAGGGGGGTGGGTCCCCCCTTTTTTAGAAAATTGGGGTTTTCAAGTTGGTATTGATACCAATTTAGGGGGTGGTGGTGTCTACTACTTTTAAATCTCGAAAAGTCAGGTTTTTGGGCCATGGGTTGGTATCCTGGACCCTGACCCCCCCCTGTTTCATCCTGACAAATGCCATGTCTTGACTATAGGTAAATTTGCTAATATTAAGCATGCACACAGATACCAACTTGGAGGTAACGAACTTGAACATGTTTTTGAAGAAAAAGACCTAGGCATCTTGATTGACTCTGAATTATCTTTTGAGGAACATATCTCTAGACAAGTCAATAAAGCGAATTCTATCTTAGGAGTCATCCAAAGAAGCTTTAGTGACCTGAGTCCTTCGGCATTTTGCACATTATATACAACCTTTGTCAGACCGCATCTAGAATATGCACAATCAGTATGGCAGCCAAAATCTGATTGAAGGGGTCCAAAGACGGGCAACAAGACTGATTCCGCAGTATCGTAATCTCCACTACGAGGAGCGTTTACAAAGACTCAAGCTTCCATCTCTTGAGTTTAGAAGACTTTTCTCCGATATAAAATGGTCCAAATGTATAAGCATATCCATTTTTATGATCCAAAAACAACTCGGGACAAGCTAGTTAAAAGAACTCGTCCAGCCAGATTTCACGATCACGAATTCGTTCCAAACTTTGCTGCTGATGGTCTTCGAGGAGCGCAAACAAAGTTATTCTACTATAGAACAATCCCTACATGGAATGCATTGCCACGATTTGTCGTCGAGTCGACCTCCATTCACTTGTTTCAACAAAACCTTAATGAAGCGTGGAAAAGACACAAACTTAGATATTTAACAAATTAGAATTGTAATCAAACCGGTTCGTAGAGGCCCACCTCGGACCTGTGAACTTGTATACTGTATAATAATAAATAATAATAATAATAATCAACGATAAACAGAGACAAGCCAAGATACAAATTCAAAAATTGAACAGACGACAAACGAAACGTACCTAATATGCAAGTTAATATCCTCACCATACTGCTGAAAAGACCCTGAGCATTTTGAAGCTACGAAACAATGGGATACGATAATATATTGAAACTCAGACATCCTTATTCTATATTACTGAGGTTAAGCATACAGGGATAATCACGACGACGGACAAAAAATGTATAAGGCTAGTGAAAATACGAAATTTGATTGGTTGAAACTCACTAGCCTGTTAAATTTTCGTTCGTCGTCGTGATTCATTGCACAAACAATGATAAACAGGAAAATGAATAAAAATTTCCTGAAATTAATTGAAATTTCAACGTAATGGGTATATAGCCTGGGGTCCACTTAAAGCTTTTTTTATAGACTGGATGGCGCGATTAAGTCATAAAGGCCCGGTAGTATATGGTATACCGTGAAGTCGGTTAAGGTATGTGTACACCTTTTTTCTGATTTTTTGTCAAAAAAAATTTTTTCAGTCAAAGTGGAAGAAAAGTTACTGGATTTCATTTTGGTAAAATCGCGATCTTATAATCTTTTTTTGATCCAGAGTTATAACCATTTAAATTTCAAAACAAAGTTCGTCTTATGATGGATTATTTACTCAAATAATTGTCTCTTTCGGAAACAACAAAGACAAAAGAGAGAATTCAGCTGATGTTTATTCTCACCTCTATTGAATAGTAATATTTTTGACACATTTCACTGATTACTCAAATTAACAGCAATCATCTCGTTAAAAATTTCAAATTGATGTAGAAAAAAACGAAATTTTACCACACCGTACTAGTTTTAACGAGGTTAAAGTCACCCATAGCATTTAGCTATGAACTTAATTTTTTTTTTATATTTTCGGCAAAGAATTGAACTAAAAAAATGTCTTAGGATTTTTTTTCTAATCGAGTTAAAGCTTCACAATTTCAGGTTAAGTGGAAAAAACTCGAGAAATGAATGATTTTTTTCCAAATTTTAACAATTTTTAAGTTTTCTCGAGTTAAAGTCGATCCAAAAAAAAATCCTAAGACATTTTTTTGGTTCAATCTATTGGGAACATAGTATCGAAATTATTTTTTCAAATTTCAAAAGCTATGGGTGACTTTAACTTCTTTGAAGTAGGTAAGGTTAAAATTCTTAAGATTTTAATTATATCCTGCCCAGTTTTTTAAATTCAGCTGAAACTTTTACCATTAGAAAGAGAATATTATTGGCTTTCAGAAAATATATACTTTTGATGTATAAAAATTTGTTGTTCTAAAGATATGATCAATTAAAGAGAATGTGCCAAGGAAGGTGAACACATACCTTAACTTGCATCAGTGGATGGAAACTTGCATAGCCATCAAATGACTGACCAATCAAAGCAGCAAAATTTCAAAACAAATGAACTACGCAGCTCCGCTCGCAGATCTACTCTACCATTTTTGTTTTGATTTAACTTTGTATTTTAATGACCAGAAAGGTCATTCATTTGAGGGCTATGCATGTTTGCCTCCACTGATGCAATTCACGGTATGCTTTTGCTTAGGATTTTAGTTGTTTTTGGAAGGTAAAAACAGTAAGCAATGTTTTTGTTTGAAAATAAGGGATTGCAAATCTGTTATTGATGTTTGATTCTCATTTTTGATTATATCTTTCAAACTCCAAGTAGGTTTATTGTTATCTGTATTTTTAACATTTTCTCTAAAAATGGTGACCTTGCCAAATGATCCTAGTCCACTTCACTAGACTCAGCGTCATAGAAAATTATCAAAAAGCAAAGTTCAGCCAAAACCAGACTGTACTAATCGAACGTTCGATTGTGATCGAAGTAATCAATAATGATCGATAATAATCGAAGGTAATCAATGACCACTTATCGATTCTATCGGTTATCGAATACTCACTCAACTCCAGATTATGGCATTTTCTTCAACCATTTTTGATTTGTTCAATCATTTCAATTACTTTTCGATTACCTTCGATCATATTGAATACCTTCGATTGTATTGAATACCTTCGATTGTATTGAATACCTTCGATTGTATTGAATACCTTCGATTGTATTGAATACCTTCGATTGTATTGAGTACCTTCCAGCCTTATGGAATACCGTCAACTGCTCTAACTTGGGACGATTGGTTGAAACATGGGTCTGTATTTTCACTTAATGTTGAATCTCTTTGACAACAAATTTGTTTTGATAACTCCAGCAAGTTTATCAATGATACTTTTCGTTCCTCTTAGAGTACACAGACACGTGTTTGCATGTGTTCCACTACGGATTTTTTTCATATTTTGAATTAAAAGCCTACTTGGTGCGAAAGAGAAATCGTGTATTTTTTAATATGCCGTTCATTAATTCAAATCAAATGACTTTGGAGGTTCAGTGAAATGGTGGCCGAATTGCCGTCCCATATTTTGTCAGATAGTCCCAAGTTAGAGCAGTTGACGGCGGCGCGAAACAAAGATATTTGTGATTGCCGCCTTAGCAGCGCGTTAAAATAATCTGAAACCAAGTTTATTTCGACCAATTAAAACACACGCGAAAACCACTTTTGTTTTCTCTGACCAATCAGAACGAGCAAAAACCACTTTTGTTTTCTCTGAACAATCAGAACGCGCGATATGAGTTACTTGAGGAAACCTAGGGCGCAGGCACACAAAATAGCGGGTGAAATGGCTGGAAAATAAAGGGGGGGGTCAATCTTTATGGCGGGCCTTCTTTTTGTGCTTAATTAGGTCATTTTTTTGGTTTTTCTTTAAGATATATCATAGTAATTGGTTATCGAAGTAATCAATTGGCTATCTAAGTTGTTAAAGTTATCAAAAGTAATCAATAAGAATCAAAGTACTCGAACAAAGGTTATCGAAGCAGCAGGTCCAAAATGCATAAAACATAATGCATATTGAATAATGCATAATATTTGAAAAATGTCAATTTTAGAGGCTATAATAAGGAGAATTTGAAAGATAATACTTTCAACAAAACAAATATACCACTTTCTCCCATAAAATAAAGGGTAGAAAGCTGTAAATTTGAATTTTGAATGATGAAGAAAATCCATGATATAATGAAAATGTTTGTCGCCATTTTGATTTTCATAGTAGTTGTATTTTACAGAACGTAGTATAGTGTAGAAAAAACACGAAAATATCTCCTCCGTATATTACTTTTCTAACTTGAAAAACGTAAATTTTATAGCAAGATCTTTATTCTGGGTTTTCTCAGAGATCTTTTCGAACAATTGCTGATAAATTTCAACGGGTTTTCCCTCTTACAAAGCATTAACCATGTGAATGCTTTTTGTTAGATAAGCCAATATCCAGCCAATATAAATTAAAGAGCTTCATGCGAAAGATATATCTAAGAAAATAGACTTCGAATTTTTTTACATTCGAATGCTTATGTGTTTACCTTTTTTTTGAGAAAGAAGAAGGGGGAAACCTTTCTGATCTGTTGCATCTTCTTATTATTTATGCTGACAGAAAACCCTCTTTTGTTATGATTCGAATGTTTTCTCTTTTGTTTGGATTCGAAAAGTAAATATCATGTCTGGGGAAATCCCTCTGATTGGAATGTGTACTTATGAAATTCTTCTAAAGAGGTTTTCGTCGCGGTTTTAGCCTCTACAAAGGGGAGTTTTAGAAAATATAAAATCGTTCTGTAAATTACACAATACTATGATGCATTATGCAATATCCATTATGTTTTATGCATTTTGTACCTGCCGGTTAGGCCAGGCCCAATTGATAGTTTGGTTTGTGTCTTCCAACCAACTCTAAATTTTAGAGAAAAAGTGTTTCACTTTGAGTTGGAAAAATCAAAAAAAATTTACCTCCTTTTCACATGATAACTATCCCTGCGGTTCTTTTTTAACTGACTGCTTTGATTCTTCTATTCATGATATGCACCACTGCAATGTCTTCTGACATTACGTCACGGAACCAATAGCTCATTGGTTGGAAGTGACGTAAAATCAGTCAATACGTCACTTTCAACCAATCAGCTATTGGGTGGAACGGAAGACATTGCAATGGTGCATATCATGAATACTATAAACAACAAAAAAGCACACAAAAAATGTCCCAGTGTAACCCGTACTTAAGAACAAATATTTAGCACCTAAGGCGGCCATTGAAAAATTGTTCTGTTCGCGTCGCAACAGGTGTTAAAAATGCATGCGGTCGGACGGGCGGTCGCAAAAATTCCCGGGTTTTTGAAAATCGCTTCTGTAAGTTGGGGGCAGGCGGTGAACAATTTTCTGATGGCCACCAGAGAGATCAAGAAAAAAGCTATACGTCAAAAGAACAGTTTGCTTTTTCCAGAGTTTTTCCCGCATCTCCGCACCAGAAAATCAGGGGAAAATATGATGCGGGTGGGTGACGCGAATAGAACAATTTTTCGATGGCCGCCTAAAAGCAGAGTGTCACAGTTGTATTCCTTTAACTAAGCACACACCGCAAACGTCATAATCTCAAACTAGAAGTTATCTTGCGATCGTGATGTGTGCCTTTCCTTTGTGGATCCCAGGCTTTACAGTAGGCTATTTCTTTACATTTCATTTGCAGTTGGATTCCTAGCCTGGGAATCCAAGCTCATAATCTTAGAAAAAACAAAAAATTCCTCACCTCACAAAGTTCTAAAATTATAGAGCTTGGTGCAGGTAGATTAGTCTGACACAGAATGTTATAACCAGACGGTGTCAATCGAACGAATCGAACGCCGAATCAATTGAACGCAATTGAAAACAATTGAATAATTGCGATTCGATTGTCGAACGCAATCGAATTGCAATCGAATATTACCCAGGGTTTGCTGTTCGATTGCTTTGATTACGTTCGATTGTATTCGATTATGTTTGAGTACGTTCGATTCACTTTCGTACAATACTTTAATATAAGCACTCGGCCGCCCACGCTAAAAAGCTCTAACAGAGTGATCCAATTTAATTTAATCGCAATCAAACTCATCGAACATAATCGTAATCGAACCAATGGAACATAGTCAACTATTAATAATCGAACCAATCTAACCTTACTCGAACGCAATCGAACACAATCGAATATAACCCGGGAATCAGCCATTCGATTGAGATTCGATTACGTTCGACAATCGAATCGCAATTATTCGATCGCGTTCGATTACGTTCGATTGGTTCGATTGCGATTTTTGTTCGAAGTTGTTCGATTGACACCGTCTGGTTATAAACAGTCTGTGTATGAACCCTTGTTGACAGACTTTCTGAACTTTAGAAACCCAGGCAAACACACATAATCAACTTACCATAAAAACTCTTTCAAAACATCAGCCACATGTATTTAGACATCCAGCCAACAGCCATTTTCTTTCTAAATGAATCTATGTTTTCATTTTCATTTGTTTTCCTTTTTTCTGCAGAGTCAGCTTTTTCCATATATTATGCGCGCGCATCGAAATTATCAAAATGCGCGCGAAAGTACTGCTAAGTAATACGTCGAAAGCTGGCCAATCAGGCCGAACCTGCATTGCAGGGAAAAATCTCCCTACAGGCGAGTTACCTGCGCCAAGCGTTAAACAAGCAGCAAAAATATCATATACTAGACTGTGAACAAAGTTTAACGCTTGGATTCCCAGGCTATTGGATTCCAGGATTGCACGATTGCTTGAGGAATTTCGAAAATTCAGGTTTTTGGTAGAAAAATTAAAAAAAGGTTCCAGTTTTAGCTACCGACCGACCGCCCGACCCATTTTTCAAAGCTTCTAGGACACGAACCAAACAATCAATACACGGGTTTCAAATTAAATTTTTGCTTAGCTTTAGCTTTGATCCCATGTAAATTTGCACGAAAAATATCAAGTAAACTGAACGAAAATTTGGCCGTGTATCAAGCAATTTTAGCTCATTTTTCCATTTTGACAGACTTTATGGGTCATTATGAAAACAAAAAACATTAAAATAAAAAGTCAATCGTTTAATCATATTTCTTTTATTGAATTTAAAATAGAAAAACATCTTTTGAATGAACACCTGGCTTTCAAAAGAGAAGAAAGGAAATCTATCAACCTTTTATAAGGCATTTCCCCTTATCGCTCCTTTTATTTACTTGATTTTTTCTCTCGCGCCAGATATAATTCGAAACCCGTGTATTGGGCCTGGCCTTATCCAGACGATCTCAATCGAACGGAATCGACGATCGAACCAGTTGAACCAAATCAAACGCAATCGACCGATTGAAATTCGATTGTCGAACGCAATTGAATCTCAATCGAATATTACCGCTATTTTCAGATTCGATTGATATTCGATTGCGTTCGATTGATGTTCGATTGCGTTCGATTGCGTTCGATAGTCGATTTATTGACCCCCGCGGATTGTTCATCGCATAATTTCTACGGGAAATCGAAAGTAATTTCATTCGGCTTGTGATGTTTGAGAGCTTGGATGTTGGAAAGCTGCAAGAATAAAGCCAGATGATCTCAATCGAACGAAATCGACGATCGAACCAGTCGAACAACAATTGAACCAATCGAATATTACCCAGAATTTTGACGTTCGTTTGATATTAGATTGCGTTCGACAATCGAATTTCAATCGGTCGATTGCGTTCGATTTGGTTCGACTGGTTTGATCGTCAATTCCGTTCGATTGAGATCGTCTGGCCTTATCGATCGACGTATCGATCGGAGAGAGGTAAATCAGAGAGGTACCGTAGAGTCGTTTAATCTCGACATACGTCTTGCAATCTCGACACCGGATCTGTAAAATAATCAAAACAAACCTTGAATGAAATTCTTGGTATCATTCTTATCGAACAAGTTCATCCATCAAACTAGAAGTTCAGTAAACATTGCAATCCTTTCAATTAAAAAGAAAGCCAAATTATAAGCAGTTTTACACAACACACGAAACGCATGCAAACTTCCTCGTAACTTTCTCGTGTCCATCATTAAAATTTTACAACTTTATTACGCTTCAAGTCACGTGATAAAAATAATTCGCGCGCTTAGCCTGGTTTCCCCTTCCTTATATATAAAAACACACACTCTAGGCGCTAACAGGCCGCACGCCGTGATGGCCAGTATGGCGGTCACATTAAATTCAAAAGGAAACCGGGTTCTTTTTATTATTTTCGGTTCACGGTAAAAATGTCTACTAAAAAATTCCTCGCGTGCAAAATGTTGTGTTGTTGTGATTTAGACATCTTCGTTGAAAGCATGCTAATTAGTTTTTAGCGATTACTACATCGTTAAAGTTTTCTTTTCAAATATAAGTATAAGTAATAACACTTCACATTTCTCATATTATATTAACAATCTGTGACGTGATAGAGAGAGAGTACATTTTAGTGATTGATTGATAACTTTGGTATGTATTTGTTTATGTTTGATTTTTTATTTCGAAGACCAGCCTACAGCTATGTCGAGATTGCAAGACGTAGTCGAGATTAAACGACTCTACGGTAATCCATGGTTTTATAGCCTGATCAAGAAAGTTTTTAAGCAATTTTAAGCAATTTTAATAAACAAGCACTCATTTTCTTATTCAAGCAAGGTATGGGCTTAAAAGTTAGTTAAGTTAGGTGCAAAGTTACTTAGTTTTTACTCTTAGTTTGTTTTTAAATTTTGAAAATAAAAATTGTGGAGTAAATTTTTGTTCTGTGCTCCCAGTATTTTCGTGAACTGCGCAGTGTACAAGATAAAAAAGGAGAGACTAACACTATGACATAACTCTTAAATATACCTGCTATCACAGATCAACATTGAAAGACGAAGAAAGCACAAGCAAAACGTAAACATTCTAAGAAAAAAACTGAACTCGAAAAACGCCGCCATTTTGAATCCGATATGCGGGAAATCGGGGAAATTTTGCATAATGTGCGGCGGACAATAAAAAGATTGCGGACAATCGATCGGGCGTGACGGCGGCGGGGACGGGTGACTCGGTGGTGTCCTATTGATACTTCATCCCCCCCAAGCTCTTTCGCTTCCTAAACATGACCCGCATGGTCACAAACACAAACGCAAACGCTAGATAGAAATAAAATATATCATCACCTGATTTCGAAAAATATGCCGTGAAATGCTACATATCTGTCATTCCCGCCGTCATTCCATGAACATGGTCATTCTAAAGGGCCCCCTCTAAATGCGGCGCTTAAGGTTTCACTTTTTCTTGGTTGAGAGAGGTTGAAGATTCGTCTTTTAAACTCAATGAGTGAGTCCGCGGTGAGGGATACGAGATGACAGGTATTATGTCCGAGCCCCAAAGCTCAAAAATCGATCCTAAACCGACCCTTAGAAAAGACTGGATTCTGAAAATTTTGTTTTTTTGACTATATTTCCAAAAAATATCAATTCAATGTGAAAAAGGTTGTGAATTAAAATTACGTTATCACTCTTATTTAAAAACTAAACCTTTAAAACTCAATGGCTGATACGTCGATTTAACATCAGGTTGTCAGTTTGACTTGAGGGGACGCGTGCAACGTCTAATGAAATTTTATTTTACTTGTGTCTTTACGCTCTTCACCGGACCCCCGGATTGTGGAATCACATACATTTCAAACGTTAGTGAATTTTTTTCTGAATTTAAAAAATGATGGTTGCGCGCAGAAAAATGGTCAAGGATTTTGTTGAAGTGGTGTAAACTTAAATTAAAAAATTTTGGACATTGGAAAGAAATTGGTTAAAACGCAAAATGGCATCTTAAATTCTTATCTTTTAAACTCTTCAAATTTAATAAACAGGGGAACCTAATTGCCAGGGGGGATTAAAAATTGTACTTCTGAAACCCCCAAAACTAGGGTAAATATAGGCTAAAATTAGGCCATTTAGAGCAAAGTAATAGACTAAATGTATAGACGAATGACTTTATTCGGGACACACTTGAAATCTTGCACAAAAAAAAGCGTAAAAGATTTTGAGCTTTTCTTTCGTTTTATTTCATAATCTAAAATATTATACTATTTCCACATACAAAATATATTTTTACCCGAAAAAACAGAACAAAAACTATAAACTAAAATATAAAAAAAGAAATTGTCATCTTAATTTCCGAGATTCTAGGTAGTCTAGGTAGTCTGTCAACTTAAACAATACAATGATTAAAATTGCTGGACGCGGAAAACCACACTATGAGCACCATATCATATGTCTACAATCATGGTTGAAAAATATTAGGAATTTCGGTTATTTTAACGTTTTTCAAGATTTAAAGTTCCGGCGAGAAAGTCGATTTTGGGCTATCTCTTTAATTTAATCGAATATTTCGATTTGGGAGAGGTTGGCAGACTTCCAGGCTATATTCTGAGCCTTATTGGACTATTTTTGAACTTTTACATCCTTAGATCCTAAGGTCCGAAGTCTTAAGTCTAGCGATAAAACTCAGGGTTAAAATTCTACCCTTCGACCCTACTTTAGAGCACTTACAAATCGATTGTGGTTTTAAAACTTCATGGGGAATTTTTCTTTTTTCTCAAATATTATGACCTTGATTGTACCAAGCTTTATTTAAATCTTAATCTCATATCGCTTTAAATTGCTGAGCGGAGGAAAACTCAAAAAAAATCTAAAACTATGATCTGATAATTCTAACCCTTCAAAAAAGGAAGGAGCCACTTGATTCAATGTCATTGATTGTTTATTGTTACAAATATTGAATATAAATAAAAAGAAAATTTATCGCATATAGTAGGAAAGTTAAAGAAAGAAATCCCGGTCAAGAGCATTAACTTCGAAGCCCGAGGGGCTAGGCTCGAGACTCCTGGATGGGAAATGAGGCCACTTATTTCCCATTCAGAACGCCCGCGCGTGGTTTTTACACAAACGCCGGATTGAAACTGTAATCTATCGCTAGATTTTCAAAAAATGCAGTCCTCAAAAACAAAGGAGCCTCTAGATACAATCCGTCGTCATGATTACAGCGTGTTTTAGGCGCGTTCTGGATGGGAAATAAGTGGCTTCACTTTTTCTTGCCTGGGAAAGGTTAGAGATTCTACTCTAGCCCGAAGGAAAATGTCGAGTCATAGAAAATGGTAATTATGAAGTGAAGTGAAATTGTGAAGTGTTTCCTTTTAATCATATTCAATGGTTGTCGAAAAAGTAATTAACAGGGATAAAGAGATAGTTTGAGATTTGTGGCCTGTAGAATCTTCCAATTTTTGAGGTTTCATAAATTTTGACCGAGGGACCACGTGGGTTTGCTTGGGCCAAAAATCTCAAACCATCTGATTATTCAATTAATTCAATTGCAGAACGTTTCAAAGCCAACAAATTAGCCACGAGTTCTGAAGGTACTGAAATTGTAAAATGGCATGGACAGGATACAGAAATAATCTGTATCTTTCTTCACTAAAAAATGTTTAAAAAAATGTGCGACATGGAGTTGCAAATACATTCAAGCGGTTTGTTCAACACTTTGAGCAACTTCACGAAGAGAACAGAAATCCAGTGAAAGAAGTATATGAATAAAGATCAGTAAAATACCCAAACAAGCAAGCACCAAAACAATGCTACACAAAATAGTTAGTCAGGAAGAAAAAACACATTTTTTTCTTTCTTCCTGACTGACATAGCTTTACTTATGTATCGAGCACTGTAAAAAACTAAAGAAATACTTACACAAAATAGTTATAAACACCATTTCTTATTAATTGTTAATCATATCATCGCAAATGATCATAGAAGCACGATATTCTGTAACAAATTTCCGATAGAGAGGTAATATTTCAAATCTTACCAAATGCGAGGTTGACACTGGAAAGTCTCCAGGAAAGTTGGGTCGGAAGAGTTCATTTACATCCATTAACTTACTACAACGCTATAAAGAATTCGATATGGTACAATTCGCTAAAACAAACACACAAAGATTCGCCATTCAAGATCCGCAACAGCTACTTCCACCGACACTTTTTGAGTCCAGAATAACTTCTTGTGTATTGGAACTTTTAAGTCCTTCTTCATTCTCATAAAGGTCTTTTAAATGTTTGGCTATCCGCCAGAACGCTTCCTCGATGTTCGAATTTTCCTGAAATTGTGAGATAGAATATGGAATCAACATGAGAGTTGTAATCATAACTCGTTACATCGCGATCGATAAATGCTCAGAGGCCGATTATAATGGATAATCTAAAATCGTGGAGTTATTCTGAGATTCATTTTACCAAGCCAAGAATTTTGATATGAAAATAATCAGATTAAGTAGAGACTTTAATGATGCTTTTTTCTTCAGCCATATCCCTTACATGAAGAATACCACGAACTTTATCACATCTCGTGCAACTCACCACGAACTATAGACTTAACGATAAAAACAAATTTATATCGAAAGCTCTTGGGGAACCTTCTTGCTTATTTGTCAATGAATAACTATCTAATCCAGATTATCAGGTGGTAGGATAACCCCTCATCGGAGAATAAAGCTACAGACATGTAATACAAAAACTACCTTAAAGGGAAGAAATTTTGGCGGAAAGAAAATTTGGCGGGTTTGGCGAGTGGATGATTCACCCGAATATTAAACAGGCAATTAAACAATTAAATCACTTTAGCCGATGTTTCCAATGTATCACCGATACCATAATGACTTGCAAAGTTCTTGGCTTCCTCCTCAGACACTTCTCTACGATGGTGAAGATCACACTTGTTACCTGCAAAACATGGAGTATGATTAGTAAATCACTAAAATCTGTCTCAAAATAATCAGCGGAGACAAAAAGTCAGGAGTGCATTATTACCAAATAGGAAAATTCAAAAACATTCAAAAAATGAGAAAAATGAGAAAAATAATTTTTCTGTAGAATCGTGCTGGGACTATAATTTTCATATCAGAGAATCTTCAATCTTAGAACGTCACTAATGAAACATTGTAGATCAAATATACAGCACTTTTTTAAAAACGTGCCAGAAAGGGCATGAAAAATGGCCTGTTTATATTTTGCATTAAAATTGTTTTACAGCTGACTCTTCATATAAACTCAAACATGTGGAACTGTGCGGAGAATCGAAATTTATTCCAGTTATGGAGACTTGCTTCTCTTTCTTAGATAAATGCTTTTTTACTCATTGTCAAATTAGTTTGAGATACTTTTTAGACCTATTATATTAGCTCTTTCTTTTCCTACCTATCATCATTTGATGCAGACATTTTCCAGCATATTTCTTGACGTCCTCCAACCAACGTCCCAAATTCTTGAACGAATCTTTTGGGAGAGAGGTGAATATTTCAACAAAAAATATTTTAAATTACAACGGAAAAAGACCAAAGAGCCTAACAAATTGTTATATCGTTAAAACAACCTAAAATGCTGTAGACTGATAGAACCGGATGGACCAGAGAAAGTTTCATAAAACCTGTATGATTTTTAATATATACTTTTTCATGTATTTTTCTGCGAAGATTTTAGAGGCAAGGCTGATATAAAAACCAATAAAAAACCTGAACATCTGGGAGAAAGAATTCTGTACCTGCAGTTGATATATCATAAACTAAGACGACGCCATTGGCTGATCGATAATAACTTTGAGTGATTGTCCGAAAACGTTCTTGTCCTGCTGTATCCCAAATCTGAAGCTAAAATATAAACAAATGATAGAAAATAATTCTTGTGTGTCAGTAATTTGAGCATAATTTTGGATTAGATTATACTGGATTATAACACTTTTCACACTCTTTAAAAGTTTCTGGTCAGACTGAGAAAAACTTTTTTTAAGACTTAAGCGAAAAACGGTGTGCTTTATTTCTAGAATATGCCGCAGCAAAGATAATTAGGAATTGGGTCATTCAATTTTATCTCCATACAGGGGGGGGGGGTGGACGAATATTTCCAGGGTAAACCTGAAGAAAAATTTCCAAGGGTTTCTTTGCAAATTTTGCCTTTTTCCAGGGGGTATTCTTACATTTCCGAGAATTTTATTTTCACTTGAAAAGGTTCGTCCACCCCCATGTATGGATTTTTAATGGAATAGCCCAGGGGGGGGGGGTGAAGCAGTTAGTACCAGACATCATACCTACTAACTGCTTTCTCGGAAGAAGTTAGTAACACCACCACCTTGGTACACTTAGTACAGTTAGTACTAACTGAAATTAGCCTTGAAAAAGGCTTTTGACCTTCATAAATTCAATAAAATCAAATAAAATAAAATTTAATATCTTAAAAATGATTCAATTTTCCATAGCTTTCAATAGGAAAAAACACCATTTATAGAAAATCAAATTTCTATTGCAACCAGCAAATTGTTTTTAAGATTTAAAAAAAAATTTCGAAAATTTGAAAAAAAAATCTACTTCCCCAAAATCTTTTTTGGTAAAATATGGTCTTTTTTTTAAATTTTCTCACAAAATCCTATTTTTTACACAGTTAGTACCAAAATTTGGCAAATTTTTAGCAGGGGACCACCCTTTTTTGCAGTTAGTACATCTGAGTACTAAGTGATTTTATCCAATTCATATGGCACACCACCACGGTACTAACCGGCATGATGTCTTGTAGTAACTGCTTCACCCCCCCCCCCTGAATAGCCCATTGTAGCAAAAAAGGAGGTTTAATAGCTGCTATTGTGTGATAGATCAAGATTTGTACATTTTAAGAATGAAAGGATAGAACTTCCAAACTGTAACCAAAAATTTCATGACTTTAAAAGCCAAGGGTGAAATAAAACAACGAAGGTATACATACTTTTACTTTCTTGTCATCAACTTGCATGGTTTTGATAGTGAAATCAACCCCAATGGTGCTTGCATGTCGTTCAACAAAAGTATTGTACTTGAAACGATGGACGATGGCTGTTTTACCAACTCCTGCATCCCCGATCAAAACAATCTTGAAGAGATAATCAAAGTCTGTTTCTGCATCTTCCAACGGTTGGTTACGCATCTTTATTCATTAGTTTTTTACTGTGAATTATCTATAAAATAATAGCCGTAAATGTATGAAGCCTTCTTGGTTTTCGCTAGAGCAGGGCTATAGCGGCACTGTTATTAGGAAGTATTGTTTCATTAAATAACAAATATTCGAGTCCCCCTGTTGAAAATCATCAACAAGGCGTAAAATTAATTTGCAAAATAGAGAAAAAACAGCATTACTTCAAGCACATTTTATTATTTATCATGTAAATTCTACAATAAATGATAATTGAAAACACAGCAGGAATAAAGGATATTTTCCCAACGGAATCTTTCTAATCGAATGGAAAATAATTTGAACGAAATAAATATGATTTATAGTTGCAATGAGAGCTGATTATACCTGAATATACATAACTTTGCATCAGAGGATAGAGTCGTCTTTCATAACGGCTGTTTTGGCTATCTCAAATTGTTCTTCAATTAAACAGTGAACTCTCTCATAATTTCTTGTTTAAAATAATGGCTTGTAAGTTTTCCTTTTCCTTAGGACTTTATATTTCTTGTATTTCTCAAGGAAAATCAAATCATTTTTCATCTATTTTTGACAAAAAATCACTCATACCTCTTATTCCTCAAAATCACTTATGATTTCTTGCATTTTCTCAAGGAAAAAACATCTTTTCTGGTACTTCTCAAGGAAAATATATCTTTTCTTTTTTCTTTTTTTTGGAAAAAATCACTTATCATTTCTTTTATTCTCAATGAAAATATCTCTTTTCTGGTACTTCTAAAGTTAATCATTATTATTTTGTGTATTTTTTGAAGAAAATCACATTTCGTTTTTTGTATTTCTCAAGGAAAATCATTTATCGTGTATTTTTTAAGAAAATCACTTATACGTCTTATTTCGCAAAGAAAACCACTTATCATTTTTTGTTTTCACAAGGAAAATTGCTAATCTTTTTTCATATTATTCTGGAGGAAAAAACTCATCATTTCTTATATTTCTGAAGGAAAATCATTTTACCATCATTTAATTGCTGTAGGTTTTTTAATTTCTTCTTTCCAAGTATTTCTCAAGGAAAATAACATAAGCTTCACGTATTTCATAAGGAAAATCATTCAGCATTCATCATTTCATTTATCATTTTGTGAAAAAAAACCGCTTATACCTCTTATTTCTCAAGGAAAATCACTTATAATTTCTTGAATATCTCAAGAAAAAATATTTACTGTTCTTGCAGGTTCTTGTATTTTTGAAGGAAACTCATTTACTGCTACTTCTTAATAATATTCACATTTTTCTTTTCTTACAATTTCTACCTCTCTTTTTGAGTAAAACATTTTAGGGACATGCTTCCAAAATTCAAGAGCTTTTAGGAGGCTAAGGAATTGTTTCCACAAAGGGTCACAAACGGATCAGAAAAGTAACTTAACAAAATTAGAAATGAGAATGAAAAACAGAAAGATAAAAATTGATTATTGAAAGAAATGACATTTGGCTTTAGACTTGAAAGTGACAATAGATTGGGTTTGACGTTGATCATTAGATAGATTATTCCAGACTTCAGTACCATTATGAAGATACGTTTTAGAGTCATATTTGTGTCTTGTTTTTTGAACATGTAACTTGTTTTCCACAGCAGCTATGGTGTTCACCTATAGCTCGCCTTTCTCATTCCTGTAACCACAGAACAAATCTTTTAGTGAGATAAGAAGGAGAAATTTTATTCACAGATCTAAAAGTCATTAACACAGTGCCATAATTTGTCAATTTTTCAAAGGATTTGTTGGTTTGAGAGACTTGATTTATTTGTCTGGACAAGGATTCAAAACGTTTACAAACATAAGAAGAAGTATTGCTCCAAGTGTTCACACAATAATTTAGATGAGGAAAAACCAGGACATTGACTAATATATGTCTTGTTTGCGTCACTATTTAAGGTGGAACTGACTTTCTTAATCTTGTTAAGCCCAAGATGGGCTTTCTGTCTAAGAGCATGAATCTGGTAATGTCACCCAAATAGGTGAACATTTTTGGAAAAAATAAAGTTTTGAATTTCACTTTTATTCCTGGATAATCTTTTTATTAATGACTTCAATTTTCAGAAAACATAAATATCAGGGCTTAATCAAACTGGCTTGGTACAGAAATTTGATCTAGAGTAGTTATAATCAGACAAATTTGGCAAAAAACTCTTTTTAGTTTACACTTCATTTGAGATAAAATATGCATAATCTAATACTTGTCTTAGATTTCAATCCATGACTAATATATTAAGCTGCATTGAAAAGCAATTTTTACCGTCCAGTATGACATATTTTTCAAATTCTGACACTTTTTCCAGGATCGTGTTCAAAAAAGAATGACAAAATGAAAATTCACAAAAAACCTTAGTTTTGAGAAAATTGACATACATTAACGAAAAATGGGTTTGATCTTGTAAAGTTTTAGGAGAGGATTCTTTACCCTTTCACTACGCTGCTTGAACCAAAATTTTTCCAAAATGTGAATTATTGGGGCTAAAAATGACTCTTTTGTATGTTTATGGAAAGTTAGCCTCATTCTTACACAAAAGCGACTATCACCAAAAGATCTATGAATTTAAGCTGAAGATGCCCCATAGTATTGCCCAGTACAATTATGTGAAACAATTTCTGACCAAAAGTGTGAAATATCGTGGTGTCTTTGAAGTAAACTTAGAAATAGTTACAAAACTATATTAACTGATAAAAACTAAAATAGTTGTGAAAATATTATGTAAAATATGTTTCTTGAAAGGTTATGAGGTAAGATATCAATAAACTCGAATTGAAACAAAAAACGTGAAAAATTGTGGTTAAAATCCACTTTAAGGGTAAATTACCCTACTTTTTTAAACTAAGCCACATCACTTCACATATCAATCACAATAACAAAAACTTAGTAGAGGGATACTAAGAAGCTGTACAAGACACATCAATGTAATTTCATAGCAAGCTAGTAGTTGTTTTGGGATTTTATGCGGCTTCATATACGACCCTTCTTTTCAGACCTGTCAAATTATTAGCCACACTTGTGCACATTTAATTTGAGAAACAAAATTCTCAAGAACTGAGAAGAATAGAACAAAAGCTATCTGTTGATATATTATAACACATTTGTTGTGTAGAATATGGGTTAAAATGTGGCTAAAGTACTCGAACTCTCTAGTATCTAAAATTATCCAAAATTAGTAAAAAATCACTAAAAATACAACATAAATAAGATGACGCTATGATTTACTATTAAAACAAGTTCAAAAGATGAGAAATTTGTCATATAAAGTATTTTTAAACCTTCCACAATTAAACAAACTCAATTGAAAAGTCTTGATAGTCATTTTGAGGGAAAAAATGTGGCTAAATTTTGCCAAAGACCTTAATGATTAAACAGCGACATCCTGAAATAAAAACAAAAAAATTATCAGAAATGATTGGAATAGAAATTGTCTTTTTAAAATGATTTTAAAAAATCATATCACTAGAATAAAAATAAAGTGAAAAAGTGTGGCTAAAGCTGAAAATTCTGAAAATTCTACAATTCTACTCAATACTTTTTGCTGAGAAAATTAAATTGTCAGAGTTATGTTAATGAGAATATAAATAATTATATGTGGATCAAAGTAGCCACTTAAATTCACAAAATGGAATAAGAATTTACTTCCTCAAATCCTTTGACAAACGTAAAACAAAAGTTTCTAAAAGTACCAGTCAGCATAGTAATGTTTCCAATTCTAAACTAATAGATGCCTTCAAACCGGCTTGTAAGAATATTAAATTTTAGCCACACTTAATCACTTTTATTAAAATAAATTGTGTGCATTGCTGCAAAAATGTTATGTGATTCTTATTTGGTTTTAATTGAACCTTTAAGCTTGTAAGATTCTGGGAGAATTTGTGGTTTTTATTGAAAAACATCATTTTTTGATGAAAAACCACACATTTTCACTAAGGTTTATAGGTAGAGAGAATATATTTGCAGTCACGTTAAAGTAGCCACCTACATTCACAAAATATGATAAGAATTTACTTTCTCACAATCCCTTGACAAACCAAGGTTTCTAAAAGTAAAGTCAGGATAATAATGTTTCCAATTTTAAAGAAATGTAGCTTGTAAAAATATGTTAAATTAGCCACATATAATCACTTTTAACACCATAAATACAGTTGATTTAATATGTAAAAAAATATTAGATCCTATTATGTGCAAAAATTAACTTTTAGCTCTGGCAGGATTCTGGGAAAGATAGTGGTTTTTGTTAAAAACACCTGTTTATCATAGAAAACCACATTTTATCACTTTCTTTCAAGAGATGTGAGAAGATGTATCGCATAAAATTTGAGTAGCCACTGAACTTCACTAAATCCATACAAACAATAAATTTTCAACTGCTCTGATGGTTGATAAATTTAATTTTTAAAACTTAATGTAATACTCAATAAGCTAATATTTACTTACCAAAGACAATGTCTTTAAAGCCACAAAATTTCACATTTTGGGTTAAATTTTGATCAAATATCATAGTTCTATATCTGAAATGACTATTTTCCAATAATTCCCGCTTAATTTCACATTATCCTTTAAGTAAAACATGCTTTTTGTCAAAGGATATTGTTTTTCAAAAATAAACCACAAATACTCACAAATTTAATGACTTGAGCCACATTTCTTCACAGATATGGTTTCTCCAGTCCTTTACCAGGGTATCCCCGAAATCTTGACTTGCTTCCCTCATCCGTAAAGAAGTTATAGGGCTTTCAAGTGAGCTTTGCATGGTTAGCCGCAGTGAAAATTAGCCGCATTTTTTCACACAGTTCAAACGCTTTTTAAACGCTGCTCAATTACACTACAGACTTCGTTCTTTTCGGAACAAAAAAATTAGTATATTCCTCTTTTGGGATTTTTTTCTTTTTTTGATAGCCACAATTTATCACAAATCATAGCTGTTTGAAATTTATCAACAAAAAACACCAAAAATGTCATTCTTTTTTGAACACGATCCCAGAAGAAAATCTAAAATACTAAAAAATATTCCCATAAAGTTTGACTTCATGAAAAGAAAACTGGCTATGATCAGGTAACTTCATTCTAGATTTGAAGGACTCATTATAAGCTTTCAAAAAAACCAAAAGTTTGCTATATTTCAGTTGATCAATAAAAAATTAGAAAATGAAACCTTGTTGGTTGCGGACATAACTTTTTGCCAAATTTACTTTAAAATCAGCAATAAACATTAAACTGAGTAATTATTTGGCTTTTAATACTTTGCTGTACTTGAACCAAACCTTAATCATTGAAATTCGTTGTCTTGAAAGGTCTGTAACTATGATTTCCTGAAAATTGAAGATTTATCTGTAAAAGAGAATCCAATCATATATCATTTTTTGTCATAATCTAATTTTAAAAGTTAAATTTTGAGCTTGACATTAACTGTTGTACATCTTCATAATCAGTAAATATGATTTTTCCTTGAAAAGCCACTCAACCTTTTCAATAGAATGGGTTAAATGGGTAATAATGCTATGCTGCGGACATAACTTTTTTTTCTTCCAGGGTAGAACCATAGAACATTTTACATCATTTATTTAAAAATTTGGAGTGTCTTTTTCTGTTACCAAAATTTAAGGAATATTTGAGACTAAATCAATATAAAACCAAAAGATTTGGTTTGGTTTGATTTCAGTTATTACATGTTTTTCTTTGAAAAGAACAAAAGAAGACTCAACAATGATATTAAAAACTTTCTAATATTTCTAGTAGAAGAACGACCCTAGAGGACACAAAAAATTGAAAAAGCAAGGAAATGCATGGTACTTACAAATGTAACTCTTTAGTATTGTCAAAGTGTTAGCATAACTGCTTAAGAAGGTTAAAAATCTGATAAATACTTTAAATAGTTATGTCCGCAACATACAATTTGCTACAGAATATGACTCTGTTTTGAACTACACGTTTTTTTTTTTATAAGGAACACGTTTATAAGGAACTCGAGGCTGAAAATGGTTCAAAAAATAAGGAATTGTTAAGGAACTGCTCAGGCTGAGAATAAGTGGATTTGAAAATAATGTACCTTATTGGGACTAATTTGACCAAATTTTGATCTTTCAAGGGGCAAAAAGTTCAAAATTTCCTATGTAGTAAGGAACTCCATAAGGAACTTTGAGACTGAAATTCTCTGTAAAAATAAGGAACTCCAGGCTCAGAGCAAAGTTAAGATTCCTTATAAAAAAAAAAACGTGTATTGGAATAATTCTAACTAGTCTGTAAGTGAATGTCTAGTAGATTATGTTGTTTGAACACTACACAATGAATTTAATATGCAAATTAATGCATAATTTATCCTTTATTCAAGCTCACAGGTTCAGAACCATCATTTTCAACGAAACAAAAAGTTTAATTTTCTGTTAAAATTTTCATTTTGGACCTTAACTTGGCATCAGAGTATTTGTTTTCTATTTCTAATAGCCTAAGCATTACTTCCATATAATAAAACATCATGTCACCTTGCATATACACTTTATCAGCAACATTTTAGACAAAATAGTTATGTCCGCAACATGAAATCATGAATTCCATGAGAAAATTAACATCTAGGTCAAAATTTCAAATTCAGAAATAACATAAGTTGTCATTTTCTCTTGAATATACATATGTTGAAGTGTGAGAATCCAGAAAATCTTTCTTTAAAGTCCATTTTTCACGCTTCTGTGCTGGGGTGAAGCCTTTAATACAAAAAATTACAAAATTGCTTGAAAAAACCAAGAACTTTGCCAGAAACTTTTTTCATCAAAATATGATTGTATCAGTACACAAATCTGTGATAGAATACTGAAAATCATTATAGAAAACATATCAATAATCAAAATCTGCTTTGCTTAACTCCTATTTGGTTTTTTTCTGGCTGTTATGCATGCCTACCCGACTGTCCGTTAGTCACACTGATAAGAAGAAAAGTTCCAATGAAAGCCAAGGGAAGCTGCATGTTTCTTTTATTTTTGTCTTAAAAACAGAAGTACTATGACCATAAAAAAAGTGCAAAATTTTAGCCTTAAAGGTTGAGTGGGTAGCTCACATAAGGCTCATCAAGAAGTGTCCGTTAGTCACGAAAATCATCCTAACTGAGATGAAATTTTCATAAGATCACTTTTTCAAAATGGTTGGTTTCTAACACCTTATTGCAAACAAATTGAGGCTAAACTTACCAAAAATGAAGTATTTTTCCACTAAAAGTTGTTTTCTGTTAGTAAACATGGCAATTGTCCGTTAGTCACGAAATAGATTTAAAATTCAGAGTTCGGAGAATATAATAGACGGCACTCGCTTAAAAACCATGTATTTTGTTCTTATTAAAGCTATTTTGACTATATTTACCCATTTTACCCATAGATATATGTTAAATAGTCAATCCTTTCTTTGTGTGTGCATTTTACATTTTCGTGACTAACGGACTAGTTGTCATAATAGGGAGAATAATCCTTTTCCAAAGTAAATAAATAAAATACCCTTACCCAATTTGTCTGTCTTTGTCCTGATTCAACAAAGAAACAATGCAGTGCAAAAAACACCCATAAAAACTCAACAGATCTTTATATTTCAAAATTTTCAAATTTTCGGGATCTATGAACTTGACAGGAATGGTACCACACAGAGAAAAATGAGAAATCTTCTATTCTTTTAGGCTTTTGTCATTCTATTGATATAACATTTCACCCCTAAAGCACCAAATATAGGAATGGTTGGATTGCCTCATCAGAATCATTAAAAAACCATTTTGTCCGTTAGTCACGTTTTTAAATGTCCGTTAGTCACAGCATTTTTTGCCCAATTTTTGTCATATTTTCTTACTTTGACAATTTTTTTTCAAAATTAATTTTGAAACATAAAATTCAACATTTCCTCTAGTGAATTTAAGCAAAAAACCCAACCTGTAGCTTTAGGAACAGCACTTTACAGCTGTTTGTAAAAGTGTCCAATTTTAGATGTTAATTTTTGTGTCCGTTAGTCACGGGCCTATTAATTGCAATTTCTGACCAAGTGAAAGTCAAGAGAAAAAGTTTTATATGGTTCTTGAAACTTTGACCCCCACTGATAGTTACCACACCAAAAGAAGTTTTATTCCTATTTTCAAGCTTGACTTCTAGCCTGCTAAACAGTGGAAATGTCCGTTAGTCACATATGGAATTCATGAAATACATATGAAAGAGGTAAATAAACTGGAAATCTTGCCAATGGAAAATTATGATACTTTTTTCTAGTTGTAACCAACTTAAAATGACCTTAGATGCAATAATTTGTCAAAGAAACCTAAAATTGGTGTTTGGAGGTTGAGAAAACTTCATGCTTTGTTGCGGACATAACTTTTTGTTGCGGACATAACTGATTTTTAGAGAAACTGTTTTGTTTCACCGTCTCCCAACAAATAGCCTTTGAGACTTCAAATTTGTATAAAATGACCCCAAATGTAACCCTTGACATAGAAAAATGATTCAGCTGAGTAAGGATAACTCCTTGAAAAATTTAAAGGATTAAATAGTGTGCGGACATAACTCAAAAATGTGAACGGAAACAAGACACTGTTCACTTCAAAATAATTTTTTGCGTTGACCAAGATAACTAGCATTTTTTTGCAACTTGCTCTAGTTTCCCATTATCTGGGAAGGATTTAAAATGTAAAAACCAGTGAGCTAAAGCTTTTCAATTTTTTTCTGTGTCAAATCTGTGCGGACATAACTTTGTGAACAGAAAAAGTTATGTCCGCAACATTTTAGACTTTATATGCCAAAAAAACTTTTTTTTGGCGGTACTTACTGTGTTTTTCATTTTTCATATTCTCTGGCTGTGAGAACAACAAAAACCAAGCTGGAAAAAGCATGTTGTTGATGAATTATTATACAATGATGTTGATCATTTTTTTTAAAACCTAATTTTCCGTTCACATTTTGAAAGAAAGCCCCCTCTAGGAAAATTTGAGTACCTGTTATATCAGAAAAAATGACTGTTTAAGCTTGCCCATATCAAGATTGACCAGAAACAATAAGATTTGATATGACTATACCTATAGAGATTTCACCAAAGCCTCAAAGTAGAAAATTTAATAAATCGAAAAGTGGGCCACATTACCAGATTCATGCTCCTAACTACTTGGCACTTCATCCCCTCATCAAAAACCACTCCAAGATATTTTGCATCAGATTTTGTCCTGGGCAAAGAAATCGAAACAGACTCTAATGAAATTTTCCAACCAGAACCAATTTTCAACAACCTTGATATTAACAATGGAAAATTCGCCCGTCGTGCAAGAAGCTTCTAAAAGACTGAAAGCATCCCGGTCCAGACAATATACCCCAAGAAGTTTTGAAAACTGTGAATTGGATGATATAATCCTGAATTTTGCAAACCGAAAAATAAACGAAAACCTGAAAGCTGATCAATGGTCGTAAATTGATATTCTGTCACTCCCAAAATCTGGAGATTTGAAGAACACAGCTTGAATCACCGAGGAATCAGCTTGTGAGCCAATCATTGGCCCCAGACAATGTTTGCGTATGACATATGTGAGTGGAAAAGAGCATATAAAGAGTTTTTGTGATAGAAATAGGAACAAAATAACGAAGCCTAGTAAGTATACAATTTGCCCTGCCAAGTTTTTTTGCTAGATGGTCAAAATGAGAGTTCCAGGTTAGAAATTTATTGAGAAATAACCCAAGGTATTTTACGCAAGTTGAGAGTTTAAGTTCAAAGTCATAGAGCTTTAACTTCATTGAATAGGGAACGGGCTTATGTCTGCTACAGAAGAGCGACACTTCTGTTTTCAATGCATTGAGTAAGATTTTATTTGCTTGGAGCCAAGAAGAGAGTCGTGTAAGGTCAGAATTGACTTTGGTCTCTAGAGACTGAAGACTCCAAAAGCCCCTAAAGATCCTACGACCGTCAGTTTCCTGCAACTCCACTGAGGAATCGTGGAACTCCTTTCTTGCCAGATGGAGACTTTTCAAACGAGGTACTGACCTTCGACCCAATGAAGCATGTCAACAATTATTTGAATGTTGTGACAAGGAAGTGAGCGACGATATCTTGAAAAATTCTAGTACTGACATTGTTAGACTAAATTAAGATGAACTCTTGGTTCTCATTAAACGTTTAGCAGTGACCCCAGTTGCGGTTAGTGTGAGATGTCTGATTGGTTGGAGTGATTTGGACCAAAAATCAATTATAGAGACTGTTTCCTTCGTCGAAGCGAAGAAGATGGCACGCGTCAGCCATGATTAAAGCATCTTCATCTGCTTCCAAAATAGACAACAACAGCGTCTGCCTCAAAACACCAAAACTGGAGGATGCAAGGAATGCAAAATGTAAATTGAATCGAATATCTGGATACAACGTCAAAAGAGAATGGTCGAGACTCATTGCTCGAGTTGGGTTAATTAGACCAAAAAGCAAAACCAGAAGGGTGTAAATACTATTGAGGATTCCAAGGATGAAGCAGGAGCATTGTCAATCATAGGTGGCATCGCTCAATCACCAACCCTCCCGCATTCTCTATTTGATTCTGACAACGGGTGGAAAACAACGAAATTAATGAAACATCCAACCCTACAACTCACAGTAAGTGTCAATCCTGAGGATTATTTCGATGTTGGTAGAGAACCATCAAACTTTTAAAGCCCAAGAAAATTGAGGTTGTAACTGATACTGGAGCCCAATCCTGTTTGTGGGGATTCCAAAACTTTTTTTTTTACAATGTGGGTTTAAGCAATCTGACCTAGTTCCAGTAAAGCATGAACTTTATGCTGCAAACAAACAGAAAATCCCTGTTCTTGGAGCTATCTTGTTAAAACTGTCAGGTGATTCATCCGATGGTAACCCTCACTCGACTGGAGTAATGGTATAATTCAGCCCATCATCAAGTCGTTTCTTCCTATCCAGAGAAGCATTGATTCAATTAAACGTAATCCCCAAGGACTTCCCATGTCTTGGAGCTGCCACAACATCAGAAATGATGCCTCTATCGATAAAAATGAGCGTGGGTGTCCAATGCAAACAATCTCACCTGGAGACCAGAAAAAATACCATTTGAATGTTGCCCGGAGAACAATCAGAAAATGAAAGACTGGTTAGTTGAACATTACTCAACCTCTACCTTTAACAAAATGTACTCATCAGACGTTACCAGGAATGACAAGACAAGCAATGTCACTGCACGTCAACCCAGAAGCAACACCTCACTCAGTTCACACACCACTTCCTGTACCAATTGAATTGAAGTGCTCGAAAAAGTCCCATTCAGAGAGCCATCATTTTGGTGTCATCATATGGTTCTGACACGCCCGACAACACCCCAAGGAGGACCGTAGATCTCTCACCTTAAATCCTCACTGTCTTTGAGAAACATATCATGTCAAATTACCATTCCATCAAGCAAAGTAAGTCCCTACAGACTTGGACAAAACAGTCATCGACACCTGGAATGGGTTTCACTCTGTACTACACTACACTGCCTTCATCACCCTATGGGGACAATATCGTTACAAGTCGTACCCCAAGGATTTTTGGCAAGCAAAGAAGGCTACTCACATCGTTACACCATAATCGTAGACGTGGAACACAAAACCAAAGTCATTGATGACACCTTGTTGTGGGATCCTGAAAAATCTCTCAAAGACCATTGGTGGAGAGTCATTGACTTTTTAGATTTAATTGGATATAATGGAATAATTGCAAACATTGAGAAATTCCAATTAGCAAGTGGGACAGTCGATTTTGCTGGGTTTACCATTTCGTCAAAACGTGTAAAACCACTTCAGAAATTTATCAATTCTATCCAAGATTTTCCCACACCATCAAACATAACTGACGTCCGTTCGTGATTTGGGTTAGTGAACCAAGTGTCACATTACGATAAACTTTCTGAACTTATAGCACCTTTTAAGCATCTACTCAGCCCACAATCTAAATTTGAATGGACTGATGAACTAGACAATGCCTTCCAAAAATCCAAAGAGCTGATCGTTAATGCTATCAAACACGAAATTGAAATCTACAACCCATCATAACCAACTTGCCTCCAACCGGACTTGTCAAAGATTGGAATCGGTTACTACCTGTCTAAAAAGCATTGTGATTGTAGAAGAAATTTCTCCTGACTGATGCCCTAAAGATAACATTGGCAGATTCACGATTCTTGAAAACTTCAGTATGCGCCAGTAGAAGATGATGCTTTGGCAATTGAGTGGTCACTTGAACAGACAAGACATTTCACTCAGGGCTGTGATGAACTGTTGGTTGTTACTGACCACAAGCCCCTTGTCCAACAGTTTTCTGATTGCACACTTGATGAGATCACCAATCCACAATTATTCAAATGGAAACAATGTACGCTGATGTGGCGATTCACCATTCAACATTCCCCAGGAAAACTTGATCCATTTTCAGATGCTGCTTCAAGTCAAGACATCCAGTGAATGATGCACTTGTATTCGCATTGTTGATAGTGATAGTGATTACATTGACTTAGAACTTATTGACATCGCCTCTAACCAGATCAAGGATCTTCAAACTATCACTTAGGTAAAGGGTAAAGGAACACTCTCTATCCGACCCTCGAATTAAAGACCTGGTAGAAGTCATCCAATCAGGTTTTCCACAACAAAGAGTTCACAACATCGAATCGTTTTGGAGATGTAGAGACGACTTGCACATCATCAATGATGTAATAATGATGCAACACCGCATAGTCATCCCAGAACCACTCTGGAACGCAGTCCTACAAGCACTTCATTCAGCTCAAAACAGCAATGGGAGAACGTGCCCGACAATCTGTGTACTGGCCTGGTATTGACAACAGTATCAAACTTACCCGGAAAGGCTGTCTCAGCTGCAATAGAAATGCCCCATATCAACCAAGATTGTCGCCATTCGAACCACACATCCCAACAACACCTTTCGAAGCAATCTACGCTGACTATTTTTTCTACAAGAGACATTATTATTTCGTTGCCGCTTTTCGCTTATCTGGTTGGACTGAACAGTCACAAGTTCGACCTGGTATATGTCAGAATCTGGTGCTAATTGCTTAAAACGCCCTTCTTCACTTTTGGTGTTCCGGTGGAGCTCACAAGCGAGGGCAGTCAGGGCCTCCTTGGTCTTTTCTAACATTAGTCCGGATAGAATAAAAACATACCTGATCAACACACAACCAAACCTTCTGTCTTGCGTTTACTTTTTTCTTCCCAACAACTTTTGCTTTTGCTTACATAGGTTTTGAAATCCAGTACCGTGAGTGGTCCTAAATCCAACAGCCCTGCCTAATTCTGACACCCCAAATAACTGCTATGAAAAAAATTCTATGTTTACAAACATTCTTTCTCCAAGTTGAACGATAGACTATTGCAAGGACTCTCGAAACAAAACATCTAACAAGATGGCTTTAATGTCAAGATGTCAATTAATGTGATTAAAAAGGGTGAGTTGTAAAAATAATTACCTCTATTATTCTGAATCTGTTGCTCGTGTTTAGAATGTTAACATTTTATGTAATAAAAAATTAAGTTTTGTATAAGAAGCACAATTGTTGTAATTTGGTTCAAATCAATGTGTATCAAATCTCTCATCTCTCTCATTGCGTCAGGGCAAAAGGTTTGTTTTTATTTTAGTTTCTTTGAAAGACCCCATCGGATTTAGGCAGGGCTGTTGGATTTAGGACGACTCACGGTAAAGAACCTCTTATAGCTTTATCTGAATAAATCTTCTTGAAAAGCTTGTCAGGTTTCATTTTGTACGTTTTTTATCCACATGGAGACATTGAAATCACAATCACATTCAGATGGCACTTGGAAAATTCGCAAGTATGACAAAACTCCTTTAAAATCATGAAATTTATCTATTTACCGTCAACTGCTCCAACCTGGGACTATCTTACGCAACATGGGACGGCGGCCATTCCACCACCATTTCACCGAACCTCCAAAGTCATTTGATTTGAGTTTAATGAACCGCGTATCAAAAAATACACGATTTCTCTTTCGCACTGAGTAGGTTTTTAAATCGAAATATGAAAAAAATCCATAGTGGAACACGCGTTCAGACACCTTCACTTCAAGATAGGCCACCATAGAATGAACTTCCTTTTATAGGATGAACCATGTTCATGTGGCTTTCAGCCTTGCACTCCATCACAGAGCCTTTTTGAGATAATAATAATAATAATAATGTTTTACAGATTTCCAGGCCACCGTGCAAGCACATGGGCCTCTATAAATCGCTCATACATTGGTTTGGTTTATTACAAAGGTTAACTTCAAACAGATATGCAACAATAGTGACAATTTCAATCGTACTCAAATATTTTCTCTTTCCAAGCTAGACCGAGGTTTTCTTTAAACTCTTTTATTGTAGATGATTTAACTACTTTTTCAGGTAGGCTATTCCACTGTTGAATGCCCCGATAGTAAAGGGAGTTGCTCTGGGGTCCACGGACACCATTGTTCCCGAAAATTCTTACCAGTTCAGAATTATGTGTTCTCATTGGTCTTATTCGTTGGTTAAATTTCTTAGGAACACACGATTTTTCATAGTGATTTAAATGTTTAAAGATCTCAACCATATCACTTACCGCACGCCTATATTTTAGACTTGGGATTCCAATTCTTTGAAGTCTGCTTTCATAACATAGTCGTCCACATGTTTCGACTGTTTTTGTAGCGCGCCGCTGAACACCTTCTATAAGTTTTTTGTGTTTTTTCAGTTTCGGTGACCAAATGACTTGGGCATATTCTAGGTGGGGCCTGACATATGTTATGTAAAGTTTACGGAATAATTCAGGAGTGAGATACGTGAAGGTTCGTCTAATTAGACCAGCCATCGAGTTTGCCTTTTTTACTTGGTTTGATATATGTTGGTCAAATGAGAGATTTTGGTCAAAGATAACTCCGAGATCCTTTTCGAATTGTACATGTTTCAGTAAATTTCCTCCGAGTGTGTATTGATGTACATGTTTAATTATATTCGGCTTACCTAACGTTAGTACATGACATTTGTCGGGATGAAATTTTAAAAGCCACGTATCTGACCATTGCTGTAGTCGATCGATGTCCTCCTGGATTATAAGTGCATCTTCAATTGATTCTACTTTATTGACAAGTTTAGTGTCGTCAGCAAATAGAAAGAGTTGATTTAGTTGAATCCGGTAAATTGTTGATTGTATAGAACGAAAAGGGTAGGCCCTAGGACACTACCTTGGGGTACTCCACTAAGAACTAATTGTTTTTCGGATTCAACTCCATTTACTTTAACTATCTGAAATCAATCCTTCAGGAAGTATCTGATCCATTCAAGCAACTTATTTCTTATTCCGTAGGCTTCTAATTTGATTAAGAGCCTTTGGTGGGGAACTGAGTCGAATGCCTTTGCAAAGTCAAAGTATACTGCGTCAACAGCTTTACCGTTAGCAATGTCTTCGGTACACACATCTAGATAGTTTAGCAGTTGTGTTACTGTTGATCGGCGATTGATGAAACCATGTTGCTTGTTAGAAAGTAGTTTCTCTTGCTCTAGATGTGACATAATATGTGTTTTAAGAGTCTTTTCCATCATTCAACACACAATGGATGTCAGGCTAATCGGACGGTAGTTTTCCGCTATATTTTTGTTTCCTTTTTTGTAAACAGGTGATACATTAGCATGCTTCCAGTCATTTGGGAGACAACTTTCATTGAGAGATTTTGTCATTATAAGGAAAAGCGGTTCTGCAATATATTCAGCGAGCTCCTTTAGCATCCTCGGGTGAAGTTCATCTGGCCCCATGGATTTGTTTGGATTTAACGCCTTGAGTTCCTTTTTTATAGTTTCAGTTAGTATATTTATCTCTACTTCTTTATCCGTCCTGGAATGGAATTCAGGGAGTTGTTTGAGTGGTTCACGTGTAAAGACACTACAGAATTGTCTCTGGAGTATGTTGGCTTTACTTTTGTCATCATATTTGATCGAATTTTCATTATTAGGGTTTTCGAGGAGAGGATGTATTCCCGTTCTTGCTTTGAGGTTGCTGCGTACATATTTCCAGAATCTTTTTGGATTTGTTTTTGATTGTTCGCTGATCTTTTTTTCAAACTCTCTCTTGGAGCGAGTCAGGGCTCTATCAGCGGCGTTGCGCCATCTTACGTACTCCCTTCTACGTCTCTCAGTGTCGTTGTTTTGAAGTGAGATGATCCATTTTCTATGCGCCTTACGTTTCTCTTTAATTATCTGACAAATTTTTGGATCTAAGGGATGCTTCCCTTTCCTCCTTTTATTTGACAGGTCGTTCTTATTGTGGGTAAGTGGCACATAGAGGTTTCGGAGCTCGATCATTTGTTTTAGAAATAGTTCCAAACTCTCATTCACATTTAATTCAATTGACTTTTGGATGAATTCGATAGACCAATTGATATGGCTTAGATGAGATCTCATAAACTGGTAGTTGGCTTTGCTGTATTGATATCTATCAAGCTCATTTTTAATTGTGAAATAGCCATAAATTTAAAGGAGAGGACACTGTGATCACTGAGATGGAGTGGGGCAAGGTATTTTATCTCGGAAATTTGATTTTCTTCCCCTGTAAGGATGAGATTGAGTATTGATGGTTTGTCGGTGCCTCGTCGCCGTGTCGGTTCAAGGACATGTTGGTATAAAAAACAGTCTCTTAAAGCATCAAGGAATTTCTCCTCGTTGCTATCTTCTTCACAAAGTGAGGACCAATGGACTCAATCGATTTTCTTATAGTTAAAGTCACCTATAAGACAGATATGAGTGTATTTCGGATTTAGGCAGAGATCTTTTATGAGCTCATTCATGTTCTTGTTATTTTCATCGAAGATGTTTGTTTCAGTTTTTGTCGGGCTTCTATAAAGACATCCGAGTAACATTGTGTCTTTGTTCTCCATTGCAATTTCTAACAGGCAAGTCTCTTCAAATTCAACTTTCGTTTGTATTTGTAAGATGAGGTGATCAATAGACTTGTGGACTAGAATGATGATTCCTCTCTTTTTTTGTATTCCTATCTTAGTTTTACATGGTGTAGAATAATTCTCAATTGAGTAGTCTTGATCTTTTCTCTCAGAGATTCGTTTGGTGTTGACTTCGGTGATCGCAATTATATGAGGTTGTTCAGTAGCGATGTGCTTTAAAGGGGATCTAATGTCAGAAAATTCATGTACCTCATTTTTTTACATAGGAAAGCTCTGATAGAAACAAAAATATTGAAAAAAGAACGAACTTAAAATCTTTTAAATTCATTAAGTTATTGATACTTGAATTTTCCCTTTCTTTGAGAAAAAGAGGATTTTGTGACGTCATGATTGCACTTTAGTTTCATAAATCAGTCGTTGAACAGGCACATTTTTAGAAACAGCGTCTTGTAATGGCTTCAAAAAAAAGCTTTTGTTGGATAAAAAAGATATCTTTGTAATCGCACTTTAAAGAACAAACTTTTTGATAGGTATTCCAAAGTATCCCATCTATCCTGCCGAATTTTAGATGCAATGAATAAATCATAATAAAGCCTTATAGAAATTTCTACGATCGAAGCCTTAAAAATAGAGGGATAATCCTGTTAATCAACACAGATGTGTGCTAGCTTCTAAAACAAAACGCCAACTATGACGTCACACGTACAAATCTTTAAAGGGATATTATAACACATTGACTGAAGATCTTTTGATGTAACATAGCTCTTTCGAAAGCTCTCGTTATAAATTTTTTTAAACTTTCCAAAAAAGTGTAATGAAGGATTTGACGTTAGATCCCCTTTAAAAGTTCGTTTTTCTTCTTAGATGTCATTTGGTCTGCATTTGTGTAGATGATAGTAAGTTCACTAATTGTTGTGGTTGTGTTTTTTGAATCGTTTTTGTTAGGTGGGTTTTCATTCAAGCTGTCGTTATCGTTATCGATCGGTTTTATTGATTGATTGGGTTGTTGTATCGTTTTTGTGTCTTGTTGTACACCTTCTTAATGTTGAAGCCGTTTTTTGACAATCCTCGAACCCGATAAATAAATTCATCGGTTTCTAGGTCATCATTTAGGTCTTTCGCCTGTTGTGATAGCTCTTTATACTTTTCACGTTGGGACCTTCATAGGTCTTCTGTGATACTTATGCCTTTATAAGTATCGTTACCCTTAAGTGATGGGAGATTTCCCATGATCTTAAGTTTATCATCTTCACTATCGAGGCAAATTAACAGAAGACGATTTGGTTTCTTACCTATTCTAAATATTTTTTTGATCTTAGAAGAAACGTGCAAATCCTTAACTAATTGATCAGCGCATTCACAGTCCCTAGTATGATTATTTTTGTCACTATTATCGCATACCTGTTCTTCTTCTTTTATTCCGTGAACGATGATGTTTGTGGCTCTTCTCCTCTTCTCCATCTCAAGAGCGATCTCTTCGTCTCTGGCTTGTTTAATAGCAAGTTTGATTCCGCTCGTGTCACTCGTCGGTTGTTGAGGGAGACCAGATTTTGTGGCTTCTGAATACGATTTCATAGCTTGTTGGCATTCGTTCTTTATTGTTGACAGGATACTGTCCTTGAATTCGTCAAGCTTTCGTTCGAATTTCTTTTCAGCAAACTCGAGTGTATGCAGGCCGGGGTCAGCTTTCAAATCATTTTTCAAGAGTTGGAGATCTGCGTCCTTATCTTCAAGCTGTTTCTTAAGGTGATCCTCAAAGTCACGACTACTTTTTATAATTCCTTCGCATGCGTCAATTTCTCTGCGAAGGCGTTTAATTTCATTTTGCGTTTGAAGCGATGGTTGAGCCTTTTCCTTCTTGGGGACCAGTTCGAGCAGCTTGGGTTCAACTTCAACGCAGTTGATACAAATGTATTTCTGGGTTCTGTTTGCTTTGAGCGTTTGAATATGGAATGCAGGAAGCTTACAACATCTGTAGTGAATGGATCTCTTACATTTTGCACAGGTTAGCGAATCTGAATCCCTGTCATCAACACATCGATTTTTGGTGCATATAATGATATCTTCTTTCATTAAGATTTTCTTAGAAGCAGTAGATTGTTTTGGCCTTACGGATGATGCAGCCGATGCCATTTGGTCAACTAGTTGGTTGTAGTAGTTGAATTTGTTGGAAAAAAGCAGATTTTTAAGTGTTTTTTATAAGATTTTCCATTGATATTTTACTAACTAGCCCAGAGAAAAATTTTAAACCTTTATTATTTGGTTGCATGCCTTTTTAATACTCAAATATAAAATTAAAATCAAATATAGAATTAAAAATTTTTAACTTGGTCATTAGTCAAAAAAGTCATTAAAATTGATTAGCCTCTGCGATGGAGTGCAAGGCTGAAAGCCACATCAATATGGTTCATCCTATAAAAGGAAGTTCATTCTATGGTGGCCTATCTTGAAGTGAAGGTGGTTGAACAAAATGTTTTTGGCATTTTGATGTAACTGGTTTTCAGAAATCGATTTGACTATTGACAGATACCGTAACTTGGTCTAATGTCGACACCCCTCCTCTAATTCTGACACCCTTTTTATCAGCTGAAATTCAAAGAACAGTTGAAACTGCTTAAATTCTTTGCTTAGTGGTCAGAGAGGAATAATCCTTTTTCAATCAGTGATTCAAGCTTTCATATTATTCCTTTCTCTAAAGAAGGGTGTCGGAATTAGACGAGGGATGTCGATATTAGACCAACTTACTTGTGTTACTTGTGTAGATGTTCGAGCAAAGTGCTCAGGTAAGATTCTTGATGAACCACACCTCTGTCTGATCAATCTGTTGAGGGAAAAAGAATCTCAGCAGATATTTTTCATGTCAAGTTTGAATTAGCTCTCCTGCACCCAGTATATCCATGAGTTTGGGGTTCATCCGGGATTGACTTTAAGTGAGTGTCAAGGGCATTTTTTAATTTTTCAGTTGAAGTGTTTTTTAAGTTTCTTATGCTCTTTGGCATTGCATTGAGGGTTGGTCTAAAAAGCAGGGTAGCCAATGGGGTAGCCAATTGGGCTAGGTTATGGGGTACCTCTTTTTGCCTAAACTTTTGAAATCTGAAACCTGGTTTCATGTGGAAATAACTATACAACATCTTGTTAATGATTCCATGTAATAAAATTTAAGATTCCTTTCGAACTTCAGCCACAATAGCCTTTTTTCCAAAGGTACTGAACTTTGTTACTTCTCAAGAGACCTGGCGCCATTTTGTCTTCCTTCGTGGCTTTGTTTGAAAATTTACAGACCCGAATAAAAAATATATACAAAACAGTTTTTAATATTTTAGATTTAGATTTTATTTATGTTTTTAATTGTTATTTCCGTGAAGCTGTAATTCGATGATAATATTTTTGGAATCGCCTTTGGGCCATATGATCTCTAATCTTGTCATATCTTAACAACCCTTTGTTATTGAATCTATTGTTTAATTTAGATCATGTTTAGATGTTTCAAACAATTAATTCATTTCAAAATTTTTCAATATGGCAGCTTATAATAGGTACAAAAAGTCTTTTGAAATAGCTCTATTATAATGAAGCTCTATTTCTTACTCCTCGTGCATTAACACGTGGTAATTTATATCTTTGTTTATCTTTGTAATCATACATGATCAATCTAAGTATCAATCAGATTCATGCTCCCTGGTCAGTAAAATGTGGTTCTATGCATTCATTTTCGGTATTTCTATTCTGGTCTGTAAAATATTTAGGTACCCCACAACCTAGCCCAATTGGCTACCCCAATTGGCTACCCTGCTTTTTAGACCAACCCTTGCATTGAATAGTTTTGCACCTTGTACAGAAAGAGTGCAATCTCTAAGCTTGGATGTTTGATTCTTGGAGATAGACGGTTGGCACAGCCGGCCGAGCCGGGGATTTTCATAAGCTTTTATACAGCTATTCACGTTAGGCACTATCCCTTCTAGCACCTTCCAAACATAGATGATGCGATAGCATTCCCTTCTCCTTTGCAGGGAATAGATTTTGGATTGCTTGAGACACTCCCAATAATTGTTTGAGGTGCCTTTTATCCTTCTTAGAAAGGATTTTTGAATGTCTTCAAGTCTCTGAATGAGACCAACAGTATTTGGACTCCATAAAACGGAGCAATATTCTAAAATTGGTATCACCAACGATTTGTAGAGTGTAGCCATACATTCAAATGACCGCTATGAAAAAGTTTGCAGTATGAATGATGTTGAATTTTTTGCTTTTTGAATGGTTGAAATTACTTGTTCTTTAAACTTGTTCTTTAAACAAGCAGTCGTTACTCATCAGGATTCCCAAATCTTTTACAACATTTTTGCTTTCAATGATATTGCCTGATGGTGATGTATAGTTTGTTTGGTCCTTGATAATTTGATTTTGACCATATCTCAAGAGTTCAAATTTTATGTCGTTAAGTTTCATATTGTTGTCATCTGTCCATTTGTAAATTTTCTCTAAGTCATTTTGCAGTAAGGCAACATCTTCAATTGTCTTGACTTGTTTTGTTACACGGGTGTCATCAGCAAAGGACTTCACAAAGCTGTATCTTATATCACCAATGAGTATAAGAAATCACCAATGAGTATAAGAAAGATCAAAGGACCCAGGCACCAGGACACTTCCTTGAGGGACTCCTGATAAGACATCTTGTGGTTTTGACTTCACACCATTTACAAGCACTGACTGCTTTCTTCCTGTAAGAAAGGAGTTGAGCCATTGTAGTATTTTTCCATCAATTCCTAGTTGCTTTATCAACTTACAGTAGTATGAAAATATTTATCTGGCCTGTGTATTTTTACTTACTGTTAAATCTTTTTGACAACAAATTTGTTTTGATAACTCCACCAAGTTTATCAATCATACTTTCTGACATAACATGCCACGATAACTTTCACTGATAGCGCGTCCTTTTTAACTTTTTTGCTTTCATTCAAAATGACCGAATGCGGATCGGAGAATTAGTGAACACCCGTCACCTACCGTAAGTTGGTCTAATTTTGACATCCCTCTTCTAATTTCGACATCCTCATTTAAAGATATGAATGATAGGAAGGTCGGAATCGCTGATTGAAACTTATTTTTTTTGCTAAGCAATCAGTAGAGGAGTCCATCAGTGATTCCGACCTTCCTATTATTGCTATCTCTTAAGAAGGATGTCGAAATTAGAAGAGAGATGTTGACCTTAGGCCAACTCACGGTAACCGCCTATTGCTATTGGCCAATGGGATTAACAAATAATGAGTGTATAACTTGCCGCGCAAGTGACGTCAGTCGCTCCATCGTTTTGCCACTAATTTGTTCTTCTTCTTGTTCTTTCATATTTTGATTTAAAAGCCTACTCGGTGTTAAAGAGAAATTGTGTATTTTTTAATACACAGTTCATTAACTCAAATCAAATGACTTTGGAGGTTTGGTGAAATGGTGGCCGAATTGCCATCCCATGTTTTGTCAGATAGTCCCAAGTTAGAGCAGTTGACAATATTAATTATTATATCACAGATTTCTTACTCCAGAACACCGAAACATTCCGGAATGTCGATGCAGACCAATTGCCGAAAATTGTGCTCCGGAATCTTCCCGTGTTCCCTCACACAAGTGTTACTTGTAAGCCAAATCGCATATTACAAACAACCTCTAAATTGCCGAGTACAGGAGAAAAAAAATTGAAATTCAAAATGGCCGCCAAGCCCACGCTGATAACTATCAAAAATCTTTGTTTTTCAATCAGCTATTGCAGCTCTATAAATCAATGAAATAATTTGAAATAAAAAGTAAACAAACCTTGAACCTTTCATGAATCCAAATAAATAAAAGTATTCATCTAAAGCTGTCTAAAGTGAAGATTACATTTCAAAATAAAACGATTTCCAAACCAACCTAAAGTCAGTGTCTGCCAACTAAAAATTTCTCTGCGGGTCACTGGCAAGGAGTTACGTCTTCAGACTTTAGATTCCAATTCTTGTATAGGCTGCAACTACACTGCCAAATGATCTGTACCGTAGGATCGTCTAATATCGACATACGTCTTCTAATCTCGACATAGCTGTAGACTGGTCTTCGAAATAAAAAATCAAACATAAACAAATACATACCAAAGTTATCAATCAATCACTAAATTGTACTCTCTCTCTATCACGTCACAGATTGTTAATATAATATGAGAAATGTGAACTGTTATTACTTATTTGAAAAGAAAACTTTAACTTACTTACTTACTTAGGAATTTTTTAGTAGGTACCTTTTTACCGTGAACCAAAAATAATTAAAAGAACCCGGTTTCCTTATGAATTTGAAAAGGGACCGGGTGTGCTAGGTGCGGCGCCTAGAAGTTTAACGCAGCCTCTTAGTGCCTAGAGCGCGTGCTTGCAATAAACAATAAGGAAGGGGAAACCAGGTCGACTAAGCGCACGAATTATTTTTATCACGTGACTTGAAGCGTAATAAAGTTGTAAAATTTTAATAATGGACACGAGAAAGTTACGAGGAAGTTTGCATGCGTTTCGTGTGTTGTGTGAAACTGCTTATAATTTGGCTGTTTTTTTTATTGAAAGGATTGCAATATTTACTGAACTTCTAGTTTGGTGGATGAACTTGTTCAATAAGAATGATACCAAGAATTTCATTCAAGGTTTGTTTTGATTATTTTACAAATCCGGTGTCGAGATTAGAAGACGTATGTCGAGATTAGACCAACTTACGGTATTACAAATACTTCCAAATGGGTCCATAAGTTAAGAAAATGAGATTATCATCTAGCACGGGGGTTCTGATTTTAAAAACAAACTTCAAAATAAAATTGTTAATGAACTTGTTACTTAAAATATCACATATACTTACATAATTTATTTATGATATAAAACCCCTTTCTTAAATAAATGGCCTCTTAAAGTCTTTAATGTTTGCCGCAAGAAGGGAGAAAAATTTAATTTGACCCCCGGTTTTTCCCTCTTTTTCTAGCCATTTACCCAGATTTACCGTGTGTTACCGTGGGTTTTTCCCTCTTTTTCTAGCCATTTACCCAGATTTACCGTGTGTTACCGTGAGATTGGGTAACTTGCATCAGTGGAGGCTAACATGCATAGCCCTCAAATGAAAGACCTGGCTGGTCATTAAAATACAACTACGCAGCTCCGCTCGCAGCTCTACTCTACCATTTTTGTTTTGATTTAACTTTGTATTTTAATGACCAGCCAGGTCTTTCATTTGAGGGCTATGCATGTTAGCCTCCACTGATCCAGACGGTGTCAATCGAACAACTTCGAACAAAAATCGCAATCGAACCAATCGAACGTAATCGAACGCGATCGAATAATTGCGATTCGATTGTCGAACGTAATCGAATCTTAATCGAACGGCCGATTCCTGGGTAATATTCGATTGTGTTCGATTGCGTTCGAGTAATGTTCGATTGATAGTTGACTATGTGATTGGTTCGATTGATTGTCAATAACATTGGATTTGTAATGTTCGATCGATTACGATTATGTTCGATGAGTTTGATTGCGATTAAATCAAATTGGATCACTCTGGTGTTATAGCTTTTAGCGTGGGCGGCCGAGTGCTTAAGTAACATACCAAAGCGAATAAAATCTAATACAATTGAATCAATCGAACGTAATCGAATACAATCGAACGTAATCGAAGCAATCGAACAGTAAATCCAGGGTAATATTCGATTGCGATTCGATTGCGTTCGACAATCGAATTGCAATTATTCGATTGCGTTCAATTGCGTTCGATTGATTCGGCGTTCGATTCGTTCGATTGACACCGTCTGGACTGATGCAAGTTACCCAATCTCACGGTAGTGTAGACACAACTTTAGTCCGGGGAAATGAAGCGTTTTCATTGGTCTAAAATCACGGATGGTCGCTTGACTACTACAAACCAAAATGTGGCTTCGTTGGAATACCGGTTACAAAACACTTGTGCTCAGAGCACAACCAACGAAAAAAAATGACACCTTTTGCTCCAGACGTTTCCGAAATCAAACCGAAAGTCGCCCAAGTAAGTGGAATCGCACTGGTGAAATCGTTGAAGCCAAATATCATGACCAATAAGCGGCAGCAGACCAGAGTGTTGTTGAGGAAAATATCCGCAGAGTTATTAGAAACTTCGAACCTCACGACATTCACTATTTTACAATAAAATATCGAATTTTTAAAAATTAAAGACTCACCACCTGGCTTTTTTGCAAGATAACTTTTTAATGAAGGAAGTATAAGTCATGAGAAAAATCTGAAAGCTGCCAACTCAGCCATTTTACATCAACTTTCAGCTTTTTTCACTCTCAAGCTCTCATCAGAAATCGAAAGTACTTTTTATCATCGGTGTATAAAATCGCACCCCCGCCCGTCCATGGGCGTTTTTGTATGAAAAACCGAATAATTTAGCCAATTTAGTTCAAGCATCAAAATGTAGTTTTATGAAACAAAATTTTGTTGGTGCACACAGAAGATACATCAGGGGCACTTAAATTCAATAAATCTATTTTCTAATCTTTTACAAAATCACCACATTACGATACCCGTCATCTCGCAAACCTAGTAGTACCCCCTCTCCCCTTGGGGCCAATTAGGGGGGGCGTACGATCTGGCGGTACTCGGGATAAGGCCTAATTTAGGGCCGGGAAACGGTAAAAACGATAAAAAGTATTCGGGAAACGGTATTTTGAAAGAGCCACGGTGACGGTAAAACACCTGATTTTTCGTCCGGGATGTAGACTGGAGTCGTTTATAATGCGTGTAATACTAATAATACCAATACTAATAATAATACGGATTTAGTTTGTATAAACGACTGGAAGAATCCGGTGTTACAGCCTTATAGATACAGGGGCTAGCTACGCAGAAACTTGCGTAGCGAGAAAACAATTTATCAAGCAACAACAAACTCTCAAAACGAAATCAACTCAAATGAAGAACTTTCAATACACAAATCCACACATATTTTTTTTCTCAAGAATTATTTTGAGCAAGAAAAAATTATAATTGCAATATTGACACTTTTCTTTTGTTTGGAGTTAGTGCACAAAGGTTTCTAGACGACTAAAATTGTTCCATTCATTACTTTTTGCTTTATTTTTACTATGTATAAATTAGTCGTCTAGCTTGCTAGACTATCCGGGATGAGGTAATTCTTATGAAAAACAACGGTATTTCGGTAAAAGTCATACGTAGACGGTACATAAAATTTTCGGACTATAAAAAAAGCTTGTCACAGGAGTCAGCAAAAAGGTAAAGAAAAACGTGAAAAACTCTCCCCCAAAAAAAAGGATCTTACACCAGGAATGGGTTTATTTTGAGGCTTTTTGAGGCTTTTAAATACAGGGAGGAGAACGTTGGGTTTGTAAAGTTGAGCTAGAATGTCTGTCTGTCACATCGAAACTTTGGGGCAGGCTGGAGTCTTCAAAAATGGTCGAATTCGGCTGAAACTTTGCACGCTTGTTCTTGTTCCTTGGGTGAATCCCTTGCTTGTTTTTTTTTCAATGATTTATCATAGCCGGAAGGGCTACTTTAGGCGTACAAACTTTCGCAAGCAGAAACTTTCGCGATTTTCGCGAATTTTGGTCCTTTTCGCGAAAGTAAATGTCTTTAAAAATTCTAGGAAGGGCCATTCGCCCTTCAAAAAATTCTTGACAAAATAGAAAATCTGTAAAACTTAAAACTTTGAATAAAATGTAACTTTTATGGCACTTTTTAGCCTGCTAAAAGACTAATAAGTCAAAGGACAAATGTTTCAAGCCAATCCAAGAAGTATTGTCCCTCTAAGCCGTTTTTTCATGTGAAAATTCTCAATTTTACGTCTTGATTCGCGAAAGTTTATGCTCGCGAAAAATATTTTTCCGTTAAATTCGCGAAAGTAAATGTCTGCTCGCGAAAGTTTGTACGCCTAAAGTAGATTGCAGTTCTCCAGGGGATTAAGGCGGGGTCAAAATGCTTGCAACGTTACAAATCATTTTCAGAAGCTCATTTTGGGCTCAAACAAAGCGTATGACTAAGTAGAATAGAATTCAGTCTAGGCAGATGTTTTTTCACTTTGAAATTTTGCGTAATTCGCAAAAATCCTCAATTTTGCGCTATTTTGATGACGTCATAAAAATTAAAATCCCAATAACTTTTGATACAATTATCAAAATAATTTCAAATTTTGACCAAAGATGCATATCAATAATGTTTTCAGAATTAAATAAAAAAATTCATGAAATTTGATGACGTCATCACTTTTAAGGCAAAAAACTAAAATCCTCAAAAAATGCTGACGTCATCAAGATTTTGAAAATTTTTGAAATTTTTTTGAAAATTTGCATTGAAATGCATCTTTGGTGAAAGTTTGAAATTATTTTGATGATTCTATCAAAAGTTATTTGAGTTTCAATTTTTATGACGTCATCAAAATAGCGCAAAATTGAGGATTTTTGCGAATTACGCAAAATTTCAAAATGAAAAAACATCTGCCTAGACTGAATCTTATTTTAATTAGTTATACGCTTCGTTTGAGCCCAAAAAGAGCTTCTGAAAATGATTTGTAACGTTGCAAGAATTTTGACCTCCACGAACCCGCCTTATTCCCGTGGAGTTTTAACCTTTATCCAGCAAAAAAAATTAGGTTTGGTAGAGCAATCAAGATAAACTCGAAACTCCTTTCGTGAAACTGTGCTATTTTTTGAACATTTTTTAACATTTTCAAAAGCGTGCTTTAACTTTAAAATGACAAAGTTTTAGTACCACATTAACATAAAAAAGTCTTTCTATTCTAAACATTTCCACCTTGACATAATCAAACGTCCGGACTTTTTTATGGGACACCCGGTACATTTTTTTCTTTAGAAAGGTAGTTTATCTCTGTAAATTTTTGCAATCGAAACAAAATACGAAAATAATGATCTACCTCATACACATTCTATTCCATTTTGCCGAATTTTTGACTTCTAGTCTTTAGAATTTTATGGGAAAAACAGCGGGACCGGTATTTTCGTAAATTTTGGACGGGATAACGGTAATTTTTAAAAAAATGGCCGGGATGGCGGTAATTCAAAACCTCGTACGCCCCCCACCAATTACTGTAGGTTATTCGTTATCTCCTAAGATTTAAAATCATTGGTTTAACAGTGTAAGCATAAAAAAGCTGATAATACACATGAAACAAGGTTGGGTGGAAATTAGAAAGATTTTAGATTTTTTATCTACTTTTACTTTAGTCATTTTTGCCACTTTACTTTTTAACTTATAAGGGTGAAGATGTCTTTCGATTTTTCATTCTGACAGAGTTCCAAATTTACCAACATTTATCGGGGGGGGGGTTCACTTTTGCGGTATGACGGTATTGGGCCTTTTTACCCCCGGTAAATCGGTATCACGAGAAAAAAACGACGGGATTACGGTATTTCATTTTCTACCGGTATCGGTAAATTGCCTGTTTTTTTGTCGGTATTTCGATATTTTTATCAATATAAAACGGTATTTCGGTATAAAACTATTTACCTTTTAGTTTCTTCATGAGTTTCATGCAGAAAAATTTTCAAAAAAGACAGTAAAGGCGGTATTTTTTCCTTCAATAATTAGTAAAAGTAGGTACTTTAATCGTAGAAATTTTAGCGAGACTAATTTTAGCGTATATAATAGCGAGTCAGGAAAATCTTGATTTTTTTTGGATTTATTTTAGCGAATCACGATTTCAAAAAATTTCGGCTGGATAAATTTTAGCGAATACTTGTATTAATATTATTGATTGAATTCTTTTTCTAGCATGTTTTCGCACTGACACCCTTCCTATTGATAAAAATGTATCAAGGCAATATAACCAGAAATTTCGCGTGAATAAACTTTAGCGATCTGTCGATTCGGCGTGTTTTAGCGAGATCTATTTTAGCGAAAATAGGGAAAACTCGCAAAAACGCTAAAATTAGTCTCGCTAAAATTTCTACGATTAAAGTAGTTCTAAAAACATCTTGTGCAGCATCGAACGATTAAAAATTAAATTCACATCATGATGCACATGTTGCATTTTCAGGCAATCTAGGCATTCTAATTTTAAATTTTCTTGGGCTAAACTCTTGGAACGCTGCACAGGGTACGGCAGGTACGTCGCTCGCCGTACCGTACCATATTTTTGCCAACAAATGGTCAGTGTTAAATAAAATCAAAAATTGTGTGACCAAACAAGGCATACTTGGCTAACAATAGCGTATTAAGGCCGTTTTTCAATAACAAAGGAGGGCGAAAATTGTCAAAAGATTTTCGCGCTCGCTTCCCTCGCGTTTTTATTTTCCATTTATTCATTTCCTCCGATAGGGAGGTTAAGCTTTAGAATTCGCGTCCTCTAATTTCACCACAGCACCACCTCTATGAAGCCTGTGTTGAAGTCTACGGCTTCTCAGACCATGGCATGATTGTCCCAAACCTCGATTTTAAATTAATTCTCAATATAAAAGACACCTTACGGGTATGCGAGGAAGAAATTATTGGGGGAAAGGCTTAATTTTGCATTTGCCTCCCGTAACAAGCAAGTAACTTTGGCGCGGCAGACCTAAAATATTGCTTTATGAAAGCTAAAATAGCTGTAAAGGAGGCCTTAAAAAGTCGACGATATCGAGAATAAGGTCACAAAACTAGCAAAAAACTTTATATATTGGTGAAAATGTTTGGTATAAGAATAGGTCAATCTGTTTAAAAGAGACCATAAAAATGTTAAATTTAGCCCAATAAGGTCACAATCGTTTAACCAAAGATGTAAAAGCAAAATTGATGCGTAACGTGAAAATGTTTTTTTTCGCGCGTGAATACGTGAATTGGCAAAAATTTGTGCGTGAATACCTGAATTGAGGGTTGACTGGGGGGCCTCATAAAGTACAAGACTTGTTTGTACAGTTTCTAATTTGTTACTACACAATAGATTTGATAACTGAAAATTCATTATTTTCGAAAAAAAACATAAATATAATATCGGTATCGGTATTAGGCTTCCTTCACCGACGGTATTACGGTATTTGACCCAAAATTTTGTCGGTATGACGGTATTTAAGACCCCTCCTGAAAACCCACCCCTTTATCCACATTCATATCTGGGGCAGTAGACAGGCAGCTGACGACATCAAAAAAAGTGATTAAGTGAAAATTCGAGGGACAAATATTGAGTACTTATTTTGAAATCTTTATAGTTTAGAGAGTCAGAAAAATTTACTCGGCGTGTTCAAAAATCTTTACCGGACGTGTCCGAGAATAATTTATTAATTGATGACGTCATAAGCAAAAGTGAAAAATTGATGTTGCAAAAATTCAAAGTTTTATATACCATTCGAAGCGTTTTTTGATGTAGATTTCAAATCACATCAATCTCAGTAAGTAAAAATTTGACTATGAAAAGTTATTTAGGTCTGTAGCTTTTCTATGACGTCATTTTTGAAAAAATGCCTCATTTTATAAGGAATTACGATCTCAATTTTCTCGAGTTAGGCTGAGAAATCGAATATACCCGTTTAATTGTCTTCTATATAGTTTTTGACGAGCTTTCGAATGGTGTAAATTGTTTTTTGATTTGATGACGTTGAAATTTGACATTTTTAGGGGGTGACATGGTCATGATTCTGATGATTGACCAAAATCACATGTCAAATTTAAGTCATAACTTTTGAAATCTAAATTTTTACCTATTGAGACTGATGTGATTTAGAATCTAGATCGAAAAATGCGTCGAATGGTATATATATCATTATTATATGCTGAAATCAAATTTTCACTTTTGGTGGTGACGTCATCATTTGACAAATTACTACCGGACATGTCCGTTAAATAAATTTTCGGACGCCGAGTAAAATTTTTAGGATCACTACTAGATATATGGGAACAAGAAAAATCAACTCGACGTTTGTCCCAAAGTCGTCCAGATTTTAGATGTCGTCAGCTGCCTCTACAGGGTCCACTTTTCAAACTCCAGCGACACGTCCCCGTCGGTCGTCAAGGTCAGTGCCCCCCTCCGCGGGTGAAAGCGCCAAGTATTTTGGTCATGAAAATAACTACCATCCCACATTTTGAGGATTCTGTGTGAAGAAATTTACAAACTTTACTTTCGCTTTGACTAATTTTTACCTGTAGTATTGTATGGAAGAGGATAATTACAAGGTCTCAAAAGAAGGTTGTCTACTGCTCATTCCGACATCGACTTATAACCTGACTGAAATTCGAGCCGTTACTAGCAACCCTGCGGGGCCCAAGGCGCCGAGTATGCACCCGGCACAGTGACAAGCCGTTACTAGCAACCCTGACCCTACCTAACTGTTAGTTAATCAATTCCAAACAACAAAACCCCCGGAAAATTTAAAATGTCGGAATGAGCAATAGACAACCTTCTTTTGAGACCTTGTAATTATCCTTTTCCTAGTTGTATGATGGTTTGTTCAAAGTCGTTTCAAATACTTTGTGTTTTTGTTGATTTTAACAATAATTGTTCCAAGAGTGCTGGAGACAGTATATCTGGGAGGGGAACACTCGGAAGGTAGACAACCTACCGTGGCCGTGAGATTGGGTAACTTGCATCAGTGGAGGCTAACATGCATAGCCCTCATCAAATGAAAGACCTGACTGGTCATTAAAATGCAAAATTAAATCAAAACAAAAATGTTAGAGTAGAGCTGCGAACGGAGCTGCATAGTTGTATTTTAATGACCAGCCAGGTCTTTCATTTGAGGGCTATGCATGTTTGCCTCCACTGATGCAAGTTACCCAATCTCACGGTACGGTACTTTATTATACCGTACAGCTAAATTTTACAGTTTTGTTTTTAGGTTGGTCATGCTGATCTGAGCTTTATTCTAGGTCGGCAAAGTTGTTTTTTTTCTATTTGAAAGCTACAATGTTCGGTTCAAAGGTCGGCTTTGCTAATCACTTATGAAAATTGATGATTATGGCTGCGGTGCGCAGCAATGAACTGACGATCATACACTCTTTGGTCAGCTTTTAGGTCGGCACTGCCGAAGGCCGACCTGGAATTTGAGGGCTGTATTTTGCCTAAAAATTGTCAAATAAAAATTGTCAAGAAAAAACCCTGTCAGTACCGTAAACAACTTGGTCTAATATCGACGCGACATCGCCCTCGTCTAATTCCGACACCCTTCTTTAGAGAAAGGAATAATATGAAAGCTTGAATCACTGATTGAAAAAGGATTCCTCTCTGACCACTAAGCAAAGAAAAACAGTTTCAACCTTTCTATAAGTTTCAGCTGATAAAAAAGATGTCGGAACTAGAGGAGGGGTGTCGACATTAGACCAAGTTACGGTATAGAGTCATGTCACCAGTGCACAAACGGCCCCCAGTGCACGAACAAGCGTATTTGAACTTGAAAAAAACAACCAAAAACAAACTTCTATAGAACTTCCTTTGTGGAGCAGAATCCTCAAACTATCCCTTGCAATCTCTCCAAAAATTAAAACAAACAGAGCACTAGAACAATAGTAGGGGGAAATTTGTAAAATCGCTCGATTTTTTTAGTCAAAGCACTTGTTATACATTTTTGGAAAGCTAAGGGGTAGGGGAATCAAAATAACTTGGGTGCCAATTTTCTTTCGGACACTTTGGTGTGATTTTCGGACAAATACGACGGTCTCAGGCAAAAATCATAGAGTGAAAAATTAATGAAAATTTTAGCTTGAGAAAACGGAGACCTGTTGTATATTTTTGGAAAGCTCTCAAAAAATTAAGATTAGTGATATATTGCGAGTATAGGTGATTTCAGTACCTAACTCGAGATATTGAGCTTCCGAAAGCGCAAAAACTGGGCAAAACAGCTGTTTCTGGCTGAAAAACACTGAAAAACACTGTTTTTAAGGATTAATATCTCGAGTTAGGTAAAGAAATCACCTATACTCGCAATATATCACTAATCTTAATTTTTTGAGAGCTTTCCAAAAATATACAACAGGTCTCCGTTTTCTCAAGCTGAAATTTTCATTAATTTTTCACCCTATGATTTTTGCCTGAGGCCGTCGTATTTGTCCGAAAATCACACCAAAGTGTCCGAAAAAAATTGGCACCCAAGTTATTTTGATTCCCCTACCCCTTAGCTTTCCAAAAATGTATAACAAGTGCTTTGACTAAAAAAGTCGAGCGACCTCAAAAAAACGAACAAATTTCCCCCTACTACAACACCAAACCGATTTTGAACGAGGCCAAGTAAAAAAATCACAAAATTTGGGATTTTTGTAAACATGGCTGATCGCGAGAGAAAATGTTTTTTATAAGAAAATTTGCGCAAGAAGAGTTCTGAAAATGACTTACCTCTTTTAAAAACCTGTTATCTTCCATCACACAAAATTTCATTGAAACATGTTAGCTCATTAATTCAAAATCAATAGAAACATATCACCAGTAGTTGATATAAGAAAGGTTCCAGTCCGCGAACGATCCGAACACCATATTCAAAATGAAGACATTGCAACGTCAAAACATTCGAAAGCGCTGGCGATCTCAATTAAAAAAGAAAACACTACATTGCCGCGCTTTTCGATATGAGCAAAACTTGAAAAAGAAAACAAAAAAATGGACGACAAGAAAATTTTTACAAAAATAAGGTTAGTAAAACGCTAAAGTTCTTATAATAAAGACGCTTTTTTGGTGAAAAAGCGCGTGGCTTCGAAAAGTTCAAATAGCCTTGTATCATCTCGGAAGAGAGTTAAAGTATTACCTGCGAGCGGAGCTCTAATTTTTTCTTTCAAAAGATCGTTTGCGCACTGGTTCCTCGTTCGTTATCTGGTACCAGATGTGGAAATATGATACGACACGCTTTGCTCTAAAGGTCGGGCATATTTTAACATCTGGAAGGTTTGCATTACGGGATTTGACTTGACCGCGTTTAAACATTGTGTGAGGAGCTTGGAAACGATCAACATAACAAGTTAGCATCTAATTCCTATCGGATGCGAGTGCTAAGCAGAAAGTAATAACAAATCTGATTCGCATCAGATTTGTTATATTCTCTAGGCTGGCACCATATTCGGTGTTAGCACCATATTCGATATGGTTCGGAATCATATTCATGTACCAAACATAAACAATCATCCCTAATTTAGCTTCATTTACATGAAAATACAACTTAAAACATGAATTTATTGCTTTTTCCTACTTACCTAGACATACTCGATAAATATTACACTAACCTTCATAGTTTTCAGGACCTCAAAAGTGAATTTTCAATGTGCTCTGTAAAATTACAAAATTGGGCTGTTCTGTTGGTACACAAAAAGTGAGGTTAATCGTTAGTAAGATACAAACTACCTATACAGAAGTCTGTAGATCTTTCTGAAGACAAAATTATCTGTTTTGTACACATATTTGTACTGCTGCTAGAGACTTTGACTGACTTTGACTGTTGTCGGTCAGTCCTCGGTTGTGTTCAGTTGTCTGGCGGTCAACAGTCGTTTTGATAGGACCGCACAAGATTATACCAACATGAAACTTACTGAAAAAGGATAAGGAACATACCTGTTACTGTTTCTTTATGATCTTTGAGTTTGGATTTGAGAAAAATCAGTAAAAATCAGTCCACCAAAACAAACAAAAAATAATCAACATTTGTGTGCAAAAAACAATCTTTAAAAGGTTGGTGCATTTACAGAAATTACACTGAATACTAAAAGTAATACTAAGAAAGTATAAAGACATTTATATTGTAAAAAAAAATCCACCAAAACAAACCAAAAACAACCAAAATCTAACAAAAGTTCTTCACTACTTGACCCTCTTGAATCCGAAATTTGCTTTGTCATTGAAGCGCCAAAACTGTAAATAAAATTAGTTTTTGACGGTCGGCGCAGCAGACATTTTCATGCTAAATTTTGTTCAGTCGGGACGAACAAAATTCTTGACCAAGCGAAGATATAGCCATTGAACCCGACTGTTGTCGGTACATCAAAGGGCCACTACTAAATCTCTCCGATGGTATATTGGTCCGCTCCTTTAGAGCTTTAGCGTGGGCGGCCGCCAATACGCCATCGGAATATCAGATAACCTCGTTCGTGGACTGGGTCAAATAGCGCTCGCTTTAACCACTTATTATTCCAAGAAGAAGGCTTCAAATAAAGTGAAAACAAACTGAAAGAAGGACTTCAACCTTGTCTACAAGATAGTCAAAAAGGATTTATGTAAAAACTAAAAGTAAGTGAAAAAAGTGAAAAATAAGTTTGGCGTTCGTGCACTGGGGACCCTCCTCTATACTTAACTCTTCATACAAAAATTACGGGAAATGTATATTTGGGTTGCATACCTTTTAATGCTCAAAACCAAAAAACTGAAACTGTTTCACTAAACTGTAAATGGTTTGGGTTTGTTTACCTAGACAAAGAAGCTCTTGCATTGCCAATTCGATTTCTAGGATCTTGCCTGAAGTCACAGCAACGAATTTCAAAATGGTAGCCCAGCGGAAGAAAACATTAAAGCTTAGGGCTTATGCATGCGTGCGCTTAGTGAACTAGCGTAAACAAGGTGTGGTGCTTGGCTAGAATAATGGTTTAGCAAAACAAAAAATCAAATGGTGCAGTTTGTTTGCTAAACCCTCGGTTTAGCGAACGAAGAAAACACAGAAAAAAGACTGTTGGCTTTGATCGTCTGTTTAGGTAAACTTTTAAATGAATCAATGCGTTCGCTAAACCCTCTGTTTCACTTTTTTGGGTTTTTGGCTAAATGGTATGCACCCTTGGACTTTGTACCCTATGCTGCACACGAGCACTTAAGCTAGAGTCTACTCTATCCACTGATGATCGGTGGCACTACTGTAAAGCTAAAATTGCTTTGCGTCCTCTTTGCTTGAGAAAATGATAGACGGATTAAAGTTTTTCACCCGGGCGGGAGCTCGCAGGCGTTCTACAAGCATTCTTGGCTCAATCCTTGGGGACCGGGCTAAAAATGGTAGACTAAGCTGTGATAGATCATTTGGATGGAAGTTGTTGTTGGAATGGTTACAAGGCTCTTGACAGAAAATTGTTTGTTTTATTGTCAATGATGACAGTGTGCCGTTATTAATTTTGTTAGATCTGAAATATTGATGTTTGTAAGTGCACTTTACAGAAATTTACACGTACAGGTATTTCTTAATTGAGTGCCCCGGGCAATAATATACCTTAGGCGTACAAACTTTTGCGAGCAAAAACTTTTGCAAAGACGAAAAATCGTGAAATTCACGACATTTACTTTCGCGAATTTAACAGAAAAATATATTTTGCGAGCATAAACTTTCGCGAATCAAGATGTAGAATTGAGATTTTTCACATAAAAAAATGGCTTAGAGGGACAAATACTTCTTGGATTGGCTTGAAACATTTGTCCTTTGACCTTTCAGTCTTTTAGCAGGCTAAAAAGTGCTATTTTATTCAAAGTTTGAAGTTTTACAGATTTTCTATTTTGTTAAGAATTATTTCGTGAGTATAAACTTTCGCGAATGGCCCTTCCTAGAATATTTAAAGACATTTACTTTCGCGAAAAGTGCCAAAATTCGCGAAAATCGCAAAAGTTTCTGTTCGCAAAAGTTTGTACGCCTAAAGTATAACCCATTTGCTATTACCATTTTTCCTGGCCATCGATTTTAAAAAGGGGTATATGTGGCACAACTGAGTCTTGTGTTCAGTTCACAAAGTGAAAGGGATTCTATAGACACCCCAAACCTGCCTATTAAAAATGTTCTAATTGACAATGGCTTAGATTGATACAGCCAAACTTTTCAAATCAGTACTACCAAATTACCGAGTACCAAAATTTCAAAAAAAATGTGAGTATTCGCTCACTTTCTTAACAACCCTGCAAAGATTGATAACCGTTTGAGTACTTTGATTGTTATTGATTACTTTCGATTTAACTTTGACAACTTCGATAACTAATTGATTATTTCAATAACCAATTATTATGATATATCTATCGTTAAAAAAACAAAAAAACTAAAACAAAAGAAGCCCCGTCATAAAGATTGACCCCCTTATTTCCCAGCCATTTCCCCCGCCTTATGTGTGCCTTCGCCCTGGGTTTCCTCAAGTAGACAGCATTCAAAAATTATGTGAGGTTTTCAAAAACAGCAAAAAAAAAGAAATTTGAATATCCTTTTTAAAATTAACTCTTTTCAAACGAAACTTCACAATATCGGTTCTAAAGGTGATATAAGAAGGTTGAAAAAAAAAAATTTAGTAAAATGGGCCAAAATTGCGGCACAAATCAAGAAAAACACTATGTTGATAAAACAGCAGCCACAAATTTATTGAATGAGTAAAAATCATTTTTTTCAGATGAAACTCGTAGCAAAAGGGTTTATCCACAAAATATAAAAAATGGAACCAAAATTATTAGGTCATTGGGCTAGAATTGCGGCTCAAAGTTGACGATTTTTTTCATATATGCTTTGATTGAAGCCACATTTTAAGCCCATTGAAAACCCTGCAGCCACAAATTAAACCCATAAGTATCTTTATTAGACCTTAAACTACCAATTTCAAGAAAAATGGTTAAAAAATATTGAAGTCTTAAAGCAGGATAGCACATATAAGCAAACTCGTTGAGTGAGCCACAGTGACATACAGCCACAAAACCTGCCCTCACTTTGCCATCTTATATTTCAAGACTGATCCACTCAACTTCAAAGGGAGCCACATTTTTGGAAAGCTCATTAATTTCCTTATTTTATGGAATTTTGTACTGGGCTAAAAAGTGGCTGTGATTGAAAACCTCACTTTTTGGGGTTCTATTTTTGAATGCAATCAGTAACTCATATTACGCATTCTGATTGGTCGGAGAAAACGAAAGTGGTTTTCTCGCGTGAATCGCATGTTTTAATTGGCTGAAATAAACTTGGTTTCAGATTATTTTGACGCGCTGCTACTGGAAACATTTTTGATAAAATCGTAGGCTGGAAGGTACTCAATACAATCGAAGGTATATATTCAATACAATCGAAGGTATTCAATATGATCGAAGGTAATCGAAAAGTAATCGAAATGATTGAACAAATCGAAAATGGTTGAAGAAAATGCCATATAATCTAAAGTCGAGTGAGTATTCGATCACCAATAAAATTATCAATCATTAAAATTGATTACTTCAATCACAATCGAACGTTCGATTAGTACCGTCTGGCATTATATATCTAAAAAAATACAACTAAAACAAACGCTGGTACTGTATTCCTGAATGTTAAAAAAGTCCATAGGACATGGTCTTTTTTCGTTAAAGGGTGAAACTTCTGAATTTGAATCAATTTCTTTCAATAATTGTTAAATTTCTTTTGTTCGTGAGCTGTGTGTATGGCTAAACATTATAAGTATCCATTCAACTTATACATAACTACATGTTTTTGTTGTTCTATTATTAAGTATGTTAAAAGAGCGATAACGTAAACTCTTAGGATAAGAATAGCTAGTTATCATTTTCTAATTTATTTATTTTCTCATCAACAGATAAGAAAAATGATGACTTCAAATCAGTTAAAAATTGACATGATAGCAGCTGAGCAGAAAGCTGGAAAAGTGAAGATGGAAGAAACATGTGAGCATCAGATCACCCATTTCGCTGTTCGTTTTGAAAGAAAATGTCGATCCTTTTTCACAGGTGAATGCATAGAGGGTTTTATTGATGTGGATGTTAACACAAGTCGAATATTGGAAGATATTGCATTGCTTTTTCGTGGGGAGACGTTAGCCTGTTGGCAAGACAATGAAGAGGCTGGACAACAGAATACCATGCGTGTACATCGGTCCCACTGGAAAGACGAAATGATTATTTCTGGTAAGCACGTACAATTTAGTAATCCAAGTATTTAGGGAACTTGTGTCTTGTTATCTTAAGCTTAATATGTTTTCGATATGTAATATCTGATTAAGAAAAGCCCTTTGGGATAGTTATAGTAGAACAAACTTGGCAACAGCGTTTAGCTCAATACATTTAAGTTCCAGTAACATAAATGACATTCACGGCCATTTCAGTGGAGTGGGTACGTTACGTCACGCTCATTTTTGACTGGATGCTACCAGTAGTGGCCAATGCACCGTTTGATAGCGCATGTACAGGTGGCTCAGTCAGGCATAAACTCTCAAATCGTGGTTGACAAAATCTTGGAATGCTTGCAAAAAGTTAAAATACTTCTTTAAATAAGTCTGCTTTCAGACAGCGTCGAGATCTCGAGATTAACGACTGATGATTTCAGTGATCTCCTTCTAACACATAATCAGCTATCATACACATATGCATCCTGCAAGGGTATGCGATCCATCGTTGTGCATTTACGAATTGGAAGCGTTGAATTGTACACAGAAGAGATTCACTTACGCGAATAGTAGTAGGCCAAAGTTATCAGGTGGATTGCTATGTTTTGTATACATAAATTACTCTACATGAGTGAAGGTAGAGAGTCTATCAATATATTTCCCTAACACCCTGACTGGAAGTGATTGGGATTCGAACACAGTCCATTGCGGTGCAAGTCCGTGATCGAAACCTCCACACTACCAATCGGCTAAATTACCCTAGTTTGTTATTTGAAAGAAGAAAATATCTGAAATTTAAATTATTTTTCTCATAGATCTATCACATGGCACAGAATCTGGAAATGGTATTATCTCATTCCCCTTTAAAATGTATTTACCAGATGGCAAACTTCCTTCATCTTTTGAAAGCAAATTTGGTGCAGTGAGATATTGGTTAAAGGTTTCTCTCAGTCCTGGTACTGTCAACTGTCAATATCCTTTCACCGTCTTGGAGAAAATCAATGTCAATGATAAGAAATATCAAGTAAGTCCATTAACAAGAGAAAATAAACTCTACGATTGAAGTATCATCTCAATGATTTGATATCCATGATATAAACGATGTCTTCTGACATTGCATCACGGACCCAATAGCTGATTGGTTGTAAGTGACGTAAAATCAGTCAATACGTTACTTTCAACCAATCAGCTGTTGAGTCCGTGGAAGACATTGCAATGGTGCATATCATGAATATGAAGATTTGATATGAAGGTTACTTTCATACAAGAATTACAGTTGACGCTCTCTAATTCGACGTTTTACTTCGACGTTCTACTATTCGATGATACGCATCATTATTCCATAATGTTGAAAGTCACAATCAACAAAAATACTATCATGAAGGACGCTCCCTTATTCGATGAAAATCTGAATTCCCTTGAGCATCAAATAAGAGAGCGTCAACTTTACTATTTTGAAGTATGTCCCGCATTGTTCAAGTGGGAAATCCTTTTATTCAAAATTTTACTCAAAACTCATTTAAGGATGATTTAGTGGTCTTGGTAGACACTTTTGAGGAATATTGGTCAAATGTTTTGTAGAAGCAACTTTCATTTTCTTTTTAAGAAAAGTGTATCGAGTTTTACGGAGAAGATGATATGTTGGATGTGTTTCCGTTACGGAGGGATTAGTTTGACTGCAAATATCGATCGATCAGCGTATTGTCCTGGTGAAGCCATCGCTGTCAACTGTCGCGCTCACAACAAAGCTAATAAAGAAATGGGCGGTAAGAAAGCGGTGTTTTTTGTCTCATGGGTGGTAATTAAGGCGTTATATTGAAGGTGTCTTGAATATTCTATTCTATAGTTTTATGCTCCTGAGCTCACGAAACTGCATATTCTTTGGTTGTCAGCGATTTATGTTATGGTTTTAGAAAACTTTAAAAGTGTAAAAGCAGCAAATCGATAAAACAAAAAATCAAGCTACTGCTTATTGTGTTGAAATAATCGTCAAATTATACGTGGCTTACTTCATCAGCATGTATCTCAACAAAAAATGATGTCCTTTTACAAAAAAAATTTGTATAATCAAATATCATAAAAATCCTGTTTTAATTGAAATCATCTATATACAAATGATTTTATGTTTTTTGTTTTTAGAAGTACAGCAGTTTCTAGTTTCTTGTTGTACACGAGAAAACCTCTCAACTCGTTGTTATATCTTTGACAGGACTGAAAGCGAGGCTGGTTCAAACTATACAATATCAATCAGAAGATAACAATAAAATAAAAGAAGTGGAGGTTATTCTAAAAGCTATCGGTGGAAACCGCATTCAGAGGAATCACACTAAAGTATGGGACAACCAGTTGCTATGGGTACCTTCAATACCACCTACAAACAAAGATGGTGATCCTAATGATATCATCAAAGTTCTATACCATGTACAGGTGGGTAGATCGCTTTTCATTGTTAGCTCTGGTTTATACGATCCATTTTTTCCCTGTCTATTCTAAGACCACGTTCACACGCTACGTTCCGTTTCGCTCAGAAACGAAACGGTTCCGAAACACTGTGTGAACGTCAAAATTGGAAACGTCAAAAAAGAAGACGTTACAAAGCAAAACAGATTGAAACGGTTTCGCTCGACACTAGCGAGTTTATGTATGTGTGTTTTTCAGCGACGGGGACGGTAAGGTTCTAATTTGAGTAGATCCTGACCAGCTGAGGACGACGGTAAATCAGCACTTTTACCGTCCTCGATTTTGCGGGGCGGAATTGCGGGTTTTTCCAAATCGCTTCAGTCACTCTACCGTCCTCAAAAGTGCAAATACATAAACTCGGTACTATTTTCATCGGAACGGAACTGCTCCGTTTTCTTGCTCCGAAACATTCCGAAATGAGTTTGAAGGTTTGAACACTTCCTATTTGTAACAAGTACCACACCGGAGCGATACGAAACCGTAACGTCTGAACATGGTTGGCTGTTTAAAGTCAATACATTGCCCTCTGTTAACGCCAATACAATGACTTCTTTCAATATTTTCCAAATAAAGATTTTAGCTTCCAATATTCTGCGAACTGTTGCCTTCTCTTTCTTTCAATTAGAATAGACAGTGTAGGAAGTCTAAACTATAGAGCTTAGTCGTCTTGTTCACAAACCACTCATAATATCAATTTTTGCTGTCGTTGAGACCGGCTGGGGATGTGCACATGAAAGGCCGGCTATTATTCCTCCTCGATGGGAAATTGGCCCGTTGCTTTAGAGATATAGCGTGGGCGACCGGCCAATTATCTATCGGAACATCAAATAAAGTCAAATACTTCTTGATATCAAATGCGCACAGACAACGGAAAATCTTTTTTCTGTTTTTGATTCAGATCTCGATGGAGATACCGAACGACGCCGACTTGACGTTGAAATTACCCGTCACCATCGGTACCATTCCTTGGAAAGATAACAAAACTTCACAAATACAACAACAAGAAGAAGAAAAAGGTTCGTATTTCCCCTATTTCTATTTAGTTGAGTTGCAGGAGGCTTTAAGGCCTATTTTCGCAACTATAGACGCTTTCAATGAGCGCCCCGTCAGCACCCTGGACTGACTACCCAATTCCCCTCACATGACATGGGTTGACCCGGGCGAAGGTTCATTCACTTGCCAAGTGAACCGCTGCGAGGGGGAATCGAACCTCAGTCGCCTGTGCAGCAACCAAGGTCACTGACCACTATACCACAGCGCCTTAAAAAACAACGTATAGTTGACTCTCTCTTTAGCTCCAAGGAACAGAATTTTTCTCAAAGTGGAGAGAGATTCGAATTGCAGTAGTTCAAATTAAAGAGATTCGAATTAGAGAGAGGGTCGACTGTTCTTACTCATCAATATTCTTGACCGGATAAACTGAAATCCCTTCCTTGTTGAATGAATTCCTCATGTATCATGTTAAACTCATTTAAGATCCATGATTCAGCTTTCTCCTGTCGGACCACAAGCTGATGATACATACAGTCGATATTTTACGTGGGTAGCCCAGTAATCTAAGACTTTTAGGCAGTCTTTTAATTGTTTTCACGGGGTCCACGGCCAGCCAGCTCCAATGACAAAATTCTGACAAATAGTTGCTTTGAATCATTTTGGTGGCTGTGGTTAGAGATGTTTAGCCTAGATGTGAGAGTATTCCAGGCCACTATTCAATTTCAACATTTCCATTTCAGATCAATCATGGAGGTTCATGAAGTGCACGGATGGCAGTGATTGTTTTAACCGATCCAGTAAACGATATCAATTCCCAATGCAACCATTCATCCCGTCAACCATATTCGTTCAAGATTATCACCCTTTCTTACAAAAACAAGTCAACAACAACCAAACTTTACAACGCTCTAAATGGGTAAGCAAAATCAGTAATTTAATAATTAATAATAATTTTAAGCATTTTTTTTTTTGCCTTATTAATTTCGCATAGCGAAAGTATTACGATAGCCTTTCGCGGCGGCGGCGGTGTCATCGGAAAAAAAATTAGAAAACGAAAGTAGTTGAAACTTCTAGAACATTCTCGAAGATTCTAAAATATGAACTCACTCGCTAAAATAAAATTTAATGATTCCACTCCGCAAGTGCTTAGGTAGGTGGAACCAAGCATTCATAAACATTGCTAGTTTTTTTAAATGGCGGATTCGATCATGCTGTCAGACTTGCTCTGGATTTTTGTATTTTTATCATGTTTTTTATGTTTTTAGAGTACTTAAAGAGGTTTATATTTCTTTACAATAGCATAGTATTTTATGTTTGTGTAGTTAGTAATGCACCAATAAAGTGATAGGAATCTTACAATTAGAGTTGCCCTTGAACATCACTACACATAACAACAATAATACAGACAACACAGACAGGTATGATCTTCATTTTTACAAGTAGAATTATTTGTTGATATTTGATTAAGTTGTGTTGTAAGACAGATTATCATTTACTAAGTATTCCACAGAAGAATTTATAGCAGGCTGACAGGGGGGTGTTAATACTTGTCATTTTCCAGGCTCAATATCAATCGATGACTAATTTGTAACCAACCGATTGATTGGATTTAGATTGATTTCGATAATCAAGACTATTCTAACTGATATGTAATAGATTAGTTTTTTAATCGTTTGGACTAAATTGGCTGTCAATTGTGATCAATCGAACATCTTAAGAATAAATCGATGGAAAATGGATCACAAATACAATTGATAGCCAATTGAGCTTCCCGTAAAATATTGATTATCGATTCTGTCTATCATGTATCAATTATTGAAATCAAACGATATCCAACCCATCGATTATTTATCGATTAGTCGTCGATTGGAAAAAGTTACCTTGATTGCTACGGTTGGCGCAAACGATATGATACTCCAGGATGCAAGTGAAATTTTCCAATCCGCGGACGCTAGCCTAGACCGGGGTTCGGTTATTACCAGTTAGGGTTAGGGTTGGAGCTCGAGAGTCACAATATAAGGCCGAAGGCCTTCTTAGGGGCATTCGTACCCTAAGATTTAACTTTGGATCCCGTAGCGCCGTAGGGATCCTTGTAGGGGCACCGGTAGGGTTGGGAGCTTTCTTAATTATGGTCTGTAAATTACACGCTATAAGTATCTGTGAATGACAGCTTTCTGCCGTGTCTCGTTGGCGCAAGCGGTTAAGCATTGGGATTGCAAACCAAGGTTGCTTGCATTTTGTGGTTCGAGCCGGGGTGGGAGACCTGTTTCACCGGTACGGGCAAATTTCAGAAAAATACTTAGAAAACAGTTAGAAACACTTGAGAAAGATAGAAAATCAGGATAGAAGATAGGAAAGTAGAAAATAGGGGGAAAATAAGAGACGATGCATCCTGGAGTATGATATCATTTGCCAGGCGTCAAAGTTTAGGATTCCCACTCAAAGCGGTTCACTTGGAAAGTGTACGAGCCTTCACCCGGTCAACCCAAATGGATGTGAGGGAAAACGGCAAGACTGTTGTTGAAGTCTATATCAAAATCTTACTGTAAAATTTGTATCAACTTTGATTGAATACTGTATATACAATGGATTTGACAAACTTTTTTATACAGTGCCAGGCTCCCACTCAAAACAATTGATTTATTTTCTATCGATGGGTTCTGGTACCGTAAGTTGGTCTAATGTCGACATCCCTCTTCTAATTCCGACACCCTTCTTTAGAGATAGGAATAATTGGAAGGTTGGGATCACTTATAGACAAAAGGTATTTTCTTCTCTGATCGCTAAGCAAAGAAAAATAGTTTCCATCAGCGATTCTGACCTTCCAATTATTCCTATCTTTAAAGAAGGATGTTGAAATTAGAAGGGGGGTGTTGACATTAGACCAACGTACAGTAATTGATAGGTATTCGATGATTTTATGCTATCATTCAAATCCAATTAATGATCAATACTCAAAATTTTCTAATGGGCTTCATTACCTATCGAATATTGGAACAAATTGATTGGTTATTCATCAAAAAAAAGAAATGGAAGTCAATCAAATTTGATCGACCTGCTCCAAAATCGATTTCCTACTAGTCAATCAATAAATTCTCCAAAAATATGTAACTCCACGTCTCAATGATATGGATGCAAGGCAAGTAACAGCAGTAACAAAGTAGCAGTAGCTTTAAGGTAAAACATTTTTGCAGAAAAAAAATTGGCCTTAAAAATTCAAATTAATTTCCATCAAATTTAAAATAGTTATGTAATTTTCCAAATTTGTGCTTTTCGAGCCTTGAAACAGTTATTTTTGATTTATCTACAATCCTACAAGGTGTAAACATTTTAATATTTTTGTAAATAGTCAAAGATATTGGTATGATATTGAAATGTAACTTGGCCACACTGGGACAGTTCACATTTGGGTGACAATATAGCTCTAGCCCCGTTCTATTTATTGCATTCTTTTAATGGTGAAGGTGTGGGGGGGGGGGTACTTAGGCATAAATAGGTATATACTAGGTATAAGCTGATACTAAGGTTCTGTTTTTGACCTTCCCAAGTCTCGGAATTATTTAAGGTACGAAACTTGAAAAGTCAAAAGAATCTCTAGAAGGTTAGAACATTTTTTGAAAATGTGCTCTAAGATTCACTTTTTCGCCTTGTCTCTGTAAGGGTAACTTTATTCTCTGTTAGAGGTTCCGATTGACATTCTTCAACCCTTGTATTCCCCAGTCGTTTAATATGATTATTTCATTTATGAATAATAGTATAGAGGCCACTATGTCTTCCCGTGTGCATCAGCTTGTTGATATCTTCAATTTTTTCCTGTCGAAGGTTGGAGCTTGGGAGTACGCCCAGCCAGCACATTGTTGCAGGCAAAATTTAAAAATATCAATTTTGGCTAATACACTTCTTAAAAAGGATTTTCTGACTTTTCGTAATGATATTTTATGTTCACCACTGCAAGGTATTCTTTCCAAAAAAAAAATTGAATTTTGACAAATTTTTATTTTTCGATGACGTCATTTTGCCTTATTTCCTTAATATCTCATGATATATTCATTTTCAGATATAGGTTGAGATCGTTTTCTTTATCAGTTTTTCATGCTCTTTCGAATGGAACAAAATTTTTTTCAATTTTGACGACTTTTTACTTTGGTTGCCATAGTAACCAATGACGTTAGTTTCCATGGCAGGGGGGTGGTCCCACCCGGCCCCACCTCTCAAATTTTGATCTTCTACATTCAAGAAACAATATTCAATCATAAAATCCCTTTGCACAAGCTGCTACACACGAGAAGCTTTTTCGCGACATAGTGGCCCCCACTATAATCAAATACTTTGCGAAATTTTCGACTCTGAGTCGTCTTGTTTCAATTTTTGCAATTAGCGTTCTCTCGAGTCTCTAATAAACAAGAAGTTAGTCTAATACTTTTGTAAGGAATAGACATACATGTGGGAAAACCTAACAAAAAGTAATGAGCACTTAATCTTAGTCCTTAAAAAATCCATAACTCGGACACGGGGAACATAAATTTGTTCGAGTTGAGGAAATTTCGAGTTATGGAGTAAGGTTTATGAGGCATTGTTTACAGAAGGGATCGTGAAACTTGTTTGAGTTAAAAAGACATTCGATTTAAAGAGGTTTGAATTTAAGAGACTAAATTGTACAAGGTATTTCAAAAATAGAATTACCGCGCCGCTATGATGATTTTCCAGTAATACCCTTGATCGGATTCCTCAGTTATTGGTAATCTAAATTATTGTTGCTGGAGCCATTGTCATCATAAAAATCTGAAAGATCGGGGTTAAGCAAATGGCTTTTCGTCGCCAGGTTTTCGGTCTAACTCGAACTTAATCTTTGTTTGTCCTGTTTTGTAGAATATCGACAGTTAATATACATGAAATTCATTGTGCTTTCCTTCGTTCCTACCTCAGAAAAACGATGAAAGGCAACCTTTACTACAACCAAGACACGCGTGAGATGAGTGGACTTTTTTGTTTTGACGATAGCTTTCGACAGATTGGTGAAAGTGGAAAGATAGTTGAGAGTTGAAACCTCTTTTTTATTGGGATTGTTAATATAAATCTTTTAATTTTTTTTCACAAATTTTTGATGACTAATTTTAAGTTTATAAAGTGTGTTTGATAATCAATGATATCGTGAATTTTTTCTGGTTGTTGATATTCATGACTTATTCTTTTACATGGAAACAACCAAAAACATCGAGCCGAGCCGCTGTTCTTTGGGTGTTTTCGTATAAGATAATAATTATTCATTAATATCATGAATTTCAGAGTATAATATACAGTGCTGTAACAATTTTTTTGTGTATTTTACAAAGGTTTTTATTAGTAACGTTCACTCATAGCTAATCATTTATTAAACCTGTTGATTTTGGGTCAAAAAGATTCCTCTACATAGCCCAAACCGAGTGCAGGTGCAAAATTTGAGGTTTTCAGGTGCAAGTGTAGGCGGTTTTTTAACCCCAAGTGCAAAGTTCCGCTATTTTCTCCTCAAGTGCAGCTAATTTTAGCAATTTTTTGCCTTTTTGGGCCAATTTCCGAGGTATAGGTGCACCTTGTCCGGGCCATAATTCATCAGTTGCGCTCTTTCAGTGCGTGAAGTGCAGCCTTACACTACTGTGCAAAAGAGGGTTCTAGCTAATGTAATGCTAATGTTATGCTACAGTATGAATTTTTAGAATGAATTTTCTTAACGCATAATTCTGGTCGATGTTTGATTGACCCTATAATAATTTATTGTGAAAGGTCTATATGTAATTTGTATATTTTTGATGGAGCTCATTCTTCGAGCTTTCATGACAGTTAAATTTGATTAGTAAGTTCTTAACTCTATCAATACTGAGTTTTTGTATCGAAGGATATCGAGGGCGACGGTAAGTGAAATCGATACAAAACAAAGTCTATAGTTGATGTACGGCTCTATATCGCCTTTGCTCACCTAACCTAATTTTGGTGTTATTACCGTCGTCGAGCAAAGTGGACGGTGATTTTGGCCCCATGTCAACTTTGCTTTACACGGCCCCCCTCGATTTACCTCGATTACATAAACTCGCTAATACTAGGATTTCAGGGGTGGTTCAGGCTAGGGAGGGGGCTTTTTCTGTACCACCCCTTAACCTTAAATGTACGTGTGTCATATAGCTTATATAGAAGTCTTCAAATGTAAATCTTACCAACATTTTTATGAAACAATTCTAAAAAAAGTAAGGCTGAAAGTCTGGGCAAATTTAGTATACAAACAAAGTGAGAAATCATAAAAAATAAAATAATGATTTTCTGATCTGCCTAAACACTTTACGACGTCCAGAAGCTCTTCAAACATGAAACTTCTGAAGGAAATGAAAATGGTTTGGCTAAGCCAAAATTTAACGTTTTGTCAAAGCAAGCATTTAAACATTTTTTTATCTTTGTATTTCATCGCATTTTTTAAAAGGATACTATTATTAACTAGCAGTTTGAATAAATTATTAACTTTTTGAATTTTATTTTAATATATTATTTTGGATAATGAAATAAACTTTTGTAGTTCTTTTAATCCTCTGCAGCAATTTGTGTCTTACATTTTCATTTTCTCATCTTTAAAATTCCACTTTGAAAAATCGTAAATTTCTCCCTAAGTGGAGTACACTTCGCGTATTTCGCGAAGGCCCTGAATAGGCCCTGGGGAAAAGAAAGAAATCGGGTGAAAAGGAGGCCGATTCGTGAGATTTTTGGGCGTTATAATTATCTCGGGTGCAATTGTCCTATCACGTTGAAATATATCACCGGGTTAGTGATAAACTACATAGCAACGATTTTCTCAAAATACAGATAAATGCTAAAAGAAAGACTTTTCAAAATTGACGTCAGTTGAAAAACTTATTTGACGTCAAATAAAAAAATGCTTCATAGAAAAAAGAAAAGCTGCCAAGAAAAACTATCGTACTTTGAACCACCTTTGAGAATAGACGCTCGAAGGATTTTTCTCGCTTTTTCGTGAGAAATAGTAGTAACGATTTGTTCATATTGATCTGTAACGATTGATATTGATTGTTATAATAATGAGTGGTATAGCACACGAGTGTTTACAGCATGGTTTTGTTCTGGGACGGAGCCTAGGCGAGGGAGGATACGGGCAAGTCAAACAAGCGTCTTACGTGAACTTTAACTGCCCCGATGATCCTCTCGCCAAGAGGCTCCGCTCCTTAGGACACAGTGACCAAGTAAGTTAATATAGACACTAATAGACACTAGATTCTACTGCCCAGACAATCATCACGCCAAAAAGCTCAGATTATATAGGTTTTGACCAGTAAAACAAAGATTGTTGATAACGTCTTTAAATAACCGGGTTATTGATTATTCGTTGGTTTTGCGAGTGCAATGTGTTTCTTCTTAATAATTTCATAATTTTTTTTCCCATTTAAAGGTTGCTATCAAAATCATGAAGAAAGCAAACTGCTCTCAAACCTTTGAAAGGGAAGTGAGTTGCATGCTAAAACTGACTGGCTGTCGGAACGTTGTCCAGTTATTCAGATACTTCACCGGAGAAAACCATGTTTACTTGGTGATCGAACTTTGTACTGGAGGTGACTTGATCACACATTTTACCAACAGCCAGAAAATTAACGTAAAGAAAATTGTTCAACAGATAGCTGATGGCGTGCAGCAAATGCACGCAAAGGGCATCGCCCACCGGTAAGTTTAAGAACCTATTGCTGGTGATGTCTGCCTATTTGTCTTTCGATGTGGTGACACTCACTCAAATCAAGTCATATTTTTGCACGCTGAACTGATCATCCTAAATGACTGTATGTATCATAGGTTTCAATACGGTGACACGGAGTCGATTTGAACAGTTTTGGGGTTTTTCAAAATGTTCATGGAGCATTGTTAAAAAGAAGAATTTTATACAAATTAAACCTATTCATTTCATGTTTTTCAGAGACTTGAAACCAGAAAACGTCTTGATTGACCGAAATGGTATCGCTAAGATCTCAGGTATGTTTTCCATTCATTTTAAAGCAATTCAGGATCGTCTCTAAATGCCTTTGTACAATCCCCCCATGTAAATTAAATGAATAGAAAATAGCATGTAACAGAGGCACCAATTCCTATTAAATTGGTCAATTGAACCAATTCCCTGTGTGATGATTAAAAACTTTAAAATCGTATTTTTTCAGACTTTGGTACTACAATCATGCCATCATTTCCGGACAACCTTTGTAATTCCTATTGTGGAACACCGGAATATATGGCACCAGAGGTCTTGCGTGGAGTTAAGCTCATCAGTTACAAACCGTACAATCCTTTCAAGGCCGATATGTGGAGTTTGTAAGTCGATCTATGTTTTAATACATTGTCAATTTTATTCGAAAAGCTAACATGTGTAGGTCTCTCTTTGTCATTATGAATATGCCAACTTATGAGACTTGCCGGGGCGAAATTTCATCATTTTTTAATTCCACCCTGAAAAGAAAAAAATTATAAAGAAATGACCCAAAGTTGACCCTAACATTAGACGATGCTATATCGTCCGTTTAGAGGTCAGAAAACGCGGGAAAGAGTTAGGGCGTCAGGGCGGTTAACGGGAAGAATAGCGGCGGTAGAGTTTTGGAAGACTGTAAACATCTCCGCCACTGCTTACTCCACCCGAATTTATCACGCCTCTCCTAAACTATTCCCTTTTTTTTAGTGATCTTGTGTAGACGATATGATCGTCTACCCTAACATATTCATTTTTTACAAAAAAATTAATGAATCTGCGGCCTTGTCAGATATTTTCCGAACCTGAAAAAAGAAGTCATTTTGTAGCCTGAATGATGAGTCAAATTGGGGTCTATAGAATATATCTAAGTTGATGATAGCGGGTCATTTCTAAAGAAACTTGCAAAATTGAAGTTTTTTGTATGAAGATAAAGGGTGATAATTTTTTTTGTATGTTTTATTCTCTGTATAAAATTTTATACTTTTCTCTCAATTTTAGAGGCGCTATCCTGTATTCCTTTCTTACTGGAGAGTTCCTTCCACAAGTTGGTTCTTGGAAAGAAAATTTGTCCGTCTCTAATGGTAAGTTTGAAGGTATTTCGTTCAAGTGGGTGATTTCTACAGTTCCTAGAGATATTTTGGGCCCAGTACTGACGAACCCTGAACTAGGAATAAGGTCTGGCAGTATTAGCATATTTTAACAAAAAACTGGATTTTAGCGAATTTTTGTTGTTGCTGACCCAAAAATGGAGTCGGAAAAATATAGAAGGATAAAGCCAATCTCATTTGTAGTTGAAAAATTGTGACATTCTAAAGATTTTCCTGGGCCATTTTTTGCTGGCGATGAAAATGACCAAGTATAGAGTCCACTTAGATTGAACTTTATTCTTTACAATCGCTGTTTAGAATGTCTTGAACTCTTGACCAAGCTCTTGAATATCAAACCATCGTTGAGACCAACCATTGGTGACATTCAAAGACACCCCTGGCTTTCGGCTTCTCATAAGGTATGGTGATCTTCTACAGTGTGTCTGCAAAAAAGAATGAGAATTTATTTTCATCAAAATATTTTGGAAATGACAAACTCTGCATTGCTGATCTTATAAAAAATTGTTCCAACCGGCTGATTTATTTACTTTAGGCGTACAAACTTTTGCTAGCAGAAACTTTCGCGAGGGCGAAAAATCGCGAAATTCACGACATTTACTTTCGCGAATTTAACGGAAAAATATTTTTCGCGAGCATAAATTTTCGCCAATCAAGACGTCAAAATGAGAATTTTCACATGAAAAAATGGCTTAGAGGGACAAATACATCTTGGATTGACTTGAAACATTTCTCCTTTGATTTATTAGTCTTTTAGCAGGCTAAAAAGTGCCATAAAAGTTACATTTTATTCAAAGTTTGAAGTTTTACAGATTTTCTATTTTGTCAAGAAATTTTCGAGAGCATAAACTTTCGCGAATGGCCCTTTCTAGAATTTTTGAAGACATTTACTTTCGCGAAAAGGGCCAAAATTCGCAAAAATCGCGAAAGTTTGTACGTCTAAAGTATTTGTGAAAACAACAATTCATTCCATCCACGAATGGATAACAATTTTCGCCAAATACCCCTTTTTTATCTGAATGATTTAACCATGACGTAAAATAAACCATTAAAATTGAAACTTATTTTCTAGGAACCCGCAATCAAGCAAATAGAGTTGATCAACAATATGGTCAAAGAATTTGATTGTTTGGTGGATAGAAAAAAGGCTCTTAAAGAAGAGTTAACCGAAGCTGAAAACAAAAATAAAACCCTTAGATTGAAACTTGGCATCAGTGAAAAGGTGAGAAAATGTCATTTTTCCGCGATACCTCTGTTAAAATGAATGAGAGCATAAAAATACAAAAGACGTTTTTCCCAGATTCCCATATACTTTTAGTCCAGGTGTCTTTTATAGTATGTTGTAAGCCCTCATATTATTTCAAGGCGATTTACGCTAGACTTAATCGAATAAGTTTTCGCGAAATGAAATTCACGTTTTCGCATGAGTAGACAAAAATGAATCCACACGAGATTTTCGAAATTGTACTTTCCAACGCAAAGCTTATAATTTATCTCTAACAATGTTCTAGCAACCATCTCGCTACAAAGTCATCGTCCAACAAGATCTAGACGAAAAGGTGAGTTCAATTTCTTAACTGTTAGCACTTTTCGCTTTTAAGGAGGAATTGAAGTTTTTAGTGTTTCCTAAGAAATTACCGTACTTTTTTTTCTACAGTAAAAACAACTGATAATTTATTTTCTCATAGATGCCGATCACTGCCCAAGAAGCTAGCGACGAAATGGCCAAAATGATGAACAATCTCGCCCATAATATCAAGAGAGCAAATATCTTATTAAAAAGACAAAAAGCAGATTTGCAAAAAATGAACAGAGAAAATGTACTTCTCGAACACAAATTTTTTGAGAAGATACTGAGAAACAACCATCAACATGCTTCAAACCCTCAATTCCCAAATGGGCATCATTTTCCATCCACGGAATTATGGGAATGAAAACCTCCAAAAAATATTCAAATTTGTAAATAGTTTTTTTTAAATCTATATTAATTTTGTAAATTGTTTTATTTTATCTTTACTTATTATGGTGTCACTTCAAAAAAATATAAATCCCCACAAAAACTCTTCAATACGCTAAACAAAATAATTTTTTAATTTCATTCGTTCCGCATTTAAGCTGGTTGATGTTTAATTTAGAAAGAAATGACTCAGTATTAAAATTCTTAGAACCAAGAAACTGTAATAGACCCGGTGGGACAAAGTCAAAGTTTCTTCCCCGGTGGAAAGAAATACCCTAAAATTTCAGCCCAACCCAGAAACTGACTTTCATTTAATCCCAATTTTAAATTCAATGGAGAAAATTGTCTTCCAAATCCATCCAACTGGATTTTTTTAGCTGGGAACAATATACAGTTTATATTTCCTTTTTGATAAAAGTTTTCAACACCAATCTTGGAAAAAAGTTCCACCGGGCGGCCTGTGAGAAAGGGGTGTCTTAGAGGTCGTAATTTCTCTGTTCATTGTCCTCTCCATCTCGCCCTCCATAAGATACACCCCTGTGTTATAGACCCGCTGGAACCCCCACCCACTGGAAAATTTAGTCTCGGGTTGGAAAAAAACCTGTAATTTCAACCCCACTGGGAAATCCACTTTTAGTTCATCCCTGCTCGAAATTCAATGTTGGAATCCAAAACCATCTGCACTGGATTTTTTAAACATTTGAACGATAAAATTTCTATTCCCACTGAAGAAAAAAGTTCCACCGGGGCTGTGAGACAAGGGTGTTAAGATAAATTTTTTCTCTCGAGGGTTTTAAGGCAGGCTCACACTTTCACAAAAATGCCATTTTTTCCTTCAAGGAACACATTAAGTTTACGTTGAATTTGGATCCGACCTTGAGAATACTTTAAGAATATCAATTAAGATTGGAATTGCCGATCTTATAAAAAAGCTAGCGAGGGATATTTGCGACTAAGATAAAGAGCAAAAACATTTGAATATCAGAATGCCGAACGAGAAATGAAAGAAAGGCGTCACTTTTTTCAATATGTTAAAAATTGACGTCAGTTGAAAAATTTATTTGACGTCAAATAAAAAAATTCTTAATAGAAAGAAAACTGCCAAGAAAAATTATCGTACTTCAACCCACCTTCGAGAATAGACGTTCGAAGGATTTTTCTCGCTTTTTCGTGAGAAATAGTAGTATCGATTTGTTCATATTAATCTTTAACGATTGATATTAATTGTTATAATAATGAGTGGTATAGCACACGAGTGTTTACAGCATGGTTTTGTTCTGGGACGGAGTCTAGGCGAGGGAGGATACGGGCAAGTCAACAAGCGTCGTACGTGAACTTTAACTGCCCCAATGATACTCTCGCCAAGAGGCTCCGCTCCTTTGGACACAGTGACCAAGTAAGTTATTAATTGCTCAACTTTCATTGCTTTATATTCAATACGTTCGTTGCTTTTCTTTCTTTCCCTAATATTTTTAGCTAGACTATAATAGACGCTAGATTCTACTGCCCAGACAATCATCATGCCAAAAAGCTGAGATTATAGTATAAGTTTTGAATAGTAAAACAAAGATTGTTGATAACGTCTTTAAATAAACGGGTTATTGATTATTCGTTGGTTTTGCGAGTGCAATGTGTTTCTTCTTAATAATTTCATAATTTTTTTCCCATTTAAAGGTTGCTATCAAAATAATGAAGAAAGCAAACTGCTCTCAAACCTTCGAAAGGGAAGTGAGTTGCATGCTAAAACTGACTGGCTGTCGGAACGTTGTCCAGTTATTCAGATACTTCACCGGAGAAAACCATGTTTACTTGGTGATCGAACTTTGTACTGGAGGTGACTTGATCACACATTTCACCAACAGCCAGAAAATTAACGTAAAGAAAATTTTTCAACAGATTTCTGATGGCGTGCAGCAAATGCACGTAAAGGGCATCGCCCACCGGTAAGTTTAAGAACCTATTGCTGGTTATGTCTGCCTACTCTCGGGTACCTAATAGCCGGGGGGGGGGTTTTGGAATAAGCAGGGGGGTTGGAAAAATCTCAAAATTTAATAAGCGGGGGGGTTGGAATAAAAATGTCCTGGGTGGAAAATGTTCGAAAAGGAGGCTGATACAGCAGAATTAGGGCAAAAGAGGGAACTTCTGAAATTTTTTTCCCAAAAATCAATAAGCGGGGGGGTTGGAATAAGAATGTCCTGGGTGGAAAATTTTCGAAAAATTAATTAGCGGGCCCCCCCGGCTATTAGGTACCCGAGAGTATTTGTCAATCAAATCAAGTCATATTTTGCACTTGGTCATAGCACCCTTAGGTTTCAATACGATGACACGGAGCCGATTTGAAAAGTTTTGGGGTTTTTCAAAATGTTCATGGAGCATTGTTAAAAAGAAAAATTTTATACAAATTAAACCTATTCATTTCATGTTTTTCAGAGACTTGAAACCAGAAAACGTCTTGATTGACCGAAATGGTATCGCTAAGATCTCGGGTATGTTTTCCATTCATTTTAAAGCAATTCAGGATCGTCTCTAAATGCCTTTTTACAATTCCCCCTGTAAATTAAATAAATATAAAATAGCGTGTAACAGAGGCAGGCACCGATTCCTATGAAATAGGTCAATTGAACCAATTCCCTGTGTGATGATTAAAAACTTTTTAATCGTATTTTTTCAGACTTTGGTACTACAATCATGCCATCATCTCCGGACAACCTTTGTAATTCCTATTGTGGAACACCGGAATATATGGCACCAGAGGTCCTGCGTGGAGTTAAGCTCATCAGTTACAAACCGTACAATCCTTTCAAGGCCGATATGTGGAGTTTGTAAGTCGATCTGTTTTAATACATTGTCAATTTTATTCGAAAAGCTAACAGTAGGTCTCTCTGTGTCATTATGAATATGCCAACTTATGAGACTTGCCGCGGTGAAATTTCATCATTTTTTAATTCCACCCTGAAAAGAAAAAAATTATAAAGGAATGATCCAAAGTCAGAAAACGCGGGAAAGAGTTAGGGCTTCAGGGCGGTTAACGGGAAGAATAGCGGCGGTAGAGTTTTGGAAGACTGTAAACATCTCCGCCACTGCTTACTCCACCCGAATTTATCACGCCTCTCCTAAACTATTCCCTTTTTTTTAGTGATCTTGTGTAGACGATATGATCGTCTACCCTAACATATTCATTTTTTACAAAAAAATTAATGAATCTGCGGCCTTGTCAGATATTTTCCGAACCTGAAAAAAGAAGTCATTTTGTAGCCTGAATGATGAGTTAAATTGGGGTCTATAGAATATATCTAAGTTGATGATAGCGGGTCATTTCTAAAGAAACTTGCAAAATTGAAGTTTTTTGTATGAAGATAAAGGGTGATAATTTTTTTTTATGTTTTATTCTCTGTATAAAATTTTATACTTTTCTCTCAATTTTAGAGGCGCTATCCTGTATTCCTTTCTTACTGGAGAGTTCCTTCCACAAGTTGGTTCTTGGAAAGAAAATTTGTCCGTCTCTAATGGTAAGTTTGAAGGTATTTCGTTCAAGTGGGTGATTTCTACAGTTCCTAGAGATATTTTGGGCCCAGTACTGACGAACCCTGAACTAGGAATAAGGTCTGGCAGTATTAGCATATTTTAACAAAAAACTGGATTTTAGCGAATTTTTGTTGTTGCTGACCCAAAAATGGAGTCGGAAAAATATAGAAGGATAAAGCCAATCTCATTTGTAGTTGAAAAATTGTGACATTCTAAAGATTTTCCTGGGCCATTTTTTGCTGGCGATGAAAATGACCAAGTATAGAGTCCACTTAGATTGAACTTTATTCTTTACAATCGCTGTTTAGAATGTCTTGAACTCTTGACCAAGCTCTTGAATATCAAACCATCGTTGAGACCAACCATTGGTGACATTCAAAGACACCCCTGGCTTTCGGCTTCTCATAAGGTATGGTGATCTTCTACAGTGTGTCTGCAAAAAAGAATGAGAATTTATTTTCATCAAAATATTTTGGAAATGACAAACTCTGCATTGCTGATCTTATAAAAAATTGTTCCAACCGGCTGATTTATTTACTTTAGGCGTACAAACTTTTGCTAGCAGAACTTTCGCGAGGGCGAAAAATCGCGAAATTCACGACATTTACTTTCGCGAATTTAACGGAAAAATATTTTTCGCGAGCATAAATTTTCGCCAATCAAGACGTCAAAATGAGAATTTTCACATGAAAAAATGGCTTAGAGGGACAAATACATCTTGGATTGACTTGAAACATTTCTCCTTTGATTTATTAGTCTTTTAGCAGGCTAAAAAGTGCCATAAAAGTTACATTTTATTCAAAGTTTGAAGTTTTACAGATTTTCTATTTTGTCAAGAAATTTTCGAGAGCATAAACTTTCGCGAATGGCCCTTTCTAGAATTTTTGAAGACATTTACTTTCGCGAAAAGGGCCAAAATTCGCAAAAATCGCGAAAGTTTGTACGTCTAAAGTATTTGTGAAAACAACAATTCATTCCATCCACGAATGGATAACAATTTTCGCCAAATACCCCTTTTTTATCTGAATGATTTAACCATGACGTAAAATAAACCATTAAAATTGAAACTTATTTTCTAGGAACCCGCAATCAAGCAAATAGAGTTGATCAACAATATGGTCAAAGAATTTGATTGTTTGGTGGATAGAAAAAAGGCTCTTAAAGAAGAGTTAACCGAAGCTGAAAACAAAAATAAAACCCTTAGATTGAAACTTGGCATCAGTGAAAAGGTGAGAAAATGTCATTTTTCCGCGATACCTCTGTTAAAATGAATGAGAGCATAAAAATACAAAAGACGTTTTTCCCAGATTCCCATATACTTTTAGTCCAGGTGTCTTTTATAGTATGTTGTAAGCCCTCATATTATTTCAAGGCGATTTACGCTAGACTTAATCGAATAAGTTTTCGCGAAATGAAATTTCACGTTTTCGCATGAGTAGACAAAAATGAATCCACACGAGATTTTCGAAATTGTACTTTCCAACGCAAAGCTTATAATTTATCTCTAACAATGTTCTAGCAACCATCTCGCTACAAAGTCATCGTCCAACAAGATCTAGACGAAAAGGTGAGTTCAATTTCTTAACTGTTAGCACTTTTCGCTTTTAAGGAGGAATTGAAGTTTTTAGTGTTTCCTAAGAAATTACTGTACTTTTTTTTCTACAGTAAAAACAACTGATAATTTATTTTCTCATAGATGCCGATCACTGCCCAAGAAGCTAGCGACGAAATGGCCAAAATGATGAACAATCTCGCCCATAATATCAAGAGAGCAAATATCTTATTAAAAAGACAAAAAGCAGATTTGCAAAAAATGAACAGAGAAAATGTACTTCTCGAACACAAATTTTTTGAGAAGATACTGAGAAACAACCATCAACATGCTTCAAACCCTCAATTCCCAAATGGGCATCATTTTCCATCCACGGAATTATGGGAATGAAAACCTCCAAAAAATATTCAAATTTGTAAATAGTTTTTTTAAATCTATATTAATTTTGTAAATTGTTTTATTTTATCTTTACTTATTATGGTGTCACTTCAAAAAAATATAAATCCCCACAAAAACTCTTCAATACGCTAAACAAAATAATTTTTTAATTTCATTCGTTCCGCATTTAAGCTGGTTGATGTTTAATTTAGAAAGAAATGACTCAGTATTAAAATTCTTAGAACCAAGAAACTGTAATAGACCCGGTGGGACAAAGTCAAAGTTTCTTCCCCGGTGGAAAGAAATACCCTAAAATTTCAGCCCAACCCAGAAACTGACTTTCATTTAATCCCAATTTTAAATTCAATGGAGAAAATTGTCTTCCAAATCCATCCAACTGGATTTTTTTAGCTGGGAACAATATACAGTTTATATTTCCTTTTTGATAAAAGTTTTCAACACCAATCTTGGAAAAAAGTTCCACCGGGCGGCCTGTGAGAAAGGGGTGTCTTAGAGGTCGTAATTTCTCTGTTCATTGTCCTCTCCATCTCGCCCTCCATAAGATACACCCCTGTGTTATAGACCCGCTGGAACCCCCACCCACTGGAAAATTTAGTCTCGGGTTGGAAAAAAACCTGTAATTTCAACCCCACTGGGAAATCCACTTTTAGTTCATCCCTGCTCGAAATTCAATGTTGGAATCCAAAACCATCTGCACTGGATTTTTTAAACATTTGAACGATAAAATTTCTATTCCCACTGAAGAAAAAAGTTCCACCGGGGCTGTGAGACAAGGGTGTTAAGATAAATTTTTTCTCTCGAGGGTTTTAAGGCAGGCTCACACTTTCACAAAAATGCCATTTTTTCCTTCAAGGAACACATTAAGTTTACGTTGAATTTGGATCCGACCTTGAGAATACTTTAAGAATATCAATTAAGATTGGAATTGCCGATCTTATAAAAAAGCTAGCGAGGGATATTTGCGACTAAGATAAAGAGCAAAAACATTTGAATATCAGAATGCCGAACGAGAAATGAAAGAAAGGCGTCACTTTTTTCAATATGTTAAAAATTGACGTCAGTTGAAAAATTTATTTGACGTCAAATAAAAAAATTCTTAATAGAAAGAAAACTGCCAAGAAAAATTATCGTACTTCAACCCACCTTCGAGAATAGACGTTCGAAGGATTTTTCTCGCTTTTTCGTGAGAAATAGTAGTATCGATTTGTTCATATTAATCTTTAACGATTGATATTAATTGTTATAATAATGAGTGGTATAGCACACGAGTGTTTACAGCATGGTTTTGTTCTGGGACGGAGTCTAGGCGAGGGAGGATACGGGCAAGTCAAACAAGCGTCGTACGTGAACTTTAACTGCCCCAATGATACTCTCGCCAAGAGGCTCCGCTCCTTTGGACACAGTGACCAAGTAAGTTATTAATTGCTCAACTTTCATTGCTTTATATTCAATACGTTCGTTGCTTTTCTTTCTTTCCCTAATATTTTTAGCTAGACTATAATAGACGCTAGATTCTACTGCCCAGACAATCATCATGCCAAAAAGCTGAGATTATAGTATAAGTTTTGAATAGTAAAACAAAGATTGTTGATAACGTCTTTAAATAAACGGGTTATTGATTATTCGTTGGTTTTGCGAGTGCAATGTGTTTCTTTTTAATAATTTCATAATTTTTTTTCCCATTTAAAGGTTGCTATCAAAATAATGAAGAAAGCAAACTGCTCTCAAACCTTCGAAAGGGAAGTGAGTTGCATGCTAAAACTGACTGGCTGTCGGAACGTTGTCCAGTTATTCAGATACTTCACCGGAGAAAACCATGTTTACTTGGTGATCGAACTTTGTACTGGAGGTGACTTGATCACACATTTCACCAACAGCCAGAAAATTAACGTAAAGAAAATTTTTCAACAGATTTCTGATGGCGTGCAGCAAATGCACGTAAAGGGCATCGCCCACCGGTAAGTTTAAGAACCTATTGCTGGTTATGTCTGCCTACTCTCGGGTACCTAATAGCCGGGGGGGGGGGGTTTGGAATAAGCAGGGGGGTTGGAAAAAATCTCAAAATTTAATAAGCGGGGGGGTTGGAATAAAAATGTCCTGGGTGGAAAATGTTCGAAAAGGAGGCTGATACAGCAGAATTAGGGCAAAAGAGGGAACTTCTGAAATTTTTTTCCCAAAAATCAATAAGCGGGGGGGTTGGAATAAGAATGTCCTGGGTGGAAAATTTTCGAAAAATTAATTAGCGGGCCCCCCCGGCTATTAGGTACCCGAGAGTATTTGTCAATCAAATCAAGTCATATTTTTGCACTTGGTCATAGCACCCTTAGGTTTCAATACGATGACACGGAGCCGATTTGAAAAGTTTTGGGGTTTTTCAAAATGTTCATGGAGCATTGTTAAAAAGAAAAATTTTATACAAATTAAACCTATTCATTTCATGTTTTTCAGAGACTTGAAACCAGAAAACGTCTTGATTGACCGAAATGGTATCGCTAAGATCTCGGGTATGTTTTCCATTCATTTTAAAGCAATTCAGGATCGTCTCTAAATGCCTTTTTACAATTCCCCCTGTAAATTAAATAAATATAAAATAGCGTGTAACAGAGGCAGGCACCGATTCCTATGAAATAGGTCAATGAACCAATTCCCTGTGTGATGATTAAAAACTTTTTAATCGTATTTTTTCAGACTTTGGTACTACAATCATGCCATCATCTCCGGACAACCTTTGTAATTCCTATTGTGGAACACCGGAATATATGGCACCAGAGGTCCTGCGTGGAGTTAAGCTCATCAGTTACAAACCGTACAATCCTTTCAAGGCCGATATGTGGAGTTTGTAAGTCGATCTGTTTTAATACATTGTCAATTTTATTCGAAAAGCTAACAGTAGGTCTCTCTGTGTCATTATGAATATGCCAACTTATGAGACTTGCCGCGGTGAAATTTCATCATTTTTTAATTCCACCCTGAAAAGAAAAAAATTATAAAGGAATGATCCAAAGTCAGAAAACGCGGGAAAGAGTTAGGGCTTCAGGGCGGTTAACGGGAAGAATAGCGGCGGTAGAGTTTTGGAAGACTGTAAACATCTCCGCCACTGCTTACTCCACCCGAATTTATCACGCCTCTCCTAAACTATTCCCTTTTTTTAGTGATCTTGTGTAGACGATAGGATCGACTACCCTAACATATTCATTTTTTCAAAAATTTAATGAATCTGCGGCCTTATCAGATATTTTCCGAACCTGAAAAAAGAAGTCATTTGTAGCCTGAATGATGAGTCAAATTGGGGTCTATAGAATATATCTTAAATTGGTTGTAGCAGGTCACTTTTTTTTAAAGATTTTTTCTCTGTAAAAAATTCATTTTTTTCTCTCAATTTTAGAGGTGCTATCCTGTATTCCTTTCTTACTGGAGAGTTCCTTCCACAAGTTGGTTCTTGGAAAGAAAATTTGTCCGTCTCTAATGGTAAGTTTGAAGGTATTTCGTTCAAGTGGATGATTTCTACAATTCCTGGAGAACTTTTGAGGCCCAGTACTGACGAACCCTGAACTAGGAGGAAGCTCTGGCAGTATTAGCACTTTTCAACAAAATAAGAATTTTAGCAACTTTCTGTTGTCGCTGACCCAAAAAAGGGTATTTTAGTGGCTCCTGCATGCCCTAACTCATTTGTACAGTAGCCGAAAAATTGTGACATTCTAAAGATTTTCCTGGGCCATTTTTTGCTTGCGATGAAAACGACCACTTGGATTGAACCTAATTCTTTACATTCATCTTTTAGAATGTCTTGATCTCTTGGCCAAGCTCTTGAGTATCAAACCACCGTTGAGACCAACCATTGGTGACATTCAAAGACACCCCTGGCTTTCGGCTTCTCATAAGGTGATTTTCTAAAGTGTGTCCGCAAAAAAGAATAAGAATTTATTTTCATCAAAACATTTTGGAAATGACAAACTCTGCATTGCTGATCTTATAAAAAATAGTTCCAACCGGCTGATTTATTTATTTGTAAAAACACTTCATTCCACCCACGACTGGATAACAATTTTCGCCAAATACTCCTTTTTTATCTGAATGATTTAACCATAACGTAAAATCATTAAATCATTAACATTGAAACTTCTTTTCTAGGAACCCGCAATCAAACAAATAGAGTTGATCAACAATATGATCAAAGAATTTGATTGTTTGGTGGATAGAAAAAAGGCTCTTAAAGAAGAGTTAGCCGAAGCTGAAAATAAAAATAAAATCCTTAAATTGAAGCTTGGCATCAGTGAAAAGGTGAGAAAATGTCATTTTTTTGGCCATATCTCAGCCTGTTAAGATGAACGAGAATAAAAAAATAAGAAAAGGTTTTTCCCAAATTCCCATATATTTTTAGTCCAAGTGTCTTTTATAGTTATGTTGTTACAGTAGCGTAGGCAGAAGGGGCGCAAAATTTGTGTAGGAGAGCAAACTTTCATGACACTGTGATTATTCTATTCATAATGTAAAAAGATAATCAGAGTGTCATAAAAATCTGCTCTCCCACATAAATTTTGCGCTCCTCCTGTCTACGCTACTGTTTGTAAGCCCTCGTATTATTTCAAAGCGATTTACGCTAGACATAATCGAATATTTTTCGCCAGATGAAGTTCACATTTTCGCCTGAGTAAACGAAAATAAATTCACGCGAGATTTTCGAAATTGTGCTTTCCGACGCAAAGCTTATAATTTAATTCTAACTATGTTCTAGCAACCATCTCGCTACAAAGTCATCGTTCAACAAGATCTAGACGAAAAGGTGAGTTTACTTTCTTAAATGTTAGCACTTTTCGCTTTTCAGTAGGAATTGAAGTTTTTAGTGTAATTTCCTAAAAAATTACCGTACTTTTTTTTTCTACAGTAAAAACAACTGATAATTTATTTTCTCATAGATACCGACCACTGCCCAAGAAGCTAGCGACGAAATGGCCAAAATGATGAACAATCTCGCCCATAATATCAAGAGAGCAAATATCTTATTAAAAAGACAAAAAGCAGATTTGCAGAAAATCAACAGCGAAAATGTTCTTCTCGGACACAAATTTTTTGAGAAGATATTGAGAAACAACGCCGCTTCAAATCCTCAATTCCCAAATGGACATCATTTTCCATCCACGGAATTATGGGAATGAGAACCCCCGAAAAATATTCAAATTTGTAAATAGTTTTTTTAAAATCTATATTAATTTTGTAAATAGTTTTATTTTATCTTTACTTATGGTGGCACTTCAAAAAATATAAATCCCCACAAAAACTCTTCAACATGCTAAACAAAACAATGTGTTCGTTTCGTTTGGTTTTTCATTTAGGAAGAGATGGCCATAGTGTGCATTGGGGTCCAGCCCCCAGCATTTTTCAGGGGGGAGGCTAAGGAAAATAGGAAAACAAATTTTCAAGAAGGATAAAACTTTCCCCACAGCATAGATTTTTAACATAATTTAAAATATCTTCAACCTATCAGCTTTACCCCCAGTTCTATTACACAACACTCAGCCTCCCCTAGCAAGCTAGCCCCCATTATTTTTTGAAAAATACAGCCCCAATCAAGCAAAAATGGTTCAGCCCCTCCCTAAGGTCAGAGGGGTGCATTCTATGATGGCTGAATATAAAAACTCTTAGAGGTGCATTTTGTTTGTTCAACCCAATCCTAGACTGAATCACAAACCACTTCAGAACCGCAGGGAGCACAAATTCGTTATTGGATGTCAGTAACCTAGTCCTCTCCAGGATTAATTATCCCTCTTGATGATTTATACTGGGATAATACTTCAAAATTTTTATTTTGTGGAAGTAGTAAGTCATCATACGATGTCGGGTGTCAGCCGCTTGATGAATCACCAAGAAATTCTTATAGGACAACTCTCTCCAATCTATCATATTATTTGTATTAAGAAACAACAAAAAAATAATCAATTTTCAAGTTCTTGTAACAAAAATCGTTTTTATTCTCTATCTGATGCCTAGCAAATAAAATGTACATTGTAAAAAGGCTATAATGTAGCTTTCTTATGCTGAATTACCCTTAACTCAAGCCCCTCGTTCCATAGTGCTACAGAAAACATTTATTCAATAACTCATAAGTTAAGATAGACCTATATTTTTTTAAGTCGTATGATCAATTCAATTTCCCACAGGTGGTCAAAGAAAGTTTTTTTACAGTACAAATGCACATGATTTCCTCTCAAAGAAAATCAAAACAGCCGATAAAATAAAAAAAGATTTCATCTTAAGATGTTTCATAAAAAAGATGACTCGTCATTCCATGGTCATCAACTAGAAATCTATTATATTGTCTCTCATAGTGTTGTAGATCTCCAAATTTTGTAATAATGTTTACCAAAAGTCTTTTCTTACAATATCTTTCTCTCCCGTGTAGGGGCGTTGGGGCGCTTACATTCCATCACCGCCCTCATCATCATCGTCAACACCACGTATGTACAAAACATTGTTACATCTGTATAAAAAGAGAAATATTAGAATGTATTCATTTTGGCAAAAACGTTTCAAATGTTTGCTTGCCCATAGCGAAGGAATGTTTTTCAGCAACGCTTATCAACAATTAACAGTATGTGTAGGCTCAGGCAAAAAACACTAAGCACCAAATCTTTTGAAAATTTTAATACTCGAGGGGGCTCGTATAGGGAGATCATCTAGGTGAAGAATAGATACCTTATCAAAATTTCTCCTAAATTTCCTGTCATCTGTCCATCAATAAATTCTTCTGAATTGGCGATCTGAAAAAAGAAATAAAGTGCTAAAGAACACGTTTTTTATATGCATAACGCTTATAAGCAAGTCCAGGCTCAAATCTATTAGAAGATCTTAAGCAAGTGCCTAAGCATGTGATGAGCCCTAGTTTACAAAATTTCAAAGCATTTAATCTCCGAAACTGCAAAAAAAAACCTGCATAATGTGTAAATTCACCATAAGTATGGTATAAACATATATTCGAGACTCCATAAATTCATTTTGCCAAGCATAACAAGGCTTACAAAAATTTACCCTACTGTATGCTTATTAAAAACGTGTACATGGCAAGAGATGCTAGCTCGGGAAAAATTTCAAGCACTTTTGGCACTGGCCATTTTTCACATTAAAAATTGAGTTTCCAACAATTACGTAACCTCTTGGAGCAATCAATACCAATGAAAGGCCTTGAAATTTGTCACAAGACCCCTTTGATGCCCTGTGAAAAGTTTATTTTTCAAGGATTGCTTATCAAAAAACGGGACAATTTTTTATTTTGCCCCACTTCTTACATAATCTTTGGCATGTTGCTAACACAATAGTAAAATTTTTCAAATATTGAGTTTTAAAACTGAATTCAAATTGAGTATTGTGGTAGTTTAACAACCGCAAAAAAGTGATTGAAATTTTCACTGCAGCTGAATCTTTCAAACAAAAATGTTATAGAGAAGCAGAAGGAAGTTCATACCTGCATGTTCATGTAGTTGTCAACTGAAACAAGATAACCTTTGTACTCCATTCCCCATTTCAGTTTGACCATCACTGCCTTGCCGGTCAGTCCATTCAAAAAGGGTTTTGGATTCAATGGAAGTTGTTGCTAAAAAATAAATTTTATAATGTTCAAATTCAAAACTTCATACAGGTATGTCAGTCATGAACTTTTGATATCACCGATACTGGACCTAAATTTCACCCCTTGTTGACATTGACTCAATAGTGTGACCATCACAAATAACTTGTGTCATTTTAAAATAATAAGCCGTAAAAATAATGAGCCGCAAAAAAAAGAGCCGTAAAAATAAAATAAAAAAAACAATTAAATAAAATATTAAATTAACCTGCGTCGGCAAAAAATTCTGGGTTCTATAGTACAGTAAGCACTTTTATGTCACTTATGTCATAACATGTCACGATAACTTTCACTGAACTGCGCGCCCTTTTAAACTTTTTTGTTTTCATTCAAAATGTCCGGATGCCGATTGGAGAACTAGAGCCTATTGCCTGATGGGATTAACAAATAACGAGTGTGTAACTAGCCGCGCGAGTGACGTCAAACGCCACTAATTTGTTCTTCTTTGTTCCAGACACTCGTGTGTTCCACTGTGGACTTTTTAATATTTCGATTTAAAAGCCTATTTGGTGCAAAAGAGAAATCGTGTATTTTTTAATACGCCGTTTATTAACTCAAATCAAAACAAATCAAATGACTTTGGAGGTTCGGTGAAATGGTGGCAGAATTGCCAACCCATGTTTTGTCAGATAGTCCCAAGTTAGAGCAGTTGACGGTACATGACAGCGCTCGCTGTGCTAATCATATGAAAATTAACTGCGTACACGCATACCGTAAATCACCGATTAAGCGCCCGGGCGCTTATTTAATTTTTCAGGCTCTGAGGGGGGCGCTTATTCAAGCGGGGCGCTTATTTTTTATTTCAGAAATTCGTATATCAACAAATTCGGAATCTGCTTAAACTTAACTTCAAAAAAGGATGAAATCGGACTTGTGGTTCCTGTTAAATATACAGCAATTACCGACGATAAACTTTTTGCTCAAGTCTTGCTTGAGAAGTTAGAAAAGAAGAAAAAGATTATCGGCATTGATATAACTGAAAGCAAGCTGAAGAAACGAATCTGAAGAAAAAGAAACAGAAAAAAAAGAAAGCTAAAAGACCTTGATTTTTATTTTTGTTCCAATTTTTTTCGACTGTTAATCATCTGAAGAGAAATTCTTATCCCGGAAATTAGCCTAGGCCACCAATTTGAATAAGCGCCCCTCCCTGGGGCGGGGGGGGCGCTCCCGAGGGGGCGCTTATTCAAAGGGGGGGGCGCTTATTTGAGCGGGGCGCTTATTTGAGCGGGGCGCTTATTTGAGCGGGGCGCTTATAAAATTATTTTAACTAACTGGGGGCGCTTATTCGAGCGGGGCGCGAATTCAAGCGGGGCGCTTAATCGGTGATTTACGGTATTTAAAAAAAATCAGCTTCACAATTGCGAAAGATACATCTGGACTTATACTTTATACTTATCTAAGTATCTTATAATATAAAAACCAGCCATGCATATTTTCTTATCAACGATGTTTTCAACTCAAGTGACACGAGTGATAATTTTTTTGTTTTTGACCAAAGTTCATCACCTGGGCGCTGGAGACAAATATTTTTTGTAACCATGTAACCATGTTTAAATTAAACGTTTTTTTAGAATGCATTAAAAATCAATTGCTCCGGAAGCACCGGAAAAGCTCTGGAACTTTCTGGAGAGAAAATAGTTTTTTTTAGCTGCTCCGGAAAACTCCGGCAGGGTTCGAATTATAAACTTTAGGAGCTTTGCTATTTTTCCGAGTGAAGCGAGGTAACAGAGGAGCGCCGCAGGTGAAATTTTTTCACTGTTTGTGAAACATTTTTAGTATTTTGCGATGTTGTTTGGAAGAAAATGCGAAAGTATCTTCAATTCATTTCTCGAGAACAGCGAAGTAAGAGTTAAAGTAAGAGATTATAGACAAAGCAAAGTATAGTGAAGTTTTGAAGTAGCGAGTAGATAAAGCAATAGATAAACGAGTGAATAAAGTAGCGAGTTGATAAAGTAATAGATAAACAAATGAATAAAGTAGCGAAATAGATAAAGCAATAGATAAACGAATGAATAAATTAGCGAAGTAGACCAGCTTTTGATATTATGCTCCTAATAGGCTGTAGAATTGACAAAAAAAAATTGCCCTTCGAATCTCCTGCAGTTTTCAAGTGAATCGAATTTTAGTTAATCGATAGAACTTATCAAGGCCTTCCCACAGCTGGATAGCCCTGAATTAGTAGTATCCGAAAATGGTATGGTTTGTTAACTTTTGATGTTCTGATCTTGAGATATTTCATTTTTAAGGTGGGTAAATATGCTGAAAAACTGCTGACTCAGCAAAAAATATCGATAATTTTCAATATTTAAACCAAAATATCTTGAGATCTATCTAGACATCGAAAACTGACAAACCATACCATTTTTGGATACTACTAATTCAGGGCTATCCGGTCGTGAGAGTGATTTTTTCTGAAAATCCCTCTAGAAAAATGCTGACGGCATCGGAAAATGCCAAAAACATTGATTTTTTGTCTTAAAAATGCCATTTCTCGGCACCAGGTGGTCGAAACTTAACAAATAACCCCATTTTTTTCATCTACGTTTCACGCTGAATTCGTTGGTAGCCTCAGATATTTGATTTTCAGACTTCGAAAAAACTGTTAGTAAAGGGGGGACCCTTGATTAAAAATATGATCTCTCATGGGCAGAGCGTTGAGATATACCGCCCGGAACGAATAACTTTCCTAGTTAGGAAATTTCAAAGCGTTAAAGCCCCGGATACATTTTGAAATTTTGTTTCTGCATCATGTAGAGAGGGTTTTATTGGGTCTTTCCTTTCCTAATAAGGAAGGCCTTTCCTAATTAGGAAATTCGGGAAAATTGTAAAATGCTTTCCTAATTAGGCCAAAACTCCTGACTGACAGTATAGACTTAAACTCGTATATGCAAGATTACGGGATTGCGATTACAGGCTGATTTTACTTTGAGTGATTTCATTTTCGATTTCAAGCCAACATCTTAGCAACGGGGTGCTCACCCATAGTTACAGGGGTTTGTGCAAAAAACTAAACATAGAAAATTTTCGAAATTCCCCATTTTGATTACTGTAAAGCAATGAAAAATGAAACTTTTCTATGTTTCACTTTTTTGCGCCTATTCTTCAAAATGAAAATATTTAAAATTTTAAGTTCATCTTTTATTCAATGATTTTTTACGGGACTTTGTTGACAATCTAACTCTCGCGTCAAATTCCCGCTTTCTTCAGTAAATTGAAGATGAGAAAAAACTTAAGCTAAGTAAGCCACGGGTCACAGATTGAAACAAATATATGAAGGGTGGGGGATTTTACAGCTGCCCGTCGTGCAAGGCACTGAGAGGCCACGGGTGCCAAAAAGAAGGGCCGTTTGAAATGCGACAACCTCATTGGTGGAAATTTGATAAACAGCTGCGACAGTCTGGGAAATCCTCTCAATTGCACGCTTATGTTCCGAGGCCGTAAGCGCGCAATTGCACGGTTATCAAAATGGCAGAATTTTTAAGCGTGTAATTACATGCTTATCGAAATTGTTCTGAAACGGGCGGTAAGTGTTAAGCAAGATTGACGGGTGACGGCTTTTGCGGTAAGCGTGTAATTGCAAGCTTTAAAATTTCCTATATTTTTGACACGTAATTCCTTCCGAAAGCTCTGTTGAATTTCAAAAGCCTAGGGCAGTTTTACTCAAAATTTATCGTAGAAGAAGATTCCGTAAAAATGGATTGCCCGTTAAACCATGCCTTCGCCCGAATTAGAGAATTCTGAACCATTTGAAATCCCTAAGCAATTTCAACCGGGGCGGGAGCGGGCGTAAATTTTAACCATGCAATTACGCGCTTACGCCCTCGGAACATAGCGTGCAATTGAGAGGATTTCCCAGACTGTGCGAAGGAGCGCTGGAAGGGAAGCAATCAGTAGAAGAGACCACTTTCGTTTTTGTTGCAGATTTCAATATAAACTTCTCTAAAGGATTACTTGTCAATGTACATGTACACAGGTGTTGTGTCAACTTGTCAGCATTGGGCTATTCCATTTTTAAACCATACACGGCAGTATTGACAAACTTTTCCAGGGGGTCTGAACTTTGATTTTCCAAGGGGTTTTTGTTCCTTTTTCAGATTTTCCAAGGGGGTTATTGAAGCTTTCCAGGGGGTTCTCTCCTCCTAAACTGACATCAATAGTTATTTTCCAGGCCCTTTTTCACAAAATTTCACTTTCCAGGGCAGGGGTGTCGACCCCTAATTTCCAAGTTTGTTATCCAAAATTTCCAGGGGGGTTAGTGAAAAAAGTTCGTCAATACCCCTGTACAATTTTTTTTTGGAATAGCCAATTGTATTGTTTTAAAGGAAAAGAAAAAAGAGGTAAGACTAGCCTAGTTTCTAATCCTGATATAGAAGTTTAAGTTTAGACTGACTGACTGTGATGATGATAGGACTATAGGTAGGAATCCCCCATCTCCACAGGTAAATCAAGATGGTTAAAATGTAACATTTTCTCATCGTTCATACTCACATTTTAGGAATTGTCTCATTGTTGGAAAGCGAGATAAAACAAATACTTACAGCCATATCTTTCGTTGTACTTGGCTTGGACCTTCGCTTCAAAACTTTCCAAAGCACGTTCCTTTTTGTGTCCCGTCTCGCAATTATGGCGCGCCAAAAGGCTTTTTAATACTAACTTTTTTTTTATAATACCAACTTTTTTTTATAATACCAACTTTTTTTTATAATACCAACATTTTTTATTATAATACCATCTTTTTTTATATAGTACCAACTTTTTTTTTAGTTTTCATAACACCAATTTTTGTCTCGCTTACTATGCGTGTATAATCGATCAAGTGTAGAAAGAGTCTTAGCGCGATTACACCTAGCCTCAATCGAACGGCTGATATTTCTGGGTAATATTCTATTGTGTTCGATTGCGTTAATTGGGTTTTACGTTGGTGCCTTTTCTTGACTCTAATCCTGATGCCTGAAAATTTTGATACAGAGGACATAAAACGAACATTATATTCATATAAGGCCATATAGATCTAACAACCATATGGATTAGAAATTTTAGCGAGAGTAATTTTAGCGTATATTAGCGAGTCAGGAAAATCTTGATTTTTTATGGATTTATTTTAGCGAATCACGATTTCAAAAAGTTTCGCGTGGATAAATTTTAGCGAATACTTGTCTGAGAAAATTTCGCGTGGATTAATTTTAGCGAATCGCCATTTCCAAATAACTTTTTGAGATGTATTTTGGTGAAAGTTCCAGATATAGCGGAGGTTCGAGATAAGCGTGTGTTTTTAAGCCTACATTTTCTTACAGAACTCTAGGGACCGACAAAAATAAATATCTTTATTAGTTTTCGCAAAAATCGTAAAAGAAAAAGAAGAAAAAAACTGGATTTATTTTAGCGAATTGCGTTTTTGAAAAATTTAGCGCGGATAAATTTTAGCGATCTGTCGATTCGGCGTGTTTTAGCGAGATTAATTTTAGCAAAAATAGGGAAAACTCGCTAAAACGCTAAAATTAGTCTCGCTAAAATTTCTACGATTAAAGTATTGCATAATACTGTATATCTATACCTAACCAAACCGGGGGGGGGGTACTAGGATTGATGGGTGTCGGGTATGTGCGTGCCAGACCTCTGGACCCTTACCCTTAGAGAGACTGAATTTTGGTGAAAAGGTGACCCTTAGAGAGACTCAGTGTAGAAAAACCCAACCCTTAGAGAGACTTTTTCACAAAAAATTTCTATAATGGGCCAAAGAAATTCGATTTTTAAAAGAATTTCTCCAATTTTCGAAAAATTTCTCTAATTTTTGAAAAATTTTCTCACTTTTTTTAAAAATGTTCTCACTTTTTTGACTTTTCACTTTTCTTTGACCCGAGTTGTGAAAAAACCGACCCTTAGAGAGACTGATTTTGACTTTTGTTGTTTTGGTAACCCTTAGAGAGACTTTGGGAGGGTGAAAAACCCTACCCTTAAGGCACGCACATACCCAGCACCCATTTTTGCCTAAGTACCCCCCCCCGGGAACCAAACAAAAGTTGCAACAAAATTTGATTGGTCTGAAGAATCAATCCACCAGCCAGAGAGAGAACAAACAACACAAATGATAAAAATAAGCTGAACTACCAGCAGTCTTTGGACCTTTACCCAAGCAGCCAACAGCCAAGTCAAGGACAGGACATCATGTGCCTTATGTAGATTTTCCAGTGAAGAACTGTAAAGGCCCGTCTACATGGTGAAAAAAGAAAATTGACTAAGCGAGACCAAAAAAATTGATATTATAAAAATGAAAGTTAGTGTTATAAAAAAAAGTTGATATTATAAAAAAAGTTGGTATTATAAAAAAAAGTTGCTATTTAAAAAAAAAATCTGATATTTCAAAAAATGAAAGTTTGTATTATAATAAAAAGTTGGTATTATAAAAAAAAGTTGATACTATAAAAATGAAAGTTGGTATTATAAAAGTGAAAGTTGGTATTATAAAAAAAATTTAGTATTATAAAAGAAAGTTGATATTATAAAAAAAAGTTAGTATTAAAAAGCCTTTTGGCGCGCCATACGCGATTCCCGCATTAGAACGTTTGCCGCGCAATGAAATAAAATCAGGACCAAAGTTCCATTCAAAATAGTTTTCAACTAACCATGATTTTCTAAGTTCCAATTCAAATTAAAAAATTTTAAACTGTCAATTAACAATATTTCAATTTTTTTTGGAATTTAAAGCTTTTTTATGTTTTTATAATGAAAAAGTGAAGTCTGTAAATTAGTTTGCGGGTCAAATTACAGGTGTTAGTCTAGTCTGTGTCCTACCCTGATGGTGGCCGAAAACGACAGGCCCTTCAAAGCAATTTAAGTCTACACACATGTTTGGCTTGGAAATGGCGCTAAAAACCAAATTGATGAACATGCAGAGGCTGACGGATTTATTTCTTTCTTTAAATTATTTATATATATTTATTTTCGAATAGTTTCTTTGGATATTTTTCTGTGAATTATGATTGTATTAGGTCCTGGGTGGGTATTATCGATACCGAAAGTTGGTCTGTGTGTCTTTAGGCGGCCATCGAAAAATTGTTCTATTCGCGTCACCCGGCTGGCTGCATCATATTTTCCGCTGATTTTCCGGTGCAGAGACGCGGAAAAATATCTGGGAAAAGCAATTTGTTCTCTTAGGACCCTGCCGACACGACCCTCGACATGGCCCGAGAATTATCGGGCCTCTTCGGGCCATGTTCGGGCCGAGAGACCTTATCAATTCTTTTGGACCGAACTTGACCCGAATCTATGGCGCGCCAAAGCGGAAATAAATACTATCTCTTTAAAACAATACTATCTTCGTTTAAAACATACTATCTTTTTAAAAAAATACTATTTTCGATTAAAACATACTATTTTCGTTCAAAAAATACTATTTTCGTTGAAAAAATACTATTTCCGTTTGAAAAAGTACTATTCTCGTTTAAAACATACTATCTTCGTTTAAAAACATACTATCTTTTGTAATGATACTATCTTTTTTTAAACAATACTATCTATTTTAAAACGATACTATCTTTTTTAAAACATACTATCTTTTCGAAAACAGTCTGGAAACGAGGTTGGCACGTCTTGCCTCGCTCATTTTAAAGTTTGCATGCATGACCCGCGCATGGTGGGACGGCGGGACCATGCTTGCTGGATGGAAAGAACAACATGCTTTATATGGAAATGGCGGAACAGAAAGTCTAAAATGTGGTGAAAACACCACTGTTTTGGTTTTGATCTCAATGTTATGTGGTCATGTCCTTTTTTTCTTCTATTGATTATGGTGTAAATGCCTGAAAGCTGCTTTAAATGGAGTAGTTAGTTGAACAGGAAGTATTCAGCCCTCAGACAGCGATGAGATTTTAGCTACACCAAGTGTAATTTCCAAGGCAAGCAAGCGGGGGGGGGGGGCTAATGCTACTGTCAACTGCTCTAGCTTGGGACTACATGGGATGTCATAAAAGAAACCAACGCCCATTACACGCCCCTCAAAATGAAAATTGCACAAATTTGAATAATCGAGGCAACCTATATTCGAAAAAAGATAGTATTTTTTAAAAAGATAGTATTTTTTTAAAAGATACTATTTTTTAAACGAAGATAGTATGTTTACAACAAAGATAGTATTGTTTTAAAAAGATAGTATGAAAGATAGTAAAAATAGTATTATTTTTTAAAGATACTATGTTTTAAACGAAAATAGTATTTTTTAAGCAAAAAATAGTATGTTTTAAAAAAGATAGTATGTTTTAAACGAAGATAGTATGTTTACAACAAAGATAGTATTTTTTAAACGAAGATAGTATTGTTTTAAAAAGATAGTATTTATTTCCGCTTTGGCGCGCCATACGAATCATTCGGGCCACGTTCGGGCTACGTGCCTGCCTGTGTCAGAAGATTCCATTGATTAATCCAGCTTGTCCAGTCATAATGACATTAAAACGTGAAAATGACGTTGAAAATGTGTGAAAATGTTAATTTTAATTTATTTCGTCGCGTTTCATCCAGTTCATCTTGCTAAATAAACTTAACAAACTCCTCGTGGACCACGCTTCAAAGTTTAAAACCAGGACCAGTTTAATAGCAAATATTTAAGTGAAATCAAGTTTTTCTAGAGAAAATATTGAAAAAATGCAGTCCTGAAATTACACGCGGGTTTAAATCATGATTTCAAAAGTTAGCCCGCGTGTGGCCCGCGTGAGGCCCGCCCGGCCCGAAAACTCGGGCCATGCTCAGGCCATCCTCGGGCTTTATGCGCATTCCAATAAAAGTTTTGGCCCGAGAATTCTCGGGCCATAGACCTTTTTTCAAAAAGGACGTCCTGTTGAATAATTATGTAGTCCAGCCATAAAAACAATGATAGAGCCATGCATAATTACTGTATCATGCATATTGTAATAATTATGCGTAGTTTTATCATTGTTTTTCTGCTGGACTACATAATTATTCAACAGGGTGGCCTCTTTGAAAAAAGGTCTATGTCGAGGGTCGTCTGCCGACGCACCGGACTTAACAAACACCGGACACGCGAAAGTCCGGTGTGAAAAGAGAATTTTTTTAACCACCGGACAATTTCTACACCGGACTTAAGAAAGTCGGATGTCCGGTGTCGGAGAAGGATATTTTTTCCCACCGGACAATCAAAACACCAGACATGACCAGCCCCGTGTTTCTTAATTTTTTGTTTCATAAATGTCCGGCGTCCAAAATTACCTGTATGCAACACCGGACTACTGACACCGGACTTATTGCGTCCGGTGTAGCGAAAGGATACTTTTTGCCACCGGACAAATACAGTCCGGTGCGTCGGCTATCAACTATCAATCGAACCAATCTAACCTTACTCGAACGCAATCGAATATTACCCATGAATTGGCCGTTCGATTGAGATTCAAATACGTTTGACTATCGAATCGCAATTATTTGATCATGTTCAATTACGTTTGATTGGTTCGATTGCGATTTTTGTTTGAAGATGTTCGATCGACACCGCCTGGCTTTGTCAGTCGAGTTCAACATATCCGCATGTTTTAGTCACGTGGCTGACAGATTGAAGCGACACTAAAACAACACAGGGGGGGGGTAAGTGTCAAATTAAAGATCAAATCGTAAAATCAAATTAAAAAAGTAAAAAGTATAAGTGCATGATGGGTATACCCCTCATTCAAATCAAGGAAAATTGAAACTATGTTATAAACTTTCTGGAAAGCACTAAACATCTCTCATTTGGACTATGTTCTCTCAACTCTGGTCACCCTGAAAATGTGGTCTGTCCAGCAGCTGGAAGGAGCTCAGACAGTCTAAGCTTAAACTCCTATAAATATTGTATATCAGGATTAGAAACTAGGTTAGTCTTACCTCTTTTATCGCGTTCCCTTTACAACATAACAATACAAGTTGACACAACACATTGACAAGTAATCCCTGTGAGAGAAGTTTATATCGAAATCGCAACAAAAACGGTCTCTTCTACTGATTGCTTCCCGGCGCTCCTTCGCAGCTGTTTATCAAATTTCCACTAATGAGATTGCTGCATTTCACACAGCCCTTCTTTTTGGCACCTGTGGCCTCTCAGTGCCTTGAACGACAGTTAGTCACACTAGGAAATCAAGCTTTCAGAAAAAACAACATCAGTCATCATCTACAGGATGTATTTGCAACAACAAAGATGAGAGTTATCTGAATCAAGTTCAAGTTCCCAAGACAATTAATTAATAAAACTAGCCTGTACCCGGCGTCGCACGCCGGTTAATAAGCTGTAGCTGAACGCACTAAAAGTCCATTGGATAAAAAAAGGAATCTCTTCAAAGTATGACTCTAGCCCTCCCCCCATAGTGGGCAGAGGGGTACCAAGCCCCCCCTTAAAAATGGCACCTCCCTCTTTTAGCTCAACCCCCCTCTTAAAAATGAAAATTCCTCGACCCCCCTCTTTTTATTCAACCCCCTTCTTTTTCCCACCTTACCCTCTTTTTTCAACCTTTTGTGAAATAACCGGTGGAAAAACAAAAGCAGCTGTTTTGTAAAGGTTTTGAAAAAGCAACATACTCCATCAAGAGTTGTAGAAACAGAGTTTTTGCTTCATTCAAATGAATGGAAATATAATAATTGTTGAGAAATTTAAAAATGAATGGACAACACTCTTTTGCAAATTGCCAAATCTTCCAAGCCCCCCCTTAAAAAATTAGCCCCCCTTTTTTTGTCCAAGCCACCCCTTTTATTTGAAATTTTCACAAGCCCCCCCCTTCTTTTAAATTCAGTAAAATTCTCAAACCCCCCCCCTTTTTAAAGGGGGGGGGGTGCCCACTATGCCCCCGGGTGTCTCATCTCTTAACCATATTTGGATTGTGTAGAGTCCCCGTGCGGGGGGGCACTTACGCAAAATTGGGTACGGGACGTGCTGCTGGTAAAGGTCCCTTTTTTAGGCTCTGAAGATATCTGACAGGGTCTTTAATTTACTAATTTTCAAGATTTCATCTGACAGGGTCGACTTTTGGTAATTTTTGACAATTTTCAGGGTGGAAATTATCAAATTTTCCAATTTTGCGTCTACTAAGTTTTTAAAATTTTCTTTCTGTCAGGATCGGAAATTTACCAGATACCCCGATATAATTCATATCTGACAGGATCCATTTTTAAACTCCAGTGTAGATATTTTTCTCGCTTCGTTTGCGTCAATTACGCCGTTCAGTTCTCGATAATTTGAAAAAATTGTGTGTCATGGTAGAGGAGTGAAATGTAGAAATGACAATTCTTCAGGAAAAAGCAGGACAGCCACAAAGATTAGTGCATCTCTTTGTTTTTATCATATTAAAAAAATAATAAGACAATTCTAAATTGCATACAAATTAAAAATGTAAAATGACGTCCACACTTTTTAACAGTAACGACGACTCGAATGTTTTTATGTGAAGAAAGAGGTGGAATAATTCTCACATTCTCCTTTTGCTTTTTATTGCCCTTTGTAGGCTGTTGTTGTCGACACACTTTTTGATTTTTATTTTATGATTTTACATTTGAAATGTTCTTTTCTATAAAAGGATTTTGTTTTGTTTTGAAAAGAATTCGAATGTCATTAATAAATACGATCGTGAAATATATCCGAAAACATTTAAAACAAAAGAAAAGAGAAAAACAGCGTCGGGCATGTCTGGGCAGAAATTAAAATTACTAAATGTAGATGGGCCTTCATTTTCAAAACAAAGGACGAATAAAGTCTAAATCAAAATCTGTCAATCAAAACAAACTTATTGAGAACAAAAAAATATATTGCTTGCGAAAACAAAAGTGACACACAAAAAACAAACAGACATACAAGCTATGACTACGGCTATTAATATATACCGGGTGACCCACGAAAAAGTATAAGAGTTTGGAGGCTAACTGTGTCTGAAAAAACTGAATTTTAACTAAATTCTCTTTTCGTGGTAAAGAGGAAAGGCAAACTTAAATTTTGATGTATCATTTTTTAATTTTGGAAAATTAGTTATCGAGATATGGAGGTATAAAGTCAAAAGTCATTATAAAAAACAGTCAAAAAACGTCAAAAAAGACAGTATCAAATTAATTAATTAATTAACAAATAAAAAGAGACATCGAGTGAGAAGCATATTTTAATTTCTTTTACAGGAAGTAATTCCGCACATGTAAATGGGTCAGTGTTTGAGGCCTGGCAAAATTTCTGGGAAATAGCCTATCCAGCGGTGCGCGGATCTAGGTGGGTTCCGTCTCCCCTGTAGATCTTTTTCTTGGGAAGTTGATCTTCAAATTATTTTTCAAGGTTGGCTTGGATCAAACTTTTTCATTTATGGCTCAAATTTTAGGCAAATTCTCATTGTTTTTGAAAATATTAATTTCATTAAAAAGCGCCGGGTTATTTTTTCATGAATCAATCTGGAAGTTTTGCGGCTTAGGTTTTTTCTTAGAGAGTTAGATTGTCAACAAAGTGCCTGAAAGTGCCGTAAAAAATCATTGAATAAAAGAAGAACTTAAAAATCTTGAATATTTTCATTTTGAAAAATTGGTGCAAAAAAGTGAAACATGGAAAAGTTTCATTTTTTATTGGTTCAATCGAAATAGGGGATTTGGAAAACTTTCTATGTTTGGTTTTTTGCACAAACGCCTGTAACTATTAGCGAGCACCCCGTTGCTAAGATGTTGGCTCGAGATCAAAAGCCAAACCACTGAAAATGAAAGTAAAATCAGCCCACACTCCAAATCCTGTAATCTTGGTATAGGAGTTAAAGCATAAACCGTCAGAAATCACATTTACATGGTATTCCATCCCTACATCTTAATTATTGGGAAAAACTAAAATCAGTAAAACTGTAAAACCTTGAAAGACAGAGAGAACGTAAATCAAATAATTTACACCTGGACAACATTGAAGGCAACATCCCAAATTTTAATTATGATGAAGGAAAAGGAGGCATTTCCTGCTATAAAAGTCAGAGATTTGGGAGAATTTGCAATCTAAAAGCTGTCAATATTAAACACAAAAATATCTGGAAAGGAAGTCTTTCCCAAGAGGGCCCTCGGGGAAGATCGGGAAAACTTTTTTCCAAAAATCAGAAAAACAAGAAAATTTTTATCAAAAATCCAAAATGCGCAAGAAATCAAACTTTAAAAAATTGCGTGAGGTAATGTGGAAATGCGTGAGTCTCACGTTCAATGTGTGAGAGTTGGCACCTTTGAAAACGCACGTTGTCTGCCCAATATTCACCCAATCATATTACATTCACCTTAATTGTCATTTGACTTTCAAAAAATAGTGTTTAAAAACTATGAATTTATAATAATTACAAAAAACAAAAAGTTAATCCAATCTATGATTTGTATGAAAAATGGCTGCTTGCATATAAAATGATATCAATGGCAAAAAGGTCTATTCTGTGTCATTTTAAAATCTTTAATCCTTTCAATCCTTTAATGGGATTGTTTTTCCGAGGATAAAATTTTGCTGATTTAGCAGATTTCGTGGGTTTGGATGTCATCCGCAAAAATGAGTCCCAATGGAAATTTGGAAAGGTCTTACCCATGATTTTTATTTTAATTAAATTCTAAAAAATGTTAAAAGACCACTTGTAGTGTTAACTACTCTCAAAGAAGAGATAATAATACATATTTCACAACCAACATGCATAGTTTGCATAGTGTGCACCCCTTCCAGAATAGTGGGGGGGGGGTTTGATGTTTCGGGTCAGAAATTTCCAGGTGGGATTTGGAAATTTTCAGGTTTTAGGTGGGAGAAACAAGTTAAGGTGGGGATTAATTTCTTTAGGTGGGATTTTTGGTGTTTTGACAAAAGTTGATGTTAATTCTTTCTTATTTCAAATTTAATTATAAATTTTTCTAAATTTCATATTCTATAAATAATTCTTTTACTATACTAAACTTTTCTCCTTTTTATTATTAAACAGTAAGAATTTTTGTTTAGTTCCTCGAATTAGTATAATTTTTCATGGGGATAGCATTTTTAGCTGGGATCTGGGAGTTTGGATTGAGGGTGGGAATTTTAGGGTTATGTGGGACACTATGGTTTGGTAGTAAAATAGCAAAAATAGCACAAAATCTTGAAAATATTATCTCACACAACTGGAAAACTGTGGAAACTTCCCAGAAACCAAATTGTTCAAAAATTGTGCAAGACAATGTGGAAAGGCACGAGTCTGAATTTTAAAAATCCAGAACCATTCCCTTTAGAATGCGTGAAGCAATCAAGACCTGTTTGGAGGTTGATGGGTTGCTGCTGAGATTATTTGTGGCGATCAGTGACATGGTCAGTGCTTGCTAGAGATTCCAATGATTACTGACTGCGAGAAAACAAAAACACCAATCCATGACAGTTTTCAGGCAGTCTCCCATCCAGGTACAATCCTAGCCAGACAATGCTTAACTTCTGTAATCTGACGAGAATAGTTTTTTTTCATTGTGGTATGGTTCTGGAGCTTACTAGGAATGCTTTTTTGACTATTTACCCTTTTCATGAACCATCTACTGGGGATATGCCCATCCTTCACAAGTCCTCAAAGTGTCAATAAGTGATTGTCATTTGCAACCTTCAAAAGATAAAAAGTAAATGGTGATAGTATTATTTTAATATAATAACAAACACTAAATAAACATGATTGGGATTTTCTGGACACCAACCATTTCAGGGATTTTGTTTTCTAGACAGCTTTATTTTAGATTAAAATCCTTTGGGGCCAACCTCAGATCCATTATAAGTCCTCTAAATATCTCTAAGATATTTAATAAAAATCGTGTCAATAAAATGTTTCCATTCTTAGTTACAATATGAATTCAGGGAAAATTACATACATTCGTTGATTCTTCAGGTAAAGAAAGTGCAAAGTAAATTTAAAAAGTGATGAAGATGTAATTAATTTTAAAGCCAATCTTGGCATAATTGAAAGTGTTTGCTTATCTTGTAAAATCAATTGAAAAAATTTCTTGATCTGTAAAAAATGCAGACCATCCATTCTTATTCAACATTTCTATAAGGCTAAAATGATTTAGAAAATAATCTGCATCGTGTAATTTTAGAAAGAAGGCATCCTAATTGTCAAATGGATACAACTGATTTTTTGTTTTAGTGATTCGTTTTCACAAGCTCAGTATTTTTTGATGGCAAATTCAGACCTCATTTTCTATGTTGACACCATGGCTTTGACTTTAGTTAATTTGATTTTAGTTAATGAGTAGAAAATAATTGTTGAATCCAATATGCAAAAATATTGGGCGTCCCAATATTTTTCATATTGGATGAGACTCGTCCAAATAAATGGTTTATTATCCGCTCAACGCTAAAATATTACTCATTTTCATAATAATTTCAACTTGTAAGGTCAAAAATCAGGATTCTCAGGGATTCTTGGTAGTTTTTCTTCGAAAGGATGAGTTTCTATTTTGTGACGTAACGTAAAAAAGAAGATGCTCATTTTTTGATGATGCTTTCAAAAATCGTCTAGCGAGAAATAAAGTCCACATTTGTGAAAGGCATTTCAGAGAAGATCAGTTGTGGCACTGTAAGTCTAAGCTTCGTCTTAACCCTAGGCGATCCCGAAAAAAAATTTTGTTTCCGGTCCACCGGCCGAGTGAAAATTTATTTTGTCATCACCCGGCCGCATTTTTTTTGTACATCATCGTTACATTAGCAATGATCTTCGTAGAGTTGTCGAGTTTACTTTTTTGCACATTCCATTTTTTTTTTCATTCGAACAGATTCAAATCAATATTTCATTGATTTGCGAGAATTAATTCTATGTCACATTTTTCATAAATAGAATTTTTTGTTGTGTGTTCGATTTGCAGGGACTCGTCGTCTCTGTAACTATATTTTTATTTAATGTAAAGAAGACCATCATTTTAACTTCTACGAAATCAAGTTTTGGGATCGAAATTTAGCAAAAAAAATTATTTTGCGGCCGGCCGGGTGAGTGTTTGGTGATTTGTTTTATTTATCTAATTATGAAGCTTTAAAGTTTGCTCCCCTCTATTTCGTGACGTAATGAAAGCGAAGGGGAAAGTATTAAATTATTATATTATACTTGATTTTTCTGAGTTTCACCTGAGACAACAATCGTCAAAGGGCTCGTCTGAGCTGCTATCTGTTGATGAGGATAAACTACTAGTTGTAGACATTTTTTACAAACTTCCTCTTTCTTCTCAACGTGACAGATAAAAGACTAAAACACTATGCTGTTTATTTCTCTTTTTTACTTTATGTAATAAGAAACCTACTCGTATTCCACTACGTCACATTTTTTGTAACCATAGAAACTACAAAGAATTTTCAAACAGCTGTAATTCGGTAGAAAAGAGTAAACCGCTATAAACCATATATTTTTAGAATTGTCTTAATGAGCTCTTTCATATTTCATTATCAGTTTAGTGATGATTCCCCTTTAAACGATATATTTGACATTAAAAATAAATTTGTATTGGAAAAGTGTCAATTTTTGTGATACCTTAAGCTAAGGCTACACTGATAGTTTTTTCAGGCGGCTGCAATGCAATTAGCGTTGCGTTGCAAGCGCGCGAGAAATTGCAAAATGTAGCACGTCAATTTTTTCTGCAATTGCTCTGCAACGCAATAAAAATATTGCAGAACAAATTGCAAGTGTCTGCAACAAAATCAGTTTGAACTGATTTTGTTGCAGAAGAATCTGCAATTTTTTGACGATGTATCTGACATTCGAATCTTATTACGTCATTCGAACGTCGGACCTTCGAAAATTAAATGTTTTTGATAAAATCGAATGTTTTGTAATTCGAATTTTTTGTAATTCAAATGTTTTTTAGAAGTTTTTCCTAGTTTTATCTTTTTTAGATGGCTAGACAGCAACAATTTTCAAGCGGGTGCAATGCAAGAATTGCATTGCAGCCGCCTGAAAAAACTTTCAGTGTAGCCTTAGCTTTACTGTCAGAAATGTCATTATGCTCAAGATGTGAAAATTTTAGGTGTTAAATTTTTCTTTATTTTGAAGCTAAATAAAAGTTAAGAATTTACAGAAAATTTCATGGCAAAAGCTCTATTATTTCAGGAGCTATTACCATTGATTGACCTCCAAACAGAAAAAGCCCCCCCCTCCTAGGACGAATAGGGTTAAGAGAAGGCAGTGTCTTAGTATTGGGACTGGAAAATAAATTTTTTTGATAAAAGTCAAGGGAATATTTTATATTCATTCTTTGTTTCAGATTCTAAAAAGCAAAATAATGTAACAAATATAAGTTGAATAAGACTTGGAGTATTGAGATGACTGGTGCAAATTGCTGTATTACTGGGTGTTCTGTTAATCGCAAACATAAAGATATTAGTATCTTTCGCATCCCAGCACTTTCGCAAGATATAGAATTGTTGAAATGGAGGCGGGATTTTATAAGAGAACTTAGAAAATACAGGTTGTTTGATGCTGCTTTCAAGGCTCGTTTGAGAAAAAATACTGTTCATATTTGTGCAAGACATTTTCGGGAAGACCAACTGTGGCATTGTAAGTCTTGTGAATACGACAAAGTTTAAAATGATTCTTTCTTTAACTTGTGCCAGCTTGTGCTAACAAACCCACCTTGAAGAGTTTAACAACATGGGTAATGTCATTCTAGAGGTCTGATAATATGCTAACATTTCTGTTTTGGTTTAGATGTCAGTAAAAAGCAAATAAGAGAAGGAGAATTACCAAGCATCAATCTTCCTGATATTATCAAGCCTCGATCTGGTAAGACTATTGTCCAAATCCATCTGAAATACTAGAGAGCAATTGAATAATAATGTTTTTACTCAGATGATGGAAAATTTCATTTTTTTGACTAATGGTTTTAAGAGTTCACACAAGGAAATTCTTCTCAGTTTCTTTTTTTATGTTTTATAGACGAAGAAAGTGACAGCTTTTCATCTGACGAAGAGTGGGAGATGCTTCCACCACGATATTGCGTCATATGTTACAAGCATGTTGTTGAAAAACCTGATCGCAATCTAGTTGCTGGCCATCCCAATATTTTATTTAATGTGATTGATGAAATAGCTGTTTTACCTTTTGATGTACCCAGGAGATCAGAATATATTTGTAAAAAATGTAAAGATTTATTTCAAAAGCGCCATAAGTTGAGGTATCAGATTTCTGAGATTGATGACCAAATCTATAATTTTATAACAAAGGATGAAAAAGGTAAGGAAAAAGCAACTGATAAACAAAATACAGATACTCAACCAAACGATGAACCGAAGACAGAGGCAGAAAAATTAATTGATAAAATCAAAAGATCAGGTAAAGATGCTCAGAAAATCAATACTGAAAATATGCACGATTATTGTCAAGACAAGAAAGCTACTGGCACAACTTCAGTTCACATTAGCAAAGCTTCAATAGCTGCAAGCCTTAAAACAACCAATAATGAAAAGACAAATGCTATCGTGAATAAAGTTAGCTCATCTACTACAAATGAAGATAGTTCTACAACGAACACTCCAATACAATGTTCAGCACAATCGAACAAAAGGAAAATCTCTCTGACCGAACTACATCAAGAAATTGCGAACAAACGACAACAACAAACCATTGCACCACTTCCATCGGTTTCCGCTTTACAACCACCCAAATTTGAAGTACCTAAATTCTATCGAAAGAAAAATCCTCACCGTACACCCTCACCACCACCCATGGAGACTACACCACCAAGCTTTCCAAGGATTGTGGACTATCGATCTCTTTCTTACTCCAATTTCATTACACCAGTCAGAATAGTTAGTAAAACTGTGAATCAGCCTTCTGTTGGAGGTCTTATAATAGCCCCAAAACCAACTAGTCAAATTATAGCCCCTAAAATTGTGAATCAGGTCATAGCCTCTAAACCACCTGAAACATTCAATTCGAAACCTATTACTAAAGCTCCAAGTACAGCTCAAGTACCTTCTTCGAAAATTTCAAACCAAACTTATTTTGTACCTAAAATACAACAAATCGTAAACACAGTTGCTATCAACAAACCTCAAACTTCGAGTAATACAACAACACCAACAACAGCAACTTCTGCTAAACCAAAAAAACATCGGCATATGATGACTCAAACAAACCCGTTATCTATGAATGACCAAAAATACCCCTGGTTGAATGATGTTGGTACAAATGCTTATGTGGTAGCCAAGTGGCCCTCCAGTCTGAAGTACAAACGTTGCACTCGTGATACCACATCCATTGCTATTGCGCTATTAAGAGGCAAGAAATGCACGTTTATACTTATAACTTATACACGCTTTTTTATAAAGAAGAGTGCTTATAAGAATATCAGGGTGAAAATCGACTAGATATTAAGAATATCTTAAGAATAACTCGAAGGAGAGATTTTTCGAAATGACAAGATGAGAATATTGAGTAGAAAAAATTAATAGGGAAAAGAATTGTTAACTTTAAAGACGTTTTTTTGATACTCCCATAATTCACACATGGAAAAAATGTTTGAAGATAAAACCACCTGTTATATATTTTGTTAGTTCACTGGATTTTGAGACTCAGGAAAATGCTGCTAATGGGGTTAAGTATCCAAAAGCTATCTGTTGAATATTTTTTGAGAAAGATTCTATGAAAAATAAGAGATGTTGAGAATTTTCTCACCCTCAGATTCGAAAAATTCATAAGAATACTTCATCCTTAACCAAAAAACACTATCCTTTATATGGACTTGTCACTGTAAGAATGTTGAAAATTAATGTGACCTGCACACCAGAATTTATCCTTGCACCAACTTTTCAAAAAATGAAGATGTGAAAGTAATTTGAATTTAAAAAACATGTTTTTGAGATTTTTAGTAAAAATCAAATTTCGCGGAACTAATTTTTGCGGAAGACACCCAAAATTGCGAAAATTAGGTCCCGCGAAAATAAGTTTTGCAGTATTGTTATACGCCCAATCTCGTGATTAAAATGAATTACAGCGGTGTCTGACATTTGTTCAAAATAAAGATTGTTTTCCCTCAACAGGTGTTCATGCTGACATGGCCAGGCGAATCTGGAATCACGAAAAGCTCAAATCCTTTATACTCGAGCTCCTTATCAAAGACATTGTTAAAGAATGTGACAAATATTGTCACGACAAGACTCCTTCTATACTACGAAAAACATATCCAGAAGACTTTGTGCACTTCACATACGAGAAACTCGATGCAGAGTTGAAAGAACACTGTCCAATGTTACGAGAGATCGTCCGTAGGGTGACAACAAAACGTTCTGGAGTTCCTCAAGAAGAAAAGTCCTTTTTATCGCACACTTGTATGTCTATTTCTTTGATTATAAAACACCGCCAGCCAAGAATGTGGGCTTTACAAAAGATGTTAGATATGCTTGAGGATGGCGAGAAAAAGGGATTACCAAGATGTTTATTGGAGCAGCGATATATCTTCTTGCCACCTGATATTGGTCTACCATCACCTAAACAGCCATCATCCGAGAATACGGGAAGTGAGGGACCAATGCCCAACGGGGATATTGAAATGGAAGAGCCGAATAAAGCAGAAAACAGGAAAATTGACAAGGGTTTGATTACAGTTTCTACGTGATCTTGTTTCTCTTTTGCTGAATTTTTCTTTATTTTGTCTTCGTGCAATCCTGTAATATCTACTTTGAGAACTAGGCGAACACCAATAAATCTTTGTTTTATTTTTATCTTTGATAATCGCTAATAAGAACATTTCTTTTCGTGCGAGTATTTGATATTTTCTTTAATATTTATTATTCTGTTTCATTCTTTGATTTCTAGGATATCATATTTTATTTGATAGTTTTTAAAATTAAACGCTGTTAATATATGTTTTGATCAAACTTTCGATCCGACGAGTTTCGATTGTCGAGTTGTTTTCTTTCGTGGGAGATCCTTTTCAAAGGACTACTAATGATCTAACTTCCATTCAAGATTACTGTAAAACTTTTCTAATATTGTTGGTTTTCTTAGTGTTGGTTCTTTTACTCGCTTCAGCCTCAGTTCTTTATTTAAAAACCTTTGAATTTGTTCATGTCATTCACTTTTTGTTTTATTTATATTTTCTAGTGAAACAAACAAAAACTAAAAACTAAACTAAAAACAACAATAAAAGATTGTGAAGAAAGAATAAAGAAATCAAAAGAACAAAAGCTGAGAGCATTATAGAATGTCGTATTGTCGAAAAGAAGGTATTTTTCCCGTTTTTTTAACCACTATATTTGTTTGCAACAATTAGTTCTCGTCATATACAAATTCTTTTAGGATTTTGCTGCCCGCTTAATTTAGCTCTTGCCAAAATAAGTTCCCTTAAAGTAGTTGCATTTGCAATTTACAATTATTTCGGGAAAATCATCTACCATTGTTTTCGTATTTTTTTCAGGCAAAGATGACATTATATTTGTAACCAAAGACGATTTTGAATCCACCGAAGTCTCAGAGAAAAAAGATGAGCCCGAGGAAGAAAAAGCCAGCGAACCGAGCGGATTAATTCTACCGAATGGTGATATCAATTGGGATTGTCCCTGTTTGCAGGGGATGGGTAAAGGACCTTGTGGAGAAGAATTTAAAGACGCTTTTTCTTGTTTTCATTATTCTGATGCGGAGCCAAAAGGTTCTGATTGTTTAGATCAATTTAAAAACATGCAAGAATGTTTTGTAAAATTCCCAGAAGTATACGGAGGGATTGACGATGACGAAAACGAGGCTAAAGCGCCTGAAAGTGAGGCTGACCCTCTTGCAGAGACTGAAAACGCACCAACTGAGACTGAATCTAGTCCAAATGATGAAAAAACTAGCCTGGATGGAAATAAAGAACAAGAAGTATGATTTTCGAACATGTTCACAGGCTAATTAGTGAGATTTGAGGAGGATTGCCATTCAGAGAATGATTCCTATGAGTAGAACAGTGAGAAAAGGATGGTTTTATCGAGCACAAAGTGATTGAAAACTACCTATGAAACATTTAAAAGTGAAATTTTACAATATAGACAACATTTAGTTTTTTTTTCAAGATTTTATATATTTTTAAAATTTTGTAATGTCTTGTAACCCTTATATTAGATTTTGTGTATCAAATAAGTTTAGTTAATGCAGTTCTAAAACAGAAATCATGTAGTGTGAAACTATTTGGTTGTTTTTCTGCATTTTCGGTTTTAAAGGGAGAATTTGACTATGCTTTATTATTTTGATAGCTTTAATTTTCTCCTCATTAATGGTTCAAAGTCTCATTAGAAACCCTATCAAATTCCATTTATTAGCCGGTGCTTTAAATCTGTTCAGAAAAAATTTATTTTTGGGCTGTGTTTCTATTAATGATATGCAACTTTGGTCCAAATTTCATGTTTATACCATCAGCCAAACTGGAGTTATTCAAAAAACAAGTTTTGCTGACGTCAGCATTTTTTGGTTTTAGCCTAATGACTTTTTTGGGTGAGAAAATTGATTTTATTAACAGCGATTTCTGAATTTTACATCCTAATACGCTTCTTTAAAGGTATAAATGAACATTTTCCTGCGCCCAATTTTCTGCGCCAAACTTATGGCTTTTGAGACATCCCATAAGTTACGCGAGGCCCCCCCCTCGTTGTAGGGGTTCGAAATACCGTTTCCCCGTCAAAATTTTTGCTGAATCCCGCAATCCCAAAAATTAAAGAAAATGATTACACCGTCACACCGGTTTGTAGAGGTCAAGGCCGCTACCCACTCAGCAATTTATGGTCGGCGAACAAGACGCACGGCTCGTGCGCTTTGGTTGCTGGACGCTTTTCCTATTCCACTGATCCAAAATAAAGGGGAGATTGCTGATGCTGCACATTTTTTTCTTTTTTCTATTTTTTTTTTGCACATGGTACAAGAGTTAAATGTCTCTTTTGATTGGCTAATTAAAAAAGAACAATAGGGAAGCTGCACAGCTCAGCGAAAAAAGTTGAAACGTTTGGGTGGCGACCTTTAGAATACCGGCATAATTACAAAAAATAAGGCTCTAAATACCTTCACCGGTAAAATACCGTTTTCCCGTCTCTTTTTTTCGTCAAATCCCGTAATACCGTATTAAAATAGGACCGATCCCGTCACACCGTAAAAGTACATACAAAACCCCCCCTATATTTTGCCGCCAAAATAATCGATCTTAGTGCTGCACAATCGGGGCAAATATCGGGCTAATATTGTTTATGACGCAAAAACCCGAATTCCCTGGCCAAGAACTGCAAACTGAAAGCTCTGAAAGCAAACAGCAAACTGGCAAGTACTGGCAAAGGAAGCTCCAGCAAGAAATCACTGACTTTCACATAACTTCAGGAATGGTGCATGTAGTATTTTAATTTGTGTTTATCAGTGCTAGGTTAGATATGTAAAAAACAAAAAGTTTTTTTCTCTCTATTTTATCATTTGAGATGGCTTTCCTTTGTGCACTGCGCCCCCCATCCCATCACAGTTCGGCAAATTAAATAGCTGTCAACTCTCCCGCATTCCAGCTTGGAAATGGTACGAAATGGTACACAGTACGCCAAATATACTCAGAGTGAGGTAGTAATTACTTTTGACGTATTGGCGTAAGTACAGTGTAGCTGGAACCTCGATATTCCAGGATTAGAAAAAGCTATACCTGTTATCTTTTTTCTTTAAAGAATCAACAAGCCATCAACATCGATAAATTACACACATTCCCTCAGAAACTTTTAAAATTATCTGCCATTATGACTTTCTTGAAGCTGTTCCGAAATTAACCAATCGGGCTAGGTATCGGAATTCCTATGGGAGTTCTTTTCCGAGTTTTGTAAAATAGCTAAGTCAGCAAAAAAACTTTTCCCGGGGGTTTGAAGAATAAACAGAACTGTTATCATTCGTTTTTTATTTAACCGTATAAATTTGCGCTCAAAAATACTTTAATAAATAAGTTAATAATATTCAAATATACTATTTGTATCTCTCAGAAAATAAACACTTACAGAACGACATAGTTTATCATTTAGACTACCCCCGTGTTTGAACCATTCTATCGTGGGCGCAAAATAGGGCGGAAACTAAGTAGCACCCTCAGTGCAAGATTGCCGCCTCATCTTTATTCGCCCGCACGAAAACGAGCTAGTCATTTTTTTCTCCCGCGCTCAAGCGGAAAAGGAAAGTGATTGATATTCTTTGAAGAAAAAACGTCAGAAATAAACCCAAAGACCAAAAGATGTATTTTGTTGTTGAGAATCGATCCTGTGAAGATGAAAAAATTTCTGCTATGCGTTTTTTTCGGAACGCTGAAAAACTCTAATTTCGATCTTCCTTAAGGGAAAGAGGTTGCGAGATTTGGGCTAGCGAGGCAAAAATCGCTAAAAAACTGGTAAAATCGTAATCCTCAAAAATCGAAGTTCCAGCCTCACTGAAGTAAGGAGCGGATATAAAGTAAGATATTGGCGTAAGTCAAAGCTTTTCACAAGACGTGTGAAGCACCGCCATTCTAACGCCAGGTTTAAGCCCACCCACCTCTTTTGGCGTACACCTCAGATTTAACAAATAACAATTCGGTGTGGACTTTGCATCGTTTCCACACTGGCTAGCGACTCCAGAAATCATGCAACTTTTGTTGACGTCAAACCAAATGTTTCATTTTTCCGTGAACTTTGAACCCTTGGAACTTTTTTTCTATGTATGCTAAAGCGTTCCCGATTTTACTAAATGAAAGCCTGTGATCTTAGCTTTCCAGCGGTATATAACACTGTGCACAAGTGTTACGCGTAAGCCAAATCGCGTATTACGAACAACCTCTAAATTGCCGAGTACAGGAGAAAAAAAATCGAAATTCAAAATGGCGGCCAAGCCCACGCTGATAACTATCAAAAATCTTTGTTTTTCAATCAGCTATTGCAGCTCAATAAATCAATGATAAAAAAATTCACTCCATTAAGAATTAGTGAATAAGAAGAGAACAAAACTAAAATAAATACAATCAACGGAAACCCGTCCACTAAAAGGCGGCAACCGTACAACTGATGATCCAAGATGATATGCCAACCATGCAAACAACCATTCAAACAAGATGAAAATGCAATAGCATGCGACACCTGTGATCAATGGTTCCATCAAATATGTGTTTCCATGGACATTGAAACATTCATAAGACACACAAACGACGTAGACATTCCTTGGCACTGTAGTGATTGTACCAACCTTCTTGAGAACGAGAACAGAGAGTCTGATACCGATGTTGCTATCCAACCTGACAATAATGAAAAGAATAAGAAGAAAGTCGATAAACTCAGAATTCTAGTATGTAACTTTCAAAGTATCTGGAGCAAACGTAACTCCTTAGAAAAGTTCTTCAAGGACCACCAAATCGACGTAGTAATTGGATCCGAATCTCATCTTAAAGAACGTACCAAAAACTCTGAATTCTTACCACCACATTACCTAGCAGAACGTAGAGATAGGGAAGACGGAAAAGGAGGAGTAATTATCATCTACAGAGATTGGATGAAAGTTGACCAAATACCCAACAAAGTACCTGAAATTGTAACTGTTAAAATACAAACACATCAGAAACCTGTCATAGTCTCAGCATGTTACCGTTCAATGTATAACTCTAAAGAACAAAACAAACAATTAACAGAAGAAATAACAGACATCTGTAAGAAATACAAAAATCATCATCTTTGGATAGGGGGTGACTTCAACCTGCCAGATATAGATTGGAACACCAACAGTATCACTTCCAATCAGTATTCGAAAGAACTAAACGAACAATACCTTGAAGTCTTTGAAACTTCAGGTCTTCATCAAATGGTCAATTTTACAACACGCAAGAAAGCAATACTTGACCTTATATGATCACAGTCAAAAATTAAGGGGGGTTTTGTGACATTTACACCTACTGTCATGTTTGTTGCCATAAATGTTGAGAAAATGAGGTTACTTTTGTAGAATTTGGTTAGTTTAATACATAGTAATTTTTCATCAAATTGGAAAAAACACGAAATTTTGAGGTTTCCTCTACCCTTAGTTACACTTGAATTTGTACTGTGGTTAAATTGAGGTTACCAGATCGAGGTTACCTTATTTGCAGGCCTATATCTCAATGTCCGATGAGTGAAAATCATTCAAATTTTTTTTGAGGGTCAGGTATACATTTTTCTATCCGGTGATGCTTTTTATTTTTTTTAATTCACTCTTTTGGGGCCTTTATGAGGTTACCAAGTTTCACTAATTTGCAACCTCGTTTATTTCCCATAACTTGAAACAAAATGTAAAATTTTATTTGTGAATGCAAAACTGTAGACATTGCAGAAATATAATTGAAAAAGATTTTGTTCAATTATGTGATAAATTGGGTGGCATATTGAGGTTACTTTTATTACCTCTGAAAAATGGGCTTATAAATGAAATTCTAGATACCCTGAAACATTAAAAAAGGGCCAGATATAAGTAGTGATTATAAGGAAGTAGCGTTTGAATGGAAAAGACTCACTTTTTTCTATAAAATAAAATGGTAAACTATTTCAAAATTCCAGTGTTCTGTTTCATGATTTTGGTTATATTTTTGAGGTTACCGGTTCTTTGGACTGAAACTTATGTGAAACGCTAATGTTTGGGATCGATTTACCCAAGATTAATTACATGCCAAATTTTTTTTATCATTCACAATACTGTAATTAATAATCATAATTATATTTGCCCAACATGTTTCACAAGTGTGATACTTTTGAGGCTACCTTGTTAAATTTTCCTTTTTATTTACTGCAACATTGCAATGTTGCAACATTGGGCAACATTGGGCACATGTGGGCAAAGCAGTGTAATGACTTCTTTTTTTGATAAATAAAAAGAGCTTGAAGAAGTTTTAATTCAGTACAACTTGGAGATTTCTTGACAGCAAGTGATATTAATGAGGTTATCTTTTTTTATTCTTTAGACAATAAAACATTAACTAGTAAATTAAATGGAGACAAATCATTTCAGTTGGACCTGTCCAGTTTGTCAGAAAGTTTTAAAGCATAAGAAAAGCATAAGCAGGCACAAAAAGACTCACAAGGAAGAGAAGGAATTAATATGTGGCAAGTGCAACAAAGTATTTGCCAGGAAAGACAACTTTCGACGCCATCAACTAAAATGCATCGCAAAGAAAGAACCGGTTTGCCATATCTGCTCTAAAAAGTTCAGGTCATTGTGGTTTCTCAAGAGACATGAAAAAACACACACGCAAAAGGTCCAAAACAACGACTCACTCGAAGAATTGCCAACAATGGTTCCAATAATCAGGTATGAATTTTAAGATCTTTGAAATTTAAATGCTTAAAATTGTTTAAAAATAGGCAAAAATATAGTTTTGAGCATAATGTAGTAATTGAGTTTAGATCTTAGCACAATTTCTTTCTTATAGGACACGTTATTCAAGCCACCTTGACATTAGTGTAGATCCAGAAACAACAGCAGAGTTACAAGAAGACCTTGATCAAGTTTGTAAATCTATTATCAGTTTGCAACTTAACAGTATATTAGATTCCTATTTCTGAGATTCTGATGATAGAATAGTGAAGTGTATTATTTTATGTGAATCAAAGTGAAGTTATTCTAGGCCAGTTCCAAACCTTTAACAATTTTCTGTTAGATTTTGATGAAGTACTAAGTATAGCTTTTTAGTTAATTTCCTAAAAATAGTCTCTTAATAAGATTTTTCTTTCTCTCAACAGACAGCAAATGATGTTCAACAGGCAACTCCTTCAACTCCGAGACCCGTTAGATTTAAAAGCAATCAGGTATATAAGACTCTATGCTACAAATTAAGGACTAACTCAAATTCATCAGTGAGGAGATTAGGAACTGAGTGTGAGATAAATGAAAGTTTTTTTTCTTTCTAGATCACGTCGACTCCAAACAATGATGGAAGTAATTCACCACTGCTTAGCCCAAATACACGCCAAAGAAAGCATCGAATAGCAACTGATTTAACATCATACATCGACAACTTGCATTTGTCCGTAGAGGATCAAATTGACATCCTTAAACTCTCTTTGAGGCAAATGAATCTTAGTGAAAAATTGAAATGGTTCCGAAAGCCATCTAAGGCTGGAAGGAAAATGATAAAGTTTGAAACAAGGGAAGCAGCCTGGAACTTCTGGCATCGTAATAGCACAGCCTCGACCTTGACATCAAGACCAGCTCGTTTGAGAGTTGCTGACAAACCTCGCGTACAAGAAAGTTTGAAGTTTGTGCAAACAACACGCCAAGTTTCTGTCAGAAACAAACCTTATTTTGAGAGTATTCATTTCACTGTCACGGAGACAATGAAGAACCTATTTCGCAAGTTCCTTACAGAAAACCCTGACCACAACATTTCTTATGGAACCTTTTTGTCTTTGAAACCATTCTATGTCAGGGCAGCTGGAACCAAAGATTTTGAAATGTGTGTTTGCAAAAAACATCTCCATGCTCGTCGATCTATCGATGCCCTGATCAAAGTATGTGAAAAACAGTTGATTGTTCTCGATGAGATAAATGACTACTATTCATTTTTCAACTACATGAACAGAGAGTGTACAGATTGTGAAACAGCAGGCTATATTTCATGGGAATGTGTTAAAGAAAAAGACAAACTTTGCAAACATGTCTCTCCACGCTGGGAAGCTTTGAGCCAGCGAATCCTTTCTGAGCATGATCCAAATACCACAGTGAAATTTGAGCATTTTGTCAAAGTTGAAGTGGTGACTAAGAAAGGCAAGGCAGTTGAACGTTTGGCAGCTGTTTCAATAATGGCAAATGCAGAATTTCTGGTTGACTTCATCAGCAAAATGCTGGCAAAAATTCAGTTTCATCGAAACCATTTAAAGCATTACCGAAGCACCCTACCGATCCTGAGACAATGGTTTGCTGACAGTAACCATTTGGACGTGGATTATTCTGAGAACCTCAAGATTCCTGTCAAGTATGAACCACAAAGTTTGCATTGGTCACATACCCAGGTAACTGTTCATTCTGGCATCTTAAAAACGCCGATGTGCAAGTCCTATCATCCGTATATTTCGAATGACCGAAAACATGATCAGGCATTTGCACAGGTCTGCATCGAAAAGATGATTGAAAACATTCCAGTGGAATTTAAAGATAGACCAATCATCATTGAATCAGATAATTGTACTGCACAGTACAAATCCGTGACCCACTTTTGGTTGATTCAGGATCTTGCAAAACGACTCGATACAACAATTGTAAGAGTTTATGGGATTGCAGAACATGGCAAAGGAGAAGTCGATCATGTTGGGGGCGTTGCAAAAACATCCGTTCGCAGAGAAGTTGCTAACGGATCTCTGTTCATCAATGCTGGTGATATTGTTTCATTTTTGCAAAACAAATTTGAAGAGAAGGAAAGTCCACGATATGTCATTGACGAAATTACTGATCAGGCTGAAAGGTTGAGGAACATATGCAGGTTAAAGAACTTTTCGTCCATAGAAGGTTCCAGTAAGTTCCAAGTAATGGTCTTCAGACCAAATAACCCAAAGATTCTAGCAGCTGAAAGGATCTGTATTTGCTCTGAGTGTGAGGAAAGTTATGGCTCCTGCTCTCTTTTCAAGGAGTATGAAATGGTAGTTGGCGATCTTAATCACACCTCACTGCGATCAGATGGTGCTCTCATTCAAAATGAAAAGGTACGAGTCACAAGTGACTTCATCATCCCGGGAACCGTTTGTGCTATTGCTGCCAGTGACAACTCATCTGACACAGTTTGGTTTGTTCTAATATCAAGTGACGAGATGTCCAGCAATGATGTTACTACTGATGACTATGGGCACTCTATCCCTCAAGGAGAAGAGTATTTCAAGGGACACTATTTGGAGAAGCATTCAAGCAAACGATCTGCAGATTATTATCAAGCAACCAACAAAATTTCCCTAATTTCCAAGGCTAGCGTAGTTTATCCATTTGTTGACTTTGAAAAAAACAATAAAGACTTGGTGATTATAACAAATGTAGAGCTTTGCCAAATCATTGCCTTTGTAGAACATTATGAATTTACTGAGTAATATTGTTTGACTATATTGTTTTCGTTCTGTTGTATTTGGATTTTACGTATGTTCCCATTTTGATTGGTTTTGCTGAAAAGTGTTCTGTGTTACTTTTTTTGCGCTTTATTTCAGTCCCTCTTTCAATTGGAGAAAATTTCAGACAAAACTGTAACCTCAATAATGCCACTTTTAGAACATAATTAGCAATGATTATTATTGATTAGTGATGGTTCTTCAGTTTTCAGGGTGATTTTTAAATTTTGAGTCTAAATTGTAACTTTTTAACCAATTTACCTTACTTTTTTGTCAAAATTGTAAAAAAGGTAACCTCATTTTATCACAATTTAGTATAATTTTCACTTGTTTTGTTCTTTAATTACATAGAATATCAAATTTTGTGTTGAAGTTGAAAAAATGTTTTAAACTGAATGATTTTACAGAGATTCTCTTACTCAATATGATGAAATATTACCAAAAAGTAACCTCAAATATCTCACTCAATTTTGAATATTTTGCGCACCTTTTTCGACCAGGCATTTTCCTACTATTCAAGAATAGGATTCTAGAGTTTCATTCCTAAATCATCTGTTTACGATGTTCTATGGTGTTCTAAAGGGAGTCCATTAAAATTGAAGGTAACCTCAAAACTAGCACACCAAATTCAAAATAAATTTACGCATGGTTAAGTTACATTGTTTTGAGGACCTGTTTTAAATTTCAAGCCCAAACAACCATTATTTAGAATTTTATTCCAAAATATTTAAAAATTGACATTTTGAGACTTTCAAAAAATGTCACGCAATTTTTGACTGTGTTCTTATGCTCACAAACCGACCGGGCTTTGTCTCAAATTGCTCACCAGTCCCAGGTCTTAGTGACCACGATACTGTCGTACTTTTAGACATGATATGCCACCCTCAGAGACATAAACCGATCCAACGCAAAGTGATGTGCTGGAACAGAACTGATTTTACAGCACTCCGTAACGACGTTAGAGATAAATGCAGAACCCTTTGTAATACAACATCTGACGAAACCCCAGTAAATGAAATCTGGAACGGTATAAAAAATATGGTTAAAGTATGTCAAGAGCGCCATGTCCCAACAACCACAACAAAAAAACGCTTTGATCAACCCTGGTTCAATCAAATATGCAAAAGAGCTAACCGACAGAAAATCAGACGGTATAGAGTTTACAAGCGAACAAGAAAAGATGAAGACTGGGTGAAATTTCAACTAGCAGCAAAACACTATAGAAAGATCTGTAACACCACAAAAAACAATTTCGTTAAAGAGACAGTAACAGGAAATAAAAAGAAACTTTTTAAATACATCAAATCTAAGCGAAATGATATTGCTGGAGTTGCGCCACTCATTGACAAAAATGGACAAACCCACTCAGATGATGGTGAAATCGCCCAACTTCTCAATCAACATTATTGTAGTGTTTTCTCCAAGGACAATGGTATAACTCCAACAATCAACGGTCCCAAGGTTCAGACATTGCCAATATTACTTTACAAGAAATGGAATTGAAAAAACTATTGAAAAACATTGATCCCGGTAAAGCATGCGGACCTGACAATATACCTGCTCGATTTCTTAAAGAATGTGCTGAAGAGATTACAGATGCATATGTTAAACTATTCACCGCCTCACTTAAACAAGGGAAAGTACCGGAAGACTGGAAAAAAGGCACTGTCACTCCAATTCACAAAGGAGGAAACAAACCCAGATCAACTGCTGAAAACTATCAACCAGTCAGCCTCACTTCTATTTCCTGCAAGATCATGGAGCACATCCTATTCAGCCATATCATGACCCATCTCGAGAAAGACGGTACACTTAGTGATGCTCAACACGGTTTTCGCAAACAACGCTCATGCGAAACACAATTACTAGCAACGGTTGATAAATTTGCAAAAGCCCTTAACAACAGTGAACAGATTGACACAGTCCTTCTAGACTTTAGCAAGGCTTTCGATAAAGTTAACCACAGAAAGCTACTCATCAAATTACATCACTACGGCATTCGAAAGGAAATATTATCGTGGATCACTGACTTTCTATCCAACAGAACCCAATGTGTTGTTGTCCGAGGATCTACGTCCCCACAATCAAAAGTTGAATCAGGAGTACCACAGGGATCTGTATTGGGCCCATTACTCTTTCTCATATATATTAACGATATGCCACTCACAACCGAATCCACACTTGCTTTATTTGCTGACGACTCACTCCTACACCGTATCATTCAGAGCCTAAACGACACCACTATTCTCCAAAACGACCTTGACAAATTACAAAAATGGGAAGACGATTGGTCCATGGAATTCCATCCCAAGAAATGTAAAGTTTTGCGAATAACAAATAAAGTAAAACCTACTGTCTGTGATTACTTCATCCACAATGAGAAACTAGAAACAGTCAGCAAAGCCAAATACTTAGGGGTAACCATCAACAAAAAGCTAAATTGGAAAGACCACGTTAACACGATTGTCTCTAAAGCTACCAATGTGAGACTTTTCCTGCAACGCAACCTTCAATCATGTCTTAAAGAGACCAAACTCGAATGCTACAAAATATTCATCCGCCCAATTCTGGAATATGCTAGCCCTGTCTGGTGCCCTCATAACAACACAACGTTATCTAGCAAGATCGAAATGGTCCAGCGCAAAGCTTGTAGATGGATTGAGAACAAATGGGCATACCATTACAGCCCAACAGCAATGGCTAAACGATTGAATCTCGAGTCTCTTGAAATGCGAAGAGACTTATCTTGTTTGAAAATGTTATTTGATTGCGTAAATGGCTTTAAATATATGGAGAAGCCTTAACTACCAACAAGACAAAGGACTTCTAATGTAAGATATAACTTGATCCATGCAAAACTTAAAGTTTATGAAAACTCATTTTTTCCTTTCACTATCAAACTATGGAATAGCTTGGATAATGGAATTGTAAAGTGTAAAGAAAGGGATGAATTTAGAGACTCTTTGACTATTATAAATAAATATTATAATCATATACACTTTTCAATTACTAAAGACAAACACTTAAGCTTCTGTCTAATTCTCCAGTCATGTCTATATCTACCTCGCGACAAACTTTTGCAAATTGTGCCTTCGTTAAATTCCTAACTACTGTTAGTTTTTCTGGAAATATATCTTTAACTTACTATTTAAACTTACTTATCTATTATTTATTATTTACCATTTTAATATTTTAACCATTATATGTACATTTTAAATAAACTTAACTTAATAGACTTAAATTTTTTTATTTTCCTAAAAAATTTTTTGTTAAATATTTGCGAAAGTAATTCTAATGAATTTATGCAAATAAATATATAGAAATATAGAAATGAAATAATTTGAAATAAAAAGTAAACAAACCTTGAACCTTTCATGAATCCAAATAAATAAAGGTATTCATCTAAAGTGAAGATTACATTTCAAAATAAAACTATTTCCAAACCAACCTAAAGTCAGTGTCTGCCAACTAAAAATGTCTCTGCGGGTTCACTGGCAAGGAGTTACGACTTCAGACTTTAGATTCCAATTCTTGTATAGGCTGCAACTACACTGCCAGATGATCTGTATTACAAAGACTTCCAAGTGGGTCCATAAGTTAAGAAAATGAGATTATCATAGTTGTTTTATAAAATATCCCATCATGGACCATCACTTCAGGATTGCTCCCAAAGGGATAGAGAATGGTGTGATATTTCGGGAAATTTGCGATCGTTATCCTAATGCTGCTTGTGGATGTGTGAATATGGAAAAATGGGTACCCTCCCTAGGAAGTGACATTCAGAGAAGGGATAAAATTAAAAAGGTTTTGTAAAATTTAGGTGCAAATACGGAAAATAATTGAAACTTGAAAGGAATATGAATCATAATTTTATCCTTATATTTTTATGCAGTTTTTCTTATGCTCGATCCCTGTAAGAAAATTTTCTTGCGTCTATTGTAAAATATCACACCATCCAGTATCCAACCAGGATTACTCCGGGTAGGATAAAGTTGGTGTGATATTTCTGGACATTTGCGGTCGTTATCCTAAAACAGCTATGTAATTTGTAAAATATCAGTGGATGAAATTGATAGACCCCTCAAAATGTTTGAAATTATGTATCTTTTATAAAATATAGCTATAAGCAAAAAGCTCGTACCCAAAAATTTTAAAAATGTCAAAAAATGAAGGTCTTCAAATCTCTCTAAAACCTATTTTTATGGGAAGCTATGGTATTTTGTAGCAAAAAGCAAAAAAAAATAGAGCTTAACCTTGCTTTAGAAATTTTTTATCGCATTTTTTAGGTTTTTGTAAAATCGCAGGCCAAATAGGAGAAAAAATCATCAAGTTTTGCATTTTCTTCTCATTGACTTCATTTTTAACCCCTACTTTTAACCATTTTTGAAATCTACATAAAATTTCCGACAATTTGATATATAACATGCATATGTTCCCGAAAAATCAACATAGGCTAAATATGAGCCTGCTGCTACGGTACTGAAAAAACTGCTTTGGAATGATGTCCTTATTACAGGGTTTTTTTTCAGGTATAGATTCAAAAAACTAACCAAAAGGCCTCTTTTGCAAGCTGAGTCAACTTTCTATAGGACTTGGACTGGTTAATCTATGATTTGAGGCTTTCAAATCCATTTTTTCACTGACTAGTACTAGGTCAGAGTTTTTGTCACGCCGTGACGGAAAATTTTCAATAGCCTGTAAAAATCTATGAGAGTGGAATCAGGTCTTAATTTTCTCCATAAAACATCAACCATATAGTGTTAATCAGAAACCTAAAATAGAAATTCAAAAATCAACCCACAAGATTTTCTGTAGCCCTTTTTAGTTTTTGTCACGCCGTGACGGAAAATTTGGGCCTATGTCGAAATTCCCCTATCTTTTCGTCAAGTGTACTTGAATTGAGATTTCTTTGCTTGAAAATTCTTCAAATAGTGATTGATAGTTCTGTCATATTTTCTTTACTTTTATATTCCGTTGACATTTTGATTGCAGAATCACATAGATAAGAAAGTGAGCGTTTTTGCAGAAATTGGGCTTTTTTCACTTTGAATCAAACTCAAGGCCGCCATTATGAAAATTTTGAAAATTTTAGATTCATAGATTTTTATTTTTCCTAGAGAATTTTATGTATATTTCCATTGCTGAAAATTTCAGACTTGTAGCATTAGTAGAAAAAAAGTTATTAAACTTGAAAAAAGGCACTTTTTGCCGTTTTCCTACCCCAAATTCGATAAAATTGGCCTATTTTGGGCTAAAATTGGCCTCAAAACCGATTTTTTTGCCTTATATTACTTTTATCTGATGTAATCTGGTATGAGACAACTATAAAAGCTGCATTGTTAGGTTTACTGGCAAGAAAACTGTCAAAAATGGCCAAAAAAGGCCATTTTTCACTATTTTTTCGCTATAGTGCGAATCAAGACCCCCCCTGGGGAATGCTGGACTTTGACCTTCTGACCTTAAAAGTTGTGCCAAATGTCTTACAATAGATTAAATGGTCTTTTACCCAGGTTGGATGGATTGCTATTTTTGATTGCATAATCACAGATAAAAAGTGAGCGTTTTTGCAGAAATTTGTCTTTTTTCACTTTGAATCAAACTCAAGGCCGCCATTATGAAAATTCTGAGAATTTCAGATTTTCAGATTTTTATTTTTTCTAGAGAATTCTATGTATATTTTCATTGCTGAAAATTTCAGACTTATAGCATTAATAGAAAAAAAGTTATTAAACTTGAAAAAAGGCACTTTTCGCCTTTTTCCTACCCCAAATTCGATAAAATTGGCCTATTTTGGGCTAAAATTTGCCTCAAAACCGATTTTTTTGCCTTATTTTACTTTTATCTGATGTAATCTGGTATGAGACAACTATAAAAGCTGCATTGTTAGGTTTACTGGCAAGAAAACTGTCAAAAATGGCCAAAAAAGGCCATTTTTCACTATTTTTCGCTATAGTGCGAATCAGGACCCCCCCCCCTGGGGAATGCTGGATTTTGACACTCTGACCTTAAAAATTGTGCCAAATGTCTTACAATAGATTAAATTTTCAGAAAAAAATATTACACTTTGAATTTTACGACTTTGCATTTTGACGATCTACCCTATCATAGAGCACGGGGGTTTTGTTTTTAAAAACAAACTTCAAAATAAAATTGTTAATGAACTTCGTACTTAAAATATCACTTACTTACATGATTTATATATGATATAACACCCCTTTCTTAAATAAATGGCCTCTTAAAGTCTTTTATGTTTGCCGCAAGAAGGGAGAAACATTTAATTTGACCCCCGGTTTTTTTTCTCTTTTTCTAACAAATTCCCGCGCGTTAGTGTAGACACAACTTTAATCCGGGGAAATGAAGCGTTTTCATTGGTCTAAAATCACGGATGGTCACGTGACCAGAATTTTTATCCAGGGAAATGCCGTGGCCGCAATGTTTTGCTTTAGTGAGATTGACCATTTTGTTGTTTAGATTTGAGCGGGCGAAATTTCTGTACAAACCAAAATATGGCTTCGTTGGAATACCGGTTGAAACACTTGTGTGTGGACACGGGCTAGACGGCAAATTGGTAAAATGCCGAACGTTTTGCAACATTTCGAAAATTGTTTGCCGACGGGAGAAAAAAAATTTGCAACTATCGAAGAACAAATGTGTCTGGAAACGGAGGAAAATGTATTTGGAGGCTGAAACTTTGTATGTTTATCAAAAAAAGGGTGAGGAATTCAAAAATCACAATCGCTAATTCTAGTTCTTTCATTTTCATGTAGTTTTTTTGCTTCTTTAGCATGGGAATGTCCCAAAAAAAAGTTTTTATTTCTGCCGAAATGGATTTTCTTTTCATTTGGGGTTTCTCCTTTCAGAAAAACTTATTCTTTACTCATAAGTTTTTGTTCCTCCATTTCCAGAGGCCCCTTGAAAATGGGTCATACCACCTTTTTTGACTCATTTCAACCTTTTCCAAGCTATTTTCTTCAAAAACAAAAATAAAACAATGCAATGTCTTCTTTTTTCAAAAAAAGATATATCTTTCGTTATTTTGATAATATACTAAATATATTACAAATATTTTTATATAATAATATTTTAACACCATCAAAGAATTCTCCCTCCAAATTTGAGGTCTCTAACTACACTAGAAAAAGAGATATGCAAAATTTAAGAAGCATGACTGGAAAATTTCTTTTTTTTCTTTTTTGACACATTTTTCGAATCTTTCCAAGCTATTTTCCTAACCTTTTTTTTGACATAGTCAAATTTTTGACACTAAAATTTGAATATCTTTACAACCACTAATCCTCTGGAGGCCTATGACCCCTCATTTTCTTCCTTTTTCAAAGCTCTACAAGATAGGATAGATTTTGAAAAAAAAATTAAAACTTGAATAATCTTCTGGAGTTGCTACACTGGCCCGCATTGGGCTGGAGACTCCCGCATACCAACGTTTTCTCCAGCGGGAAAAAAATTCAGCCAAATCTCCCGCATTTTTAGGATTTTCTCCCGCATTCCCAAAAATTTCCTGATTTCTTGAAAAAAGAATCAGGTTTTGAAAAATTGGAATGGCTAAATGTAGAGGAGGGCAGTGTAGACCTAACTCTTCATACAAAAATTACGGGAAACGCATATTTGGACTTTGTACCCTATGCTGCACTCAAGCACTTGAGCCAAAATCCCGCAAAGGCGGGACAAAAATCAGTTTTTTGAAGTTTGCAAAAAAACGCCACATAGAAGATTTTTCAAATTCAGTATTTGAATAGAGCAGTAAAAAATACAACTTTTCTATTTTTCCTTTTTTTTGCAAAAGTTCTAGGAATGAAAATAAAGGGATAATGATAATTGAATACTATCCATTGATGATCCGCGGCACTATCGTAAAGCTAGAATCGCTTCGCGTACTCTTCGCTTGAGAAAATGATTGACAGATTGAAGTTTTTCATCCACGCGGTGCGTGCCGCGCGGGAGCTCGGGCGCTATGCAAGAGTTCTCGGCTCAATCCTCAGACCACGCTAAAAATGGTAGACTGAGCTGCAATAGATCATTTCGATGGAAGTTGTTGGAATGTTTACAAGGCTCTTGACAGAATATTGTTTGTTTTATTGTCAATGATGACAGTGCCGTTATAAATTTTGTTAGATCTGACAAATTGATGTTTGTAAGTGCACTTTATAGTTTTGATTCCCATTGAAGAATCGTATTCTGGTTTTCATGTTATTAGATGCTGTTTTAGAGCTTTAGATCTACACTGGAGCGTGCCCAGTGCACGAATGGCAAACTTATTTTTCTCTTTTTTCGCTTTATACTTTTAGTTTTTACATAAATCCTTTTTGACCTGGTCTTGTAGACATTCTTTCAATTTGTTATCACTTTGTTTGAAAGCGTCTTCTGGGAATAATAAGCCGTAGAAGCGAGCGCTATTCGGACCCAGTCCGCGAACGAGGAACCAGTGCGCGAACGATCTTTTGAAAGAAAACATTAGGTAATAGTGAGAGGTCCTAAAGCCGACAGCCCAGCCTAAAGCCGATGGGGTCTTTCAAAGATACAAACTAAAATAAAAACAAACCTTTGCTGTGACGCAACGAAGATACCAAAGTGTCAACTAAACTGAGAGATTTGATACACTGAACCAATTGAACCAAATAACAATAATTGCTTCTTATAACAAAACATATTTTTTTATTGCAATATGCACAACGTCATAAATGACAACAGCAGTAACAGCATCATAAAAAGTAACGAGATGTTTTTGTTAACATTGTTCTTCTAGTCGAATAATTAAATAAAGAAGTGATCCTGTTGGTTGATGTCCAACTATGATAAATGGTGAGTAACCAATTTTACATGGTAGCAGCATTCGGTGGTTTGCAGTAAAGATATTATTGGTTGGTTACTAAAGTGTGATAAAAATTTATGAACTTTGGTTGTTATAAAAGTATAAACTAAAGTGGTTAATTGTTGAAAATGGCAAGTGTTGTTTCGATAGGGCAAAAGTATGGATTGCCCCCGTTCTCCGAAGATGGAGACTTTGAACATTGGTTACATGAAATTGAAATGTGGCAGTTAGTAACTGATTTAGCTAAAACAAAACAGGGACCTGTGTTGTATCTCAGTTTATCCCCAAAGGTTCGCCAAGCATGTGCAACATTAACGAAAGAACAGCTAAATGTCGAAGAGGGTTTAGATGTGCTTATAACCAAATTGAGAGAACTCTATGCAGTGTCAAAAGATCAGGCAATGTTTACTGCATACGAACAATTCGAAACGTTTCAAAGAGATACGAGTATGAATATCGCAGAATATATCAATCAGTTTGAACAACTCAATCATAAACTGAAGACTTATAAAATTGAGTTACCATCGCCAGTACTAGCTTATCAATTGTTGAAAAACGCTAATTTACCAAAAAGTAAACGTGATTTAGCCAGAGCCACTATTGCAGAACTGAAGTATGATGACATGAAACGGCAGATTAAAGCTATTTACGATTTGTGTACGACCGATAATAAAACCACTGAAGATACGTTAGATATTTTAGTTGAAAATGAACAAGCATATTATTCTCGTAACAATTATTATGCTAATCGAGGACGAAATTTCCGAGGTAGTCGATATCGTGGACGTGGAGGAGCTAATGATCGAGGATCCCGTCAAGAGGACAGTCGCGCTCCTCAAGCACAGCCATCAACTCGTTATCGAAACTGTCCAGATGAAAATGGAAACCCTACTCGTTGTAAAATTTGTGGTTCAATTTATCATTACTATCGTGACTGTCCGGATGCGGATAAAAAGGACTTATCATTACAACATTTGAAAATTCAATTATTTACGCAAGAAAGTGGAGTCGAGTTATGTTTTCTTGAGCAGATGGTATCAGAAACATTAAGTTGTGCAGTTATTGATCCAGGGTGCCCTTCCAATGTATGCGGAAAGAATTGGTTAAATTGCTATCTCGATTCGTTACCAAATCGCGAAGATGTAACAGAAACAAAAAGTAAGAAGTCGTATCAATTCGGTCCTAGTCAAGTTTATCAATCATTGAAGAAAGTAAACATTCCCATTAACATCGGTGGAAAACCAGGACATATCCTTACAGATGTAGTCGACTGTGAGGTACCTCTCTTACTTTCCAAGCATAGTATAAAGGAAGCCGGTGGACAACTTGATTTTGTTAAAGACACGATAACTCTTTTCGGTACAGAGATAAAACTTCAACACACTTCAAGCGGACATTATTGTATTCCTATTTCGCCAAAGCAGATTCTTGTCAATCGTAATATCGCACCTGAAGCACCAATTGAGTTATATCTTACAATAAATGATTTAAACACAAAGTCGAAAGAGGAGAAAAAGTCTATTGCTGTTAAGCTGGCATAAACAGTTTGGACATCCTGTTGATTCCACAAAACTGAAAACTATCGTAAAAGATGCAGAATTCAAAGATGACGAGTTATTGAGACTTATCGATCAAGTTACAGAGGAATGTGACGTTTGTACCCGTTACCGAAAAGCCAGAGCCAGACCTGTCGTATCGTTATCGCTTTCCAATAGCAGTGGGCTATAGAGACCTTTTTTTTCAAAATTAAGTTTGCATAATTTTTTTTGGTTGGTTGGGACCCAAATAACATAAATCTAAGATATTTTTGGATATTTCCAAAAAATGGCGGTTCTCCGCCCTTTTTTATGCCCAAAATGGGCCATTTTCGGGCCATTTTGCTTGGAAAAAAAATCTAAAACCTGCTGTGTTTGTGCTACAACCATCAAATTAGGCTCAAAATGATCCTTGGAAAAAAGAAGGATTAGAATGTAACAATTATATACCTCTGCCATATATATAAACTTAAAAAGTTAGGTTTTTCGGCCAAAATTGACCAAAATTGCGAAAAAACAGGGTTTTGCCTGGAAAAAATTCTAAAATCTGTTCTGTTTGTGCTACAAGCCTCAAATTAGGGTCAAATTATTCGTTGGAAAAAAGTAGGATTAGAATGTAACAATTATATACTTCTACCATATATGTAAACTTCAAAGAATTTGGATATTGGGCCAAAATTGACCTAAACTGGGGAAAAAAGGGTTTGCCTGGGAAAAAAATCTAAAATCTGTTCTGTTGGTGCTATGAACCTCAAATTATGCTTAAAATATTCCTTGGAGGAAAGTAGGATTAGAATGTAACAAATATATACCTCTACCATATATATAAATTTAAAAAATTAAGTATTTAGGCCGAGATAGACCAAAACCGGGAAAAAACTAGGTTTTGCCTGGAAATAAAACCTAAAATCTGTTCTATTTTTGCTACAAACCTCAAATTAGGCTTAAAATGTTCCTTGGGAAAAAGTAGGAATCGAATGTAGCAATTACATACCTCCACCACATATATAAAATTCAAAAGTTAGCTATTTAGGCCGAAATGGACCGAAACCAGGAAGACACTTGTTTTTGCCTGGAAATAAAACCTAAAATCTGCGCTGTATTAGGTTTTCAGGCCAAAATGGACGGAAACCGGTAAAACCCAGTGTCTTCCCGGTTTCCGTCCATTTTGACCTGAAAACCTAACTTTTTTAATTTTATATACATGGTTAGAGGTACATAATTGCTACATTCTTATCCTGCTTTTTTCCAAGGAACATTTTAAGCCTAATTTGAGGTTTGTAGCACAAACAACGCAGATTTTAGGTTTTATTTGCAGGCAAAACCCAGCGTTTTCCTGGTGTCGGTCCATTTTGGCCTAAATAGCTAATTTTTGAATTTTATAGATGTGGTAGAGGTATGTAATTGCTATAGTCGATTCCTGCTTTTTCCCAAGGAACATTTTAAGCCTAATTTGAGGTTTGTAGCACAAATAGAACAGATTTTAGATAATATTTCCAGGCAAAACCCAGTTTCTTCTCGGTTTCGGTCTATCTCAGCCTAAATACTTAATTTTTCAAATTTATATATATGGTAGAGGTATATAATTGTTACATTCTAATCCTACTTTCCTCCAAGGAATATTTTAAGCATAATTTGAGGTTCATAGCACCAACAGAACAGATTTTAGATTTTTTTCCCAGGCAAACCCTTTTTTCCCCAGTTTCGGTCAATTTTGGCCCAATTTCCAAATTATTTGAAGTTTACATATATGGTAGAAGTATATAATTGTTACATTCTAATCCTACTTTTTTCCAACGAATATTTTGACCCTAATTTGAGGCTTGTAGCACAAACAGAACAGATTTTAGATTTTTTTCCAGGCAAAACCCTGTTTTTTCGCAATTTTGGTCAATTTTGGCCGAAAAACGTAATTTTTTAAGTTTATATATATGGCAGAGGTATATAATTGTTACATTCTAATCCTACTTTTTTCCAAGGATCATTTTGAGCCTAATTTGATGGTTGTAGCACCAACACAGCAGGTTTTAGATTTTTTTTCCAAACAAAATGGCCCGAAAATGGCCCATTTTGGGCATAAAAAAGGGCGGAGAACCGCCATTTTTTGGAAATATCCAAAAATATCTTAGATTTATGTTATTTGGGTCCCAACCAACCAAAAAAAAATTATGCAAACTTAATTTTGAAAAAAAAGGTCTCTATAGCCCACTGCTATTTCCAAAGAATTTAATGGTTGCCTTGCAATGGATTTAAAGTTCATCACCATTAACGATAAAAAGTACATTGTTTTTCATATGATCGATTTATTTACTCGCTACTCTGCAGCGTCCGTCATCAAATCCAAACACAAGGAGGTGATAGTTGACGAAATCTTGAAACACTGGGTTGCTATTTTCGGTTCACCACAATCAATCTTTGCTGACAATGGAGGAGAGTTTAACAATGAACTGCTTCGTGATGTAGCAGAACTTTTAGATGTATCGATAGCTTCTACAGCTGCTGAATCACCATGGTCAAATGGGGTAGTCGAGAGACATAATGCCACTCTAGGAAACATGATCCACAAAATTGTTGCTGACACTCAGTGCTCCATACAGAATGCACTTGTTTGGGCTGTAAGTGCGAAAAATGCTTTGTCCAACAACTTGGGATACAGTCCTAATCAGTTAGTCTTCGGCCGTAACCCAAATCTTCCGTCCACGTTAACATCTCAGTTACCAGCCCTTCGAACGAAAACGTCAAGTGAACTTGTTGCTGAACATTTGAATGCTCTTCACTCTGCTAGAAGGGCATTTATCCAAGCTGAATCCAGTAAAAGAATCAAAACAGCGTTATCACGTCAAACACGAACAACAACGAGCAAAGAGTTTAATAATGGAGATACAGTCTATTACAAACGAAATTCAGACAAGGATTGGCATGGTCCAGGTACCATTATCGGAATTGACGGAAAAGTTGTTGTTTTGCGTCACGGAGGAAATGTTTTACGAGTAAGTCCATGCCATTTGACCAAAGCAAATAAGGAAAAGTCGGGATCATCACCAAAGGAAATACTTATCGTACCAGATGAAGATGAACAACCACAAGTACCCATTCCAGAGCTATTCGACATCGATATTGTTAGTAATGAAACAGTTATGATTCCAGTTGAAAACCCGATCGCAGAGCCTAAGCTTCCTAAACCTGACAAAAAGATATCAGAGATCCAAACAGTTGAAACAACACAACCGGTGGGAGATAAGAAAAAGACCGATCGTAGAAATAAAAGTAACTCTCAACAAATTCGGCTTCCTCGTATTGGACAGCAGATTTTGTTCATTGACCCAGATACCAATAAGGAAGAAAAGTTTATCGCTGTTAATCGTGCTGGAAAAGCTAATGGCAAGAATAAATATTGGTTTAATGTTAAAAATTTAGTGTCGGGTGTTATTAAGTGCGTTGATTTTGAAAATATTGAATGGCAGCCAGTTGAAGGGGAAGTCCTTTACAGTTCCAGTAACAACCCTCAAGTATTAGCAGCTAAACAAAAGGAACTAGAGAAATGGACCGAGTACAATGTCTATGAGGAGGTTGACAATGAAGGTCAAGAGACAGTATCGACCAGATGGGTTATTACCGAGAAATCTGACAAGGACACCAACACCGTGAAAGCAAGGTTAGTCGCTCGCGGTTTTGAGGAAATCACTACTGAAATTCGTACGGATTCCCCAACTATCTGTAAGGAAAACCTTCGTCTCGTATCAACAATTGCCGTGAGCAATTCGTGGAAAATACACTCTATGGACATTAAAGCTGCTTTTCTGCAAGGGTGTCCAATTAATCGCGAAGTATTCATTCAACCGCCAAGAGAGGCAAATACCTCAAAACTTTGGAAATTGAAACGTACTGTTTACGGTTTAAATGATGCCCCTCGCTCGTGGTATCTTAAAGCTGCTGAGGAACTAGTTAAAGCTGGTGCCACAAGAAGCAAATATGACTAAGCGTTATTCTTTTGGAGATACAAAGGAAAGCTTCAAGGTGTTTTATGTTGTCATGTCGACGATTTCTTCTATGCTGGAACACGCCTGTTCCATGAGAAAATTGTATCACATGTTCAGAAATCATTTGATTTAAGCAAAGAATCGTTTTCAACTTTCCAGTACTTAGGATTGGACATCAACCAGACAGGAGAGTTCGTAGCAATGCATCAGAATGACTACATTAAGACACTTCAACCTATTGAATTGAAAGATACATCAAAACGTAATCTTACTCAAGAGGAAAAGTTACAACTGAAAGCTTTAATTGGTCAGATACAATGGGTGTCAAAACAAACACGCCCTGATTTAGCTTTTGCATCGTGTGATTTAAGTAATCGTGTTAAAGATGGTACAACAGATGACATACGATTAGCGAACAAGTATCTTCGAAAGCTTCAAAATTCAACTGCTCAGATCCACTTACCTAATATTGGTGATGTTACAAAGTCAACGTTGTATGCTTATAGTGACGCATCACACGCTAATCTTCCGGGATTTAAGTCTCAAGGAGGTTTCATTATCCTGATTAAAGGTGAAAATGGACACTCTGCGCCAATCGTCTGGACTTCAAAGAAAGTAAAACGTGTTGTGAAAAGTCCACTTGCTGCTGAGACTCTTGCACTACAGGAAGCAGTAGAACATGCAGCATTAATTAAAGCACTACTCTGTGAGATTTATGATTCAGAACAATCAACATTTCCGACTGTTTGTATAACAGACAGTAAATCACTGAGAGACACTGTTCACACATCTACAGTTGTTGAAGATAAAGGTCTTATGATTGACCTTTGCTGTTTACGAGAAATGATTCAAGGCAAACTCATTACGATTGAATGGGTTCCTGCCTCAAAACAACTGGCAGATTGCTTAACAAAATCTACAGCATCTGCTGCCTTATTGATGAAGGTGTTGGCTGGTGAAGCTGGCCTTCCAAGTCAATAAGAAGACCCGCCGAATGTATATAGTGTAAATATTGTTGGTATTGAACATTAAACTTCTGTTGACATTATGTTATTGCTGTAGAAACACTTTTGAGATTGATTTGGTCTCAGATTCAAGATACACACACTTATGTTTCGTTACGTTATGTTACAACACTATGTACAACACTGGATCACAAATATGTCGATCAATACAAGATTCGTCCGGCCGGAAGCTGTTAACATTGTTCTTCTAGTCGAATAATTAAATAAAGAAGTGATCCTGTTGGTTGATGTCCAACTATGATAAATGGTGAGTAACCAATTTTACAGTTTTGATTTTCCAAAGCACACGAAAATATAATTAAGAGGTCTGTGTACGAGCGTGCTCATTTTGAAACGTAATTACGTAATCAAGCCTGGTTTCTATTACTTTACACTGGCACTTGGCTTGATTGCGGGGCTAGGACTTTGTGTAAGGATACATATAGACGGCGTATATTACATTATATATATTATATATTACATGATAAGAATACAAATAGACAACGTATATTACAATTATTATGTATTACATGACACCTTGCTCCTATTCTAGTAAAGATAATATATGTCGTCAAAGAGTACACTTAAATGAAGAGCTGTCCAATTGCGGGCCTTTCGTAAATAAACATCCGGACTTATAGGTGGTAAAAAGGGCATTGATAGTTGCCGCCTCATTGATTCGATGTTTGTTATTCAAATTAGTGCTACCACATCCGTCCTTTTTTCAACTTCGCGCCATTTTTACAATTTAGTCTGTTTGTTTCTTAATGGAAACCAGTCCAAGTTGTTTCGTATTTTTCCTGCACAAGTCACTTTTATTACAAAACTGTTATCGTTTTAAACATGAGCAACTGATCCAGAATAAAAGGTAATTATTTTTACAAATCGCACTTTTTAATTACATTAATTGACATCTTGACATTACAGCTATCTTGTTAGATGTTTTGTTTTGAGAGTTCTAGCAATAGTTTATCTTTCAACTTGGAGAAGGAATGTTTGTAAACATAGAATTTTTTTTCATAACAGTTATTTGGGGGGTCGGAATTAGGCTGGGCTGTCGGCTTTAGGACCTCTCACGGTACTTTAACTCTCTTCCAAGATGATACAGGTTTATTTGAACTTTTCAAAACCATGCGCTTTTTCACCAAAAAAGCGTCTTTTTTATAAGAACTTTTATAAGAAGTGTTAACCTCAAATAGTTAACCCTTTCTTCCATTGGTTTATTTCAATTTGTTCTTCATTCTGACAATTTCTATTTTAACCTGTGCATAGCATTTCTAGCCAGAAATTAAGGTTTTGCTTATTTGAAATGTGTCAAAACATCCTACTTTTTCAGGTTATTTAACCTCATTTTAAGAATCTTTTTGGTCCATTTTATATTGTTTTTAGCTTAGTTACTTTATGAAAGCTTTTAAAAAGTTATTTTGTTCCTTTAGCTTTAATAGAACTATTTAGATCAATTAGAAAAGCAAATTTCTCACATTCCTTAACAAAGAGTTTTAATTTTAACCTCAATTTTTAACCCTACATTAGAGCAAAGATTGTCAATTTCAAAAAACCCTATCGATCTAAGCTTCTAGTATCAATTTATTTTTGTCCTATACTATAACTTAATACACATGCTAGCAGAAGATATGGTTAAGAATGTGAGGTTACTTGTTACCATTTTTTTAACCTCATGAATTACACCTTTCTTGTGGGAAATATCTAACCTTTTTTAGATAAGCTTGATATTTGAAGCCTTTTTGATGACTCCCTAACAATTTTTTCCCCGATAATTCAATAAGGGTCTCTATATTTTGAGGTTAACAAGAGTCTATAAATTGTCAAATTAACCTCAAAAAATAAACCTTTTTCAAGTTTTTTTTTCATTTTTGGTTACAACCATCAATTATGACCACCCCTCAAAATTTCAACCTTTTTAGATAAAAAATGAAGATTTTCCTCCAAAAAATTAACTTTTTCTTAGGCGACATTGATTTGAGATGGTCCTTAAAAAAAACTCAAAATATGTCAAATAAATACTATTTTAATGGTTACTACTTGCATCAAAGAAGCGCAAATAATGCGTATTTCAACAACCAACATGCATGATTGACAGTAAAAGTCACAAAATCGTGAAAATATTGCCACCCAATAGTGCCACCTGTGAATTTCGCGGATAGGCCTGACTGCAAAATTTAATCCCCGCAAAAGTTTATCCCATTAAAGTATGACCATGGCTTCCGTTCACTCCGATCATGATTCTGATCACATGATATAGCTTGATATGTTTTGACTTTTTTAAACCAATGAAATCATTTTTTATTTATTTTGAATTTTTTTTTCGACGTCTGTACTCGGCAATTTCTTGACCTCTACAGAATCAATGATTTTGCCTGAGGAGAACAGCTGTGCCAGAAGATTCCGGAGCATGTTTTTCACTGCTTGGCATGGTCTGCACCAAAACTCTGTTCCGTTGTTCCAGAGCAAGATATCCGCGATATCACTCGCTATGTGAAAACTAACAGCGCATGCGCGTATTTTTAAAAAATCAGCCAACGCATGGTAGTTTCTATATTTCAACCAGTGATGCTTTTGAATTTATAATGTGACAAATTGAATTTCATTAATTGCTGAACTCATCCTCTCAAAGACTGTAAGTCCATCGTGTGGGGACAAATATTTTTTTGTAACCATGTTTAAACGGATTTTTAGAACGTGTTAAAAATCACTTACTCTCGAAGCACTGGAAGAGCTCTGGAACTTTCCGGAGAGAAAAATAGTGTTATTATTTGGCTGCTCCGGAAAACTCTGGAAGTTTCCAGAGCGCCGGGAGGGTCCTTGACCAGACAGGTCATTCATTTTAGGGCTATGCATATTTGCCTCCACTGATGCAAGTTGCCCAATCTCACGGTAGGCTAGTCTTACCTCCTATCTTTCCCTTTACAACAATACAATGCTGACAAATTGACACAACACATTGACAAGTAATCCCTGAGCAGAGAAAAGTTTATATTGAAATCTGCGACAAAAACGAAAGTGGTCTCTTCTACTGATTGATTCCCAGCGCTCCTTCGCGGCTGTTTATCAAATTTCCATCAATGAGATTGCCGCAATTCAAAAGGCCCTTTTTTGGCACCCGTGGCCCCTCGATGCTTTGCACGACAGGCGGTTGTAAAGTCCCACATCCTCCATATACTGATATATTTGTTTCAATACATGATCTTTATCTTCAATTTACTGAAGAAAGTGGGGATTTGATGCGAGAGTTAGATTGTCAACAAAGTGCCATAAAAAATCATTGAATAAAAGAAGAACTTTTAAAAAAATCTAATAGAATTGGTGCAAAAAAGTGAAACATAGAAAAGTTTCATTTTTCATTGCATTAATCGAAATGGGGGATTTGGAAAATTTTCTATGTTTTGTTTTTTGCGCAAACCCATGTAACTATGGGCGAGCACCCTGTTGCCAAGATGTTGGCTTGAAATTGAAAAAGAAGTCACTGAAAACAAAAGTAAAATCGGCCCATACTCGAAATCCTGTAATCTTAATATATGAATTTAAGTCTAAACTGCTTAGCCCCGTATCCACAGAGATCTCTCTGACGTCTCTCTGACTCTTGCGTCGCCGCTGCATGCCTCCGATGCCCACCAATTTCTCTTTTAAAAAAGCACCGTCTTTGGGAAAAAAGGGGTAATCAAAAGTGAAGCTTTTTCGAAAGACAGCGAGAGAGAATATATATTTTAAAATTTTATCCATGACTCTTGAACGTGTGAAGCAAATTTAAGGTATGACAGCTCAAAATTCAATTTAGCCTTTCCTCTTTCCCAAAAGTCAAAAGTCTAGCTTTATACTATTTTTACTTTAGCTAACTCATAATCTCAATCCAAACTTATACACTTTTTTTGAAACACCCGTTACATAATTTAAGTAACGTTTGGCCTGATGGTGATGGCCCATTTTTGCTACGTAAGAGAAAAAGCCTGGGTTGAAAAAAATAAAAGGGGCTAAACCCCTCCTAAAATTAAAAAGAAAACATTTTAGTGTGAATTGTAATGTTATATCTTTTTATATATTTTAGAGAAATGAAAAGACTATACAATTTTATTTTGGAAATTTGAACATTGTAAAACACAAATAAAACACACAATCAGGCAATAATAAGGTAATAACTTTAGCGTTAAAATTTTAGTCTTAAAGTCACATTTTAAATAATGTTTTTGATGATTTTTGTATCTGATTATATTTCATTATTTATCAATACTCCTTAGATTCACATTCTAGGTAAAGATGTCATCAAAAGAAAAGGGAGGTCATGGTAAAGGCAATTATGAAAAATCTCACCGATACAGCTCTGAAAGGAAAAATAAACCTGGCAATCAGGACAAACGAAAGCAAAGTTCTAGGTGATTTAATTCATTATTCATTATTCATTTTATTTCTATGATGAGATCATCTTAAATGTCAGGCAATATAAGTTTCTTTGTCTGACCCGAATTTACCTTGCCTGACCCGAATTTTACCTTGCCTGACCCAAAAAATCTGAATTTTCAAGCAGGGGATAGTCTATAGCAGGATTTTGTCCAACCTATTCAAAATTATTACTTAATTTAAAGCCAAGTTTTTGAATGAAAGTTATCAAATGCTTCAACTCAGTACAGAGATCAATATTTAATACCATGATTATTCTTTCAGTGAAGAAGAAAAAGCACAGAAGAAAAATCAAAAGAAAGAAGAACCCGTGCCAAAACAAAGTGAAGAACAGCTAGCCAAAGAACAGGTTAGCAATCAGAATGATAAAAACAATCAAAACCTTTTTTTATAACAAAAGCTCTTCTTTTGTTAAAAAACAAAAATTTCTTCTATGTTTGTGCAGGTTTGTGTTCAGTGATGCGATATTCTACTTTAGATTATATTTTTCATGTGTTATCATACATGTAAAATATTGTGCCATCTTTTGAATTATCAAAATTGCTAGAATTTGTAGGGAAAATTTTCCTATGTTGCTTTTAGGAGGAACTTAAAAGACAAGCAGAGGAAGAAGAAAAAGAAAGAGAGCGTCAAAAACTCGAAGATGAAAAGGTAATTTATTAAGTCACATTTAGAGATACCCTTTATATACACAGTAACAGAAATGCTTGGAACTTATTTGATAAGTATGACACTGTTTACTGAAATATTTTTGATCTTTTCATTAAAAGAAAGCAGCGACAGAGGCCAAAAGTTCAGCAGAAGAGAGAGTGAAAAATCGATTGAAGCTACGACAGGAAAATGCTGATATTGCAAGTATGATTTTATGAAACTTTTTTATTTGTTTTATTTAATAATGTACAAAATTTAGAAGGTTAATGCATCACATCACTTATATTATCTTATCTATCTTGGTAGCTGGATGTTCTTTTTTTTTAATTCTAGACAACAGACCAAATGAAGGCTTCTTTAAAAAATTGGATTCATCAATGAAAAAGAACACCACATTTGTAAAGAAATTGGTATGTGCTCTAGTTTTAAATTTTGTTTATAGAAGTTTGTGAAAGAGTGCATTTAGTGTAATGTGAAAAGTTTGTGAAAATTGCTTCATCAAAATTCAAAATGGACCAGGCAATCTGATTCCAAAATTCAGGTGGATTCCTGTGTTCCTGTTTCTTTTCACTTGAATGTTTCTTTAATTTCTAACTCATAGAGAACCATGACAGAACAGCAGCGGGATTCTTTAATTAATGAATTCAATGGTTTGAATCTCAGCAAGTTCATCCAAGAAGCCGTAACTAATCTAGTTGATGCTAAAATGAAGGTTTGCAAACAATAATCATTAGGGATTTTAAAAAGTCAAGCAATGAAGAAGACTTAAAAAATGTCTGCGATTGTTCTAAGTGATGTTTAGCACCAACTTTGGGTTCTCTTTAATTAATTATCAAAAGGAATTTCTTTTTGTTTTAACTCAACTGTCTGCAAAAACCATACAAATATATGTTTTGAATTAAAATTTAAAGTGTTAAAAAGATCCTTAATCAGGCTTTTCAATTTTTCTATCAGTGGATGGAAATTCCTCTGGTTTAGATGTTTCTTTAGGAATCTGATTTTCTTGCTCACTAATAATCAATTATAATTGCCTGTATTTACCTATATTCATTAATCTTTAGGTTTCTGATGTCAGTGCTGTTGCTGCAATGTGTTCATTGTTTCATCAACGCTATGCAGAATTTACTCCATTATTTAAAAAGAATTTCAGCAAGAATTTTGATGGAATCGACTGTAAAGATGAAGATAAAGTAGGGTGTTTTTCCCTGAGTGTTTTTTTTTTAAGATTACACGACCCAATGATAATTTATTATGATCTGTTTTAGGATTGCCAAAATATAGAAATTTGCTATGCCTTTTAATCAATCAAGTCCCTCCACCATGCAGAATGAAAATAACTGATCATCAAAAGTCTTTAATTTCTTTCTCCTGAAGTTTTCTCAAAGTGAATATTGATGTTTATCCTGCATTTTTTTTGTCTTTTCCAGTCAGGCAATGTATCAAAGTTGCGAACATCATTAAGATTACTTGGAGAGTTGGTTTTGGATGGTGTATATGGCTTAGATAATGGGATCTCACTTTTAAAGAACTTTCTTCAGACCATTGTTTCATCTGATAAGGTACTTTTACATTTTAGTTTTTCCTTAATCATTAAAACCACTTCCACACCACAACATCAAATTTCATTTCAAACTTTCAAACTTCATGAAATTAGAGTTCTCAAAATGATGTATTATTCTAAACAAGTCACTAGAATTAAAAGTTATATTGGAGCTTGCTATCAAAATGTATCAAATTTGCAAGTGTTTTAGTAGTGCTGTCATTTTATTTTAGACATCATTTGCATATGCTGCAGTGATTTTAACCATTGTTCGCCACTGTGGTGAAGACATTGCAGGAATTCTACCAAGAAAACACAGGTCTGTACTAATAGTGTGACTGATTTAGGCTGAACTTGAAAATGTTGGTAAGTCAAACCAATGACCCTACCTGGAAACCTGCCAATCAAAATAACTTATTTCCATTTTAAAGAAGGAATCTTTTTTATCTTCAAAAATTAAGAATTAAAATCAAAATCTTTATTTTGTTTGTCTCCCTGTCTTTCCCTTGCCTTGTCTGTCTTGTTGTCTTTCCATTCTTGCTTTTCTTCCATTTGTACAAGCTAAAGCAAAAGGATAAATATGACTCTCAAAAAGTTGTTTCAAACAAAAACTGTTAAACCCTTCCATGGATAAAATTTCGTAAATTTTTTATACTTTCTGTATAATTTAGTATAAGTTTTCTCTTTTTAGACATTGGAAAGAAGAGCTTAGAATTGAACTCCCATTGTTAAATGTAAGATTTCATCTTCAAGCAATACAAGTGCCAGATCTTTGGAACCTGTTGTTATTCAGAATGACTGAATTGGTTGCTTTACACACCACAAGTCTAAAAAACAAAAGCAAAATTCAAGCTAATATTTTGTTTGCCGATAGTTCATGGAATTTCGAAAATTTGGTAATGAGTGAGGTTATTCCTGAATCTCTTTGGAGAATCAAACAAAAAGTCATATGATTTAAAAATATGGAGTTTCAATTTTTTGATACAGCCCAGGGAGTTTATGTACATGTATTTTTCATTTTCTAAATTTCATTTTCATTTTATAAGGTCATCAATCCAGACCAACAATCCATTTTCCTGTGTCTTTTCAAAGAATACTATGAAGCCTTATCTAAACATATTGTTGTTTCACACAAAACGCTTCAAAATAGAGAAAGACAAAACAAACAGACTATAGGGGTAAGACGATTATAGTATTCAATTTTAAGCTTAAAATGTATTCAAAATAATCTAGAAGTGGCCATCATATTCTGTTTATGGGGGCTTCCAAGAAGCTGGTATTGTGCGGTATTCCGGTATTTGACAGATAAATGACTGATATTGAGAAGTTTTTGGCCAGTATTTTATGAAAAATTACTAGAATTACGGTATTTTGTACATCTGAAAACCCTCCACCTGTTTAGGATAAGGCAAGATGGTGAGCAAAAATTTTGACCTTTTTTCTGAAAAATATTTGTATAGAATTTTCCTTTGGCATTTGGTTATTGTATAAAGAGAGTCCAAATAGCTTGAGGAGACCTTAAGGTGGATGTGTTAATGAATAATGGTTTCTGTTTTAGAGGTTACACCACACTTGGGACCAAACTTTTTTGCATCATTAATGATATTTTCACACTATTTTTGTTTAGTTAAAAGGTGAGTTGCCAGCTGATCGAAAAGAAGCATTTGAGAAAGCACAAAAGACTCATGAAAAACTTCTGACATCACTGAATTCACTTTCTGTAAGTTATCAAGCATATCATTTTTAAATAAGTACCATAAGTACTCTCAAATTATTAATAATTAGTCAGTTTGCAACTAGTCAATGTAGATCCGAGGCTGCCTTTCCCTTACCTGGCTATCTGATGAAAGGACAGGAGGGCATCTTGATTCTTCTCTTTAATTAATGAGCATCAAGCAGAGATGCGCCATGTGCTACCTTATTGGAACTAATTTTCGCTGGAATTAATTTTAGCGTTTTTTGCGGTTTTTCGAGAGTTAATAACCGCAAAAATTAATTCCCACGAAATACAATTTTTTCAAATTTTATCGAAAAATTAAAAAAATCCCTAGGAGAATGAAAGAAAGTTGTCCAAAAAAGGGCAAAAGTGCGAAAATTAAAACCGACAAAAATTCCAGAATGAAAAAACCGCAAAAATTAAAACCTGCGAAATGCAATTTTTCAGATATTTTTTTTCGTCCGCGAAAATTAGTTCCAATAAGGTTCTTTTAAGGTCCTTTTTTGACCAAGCTGGCATTCAAAACCACAACCTTACCCACCATAGCCGTATCTTCTACCTTCATGCTACAGTGGCTGAGCAAATTATCAATTTTTCATTACAAAATGACTGAATTTCTTGATCCAGTGTTTCTTTTACACTTTTGTTCTTATACTGTTTCGAAAAAAAAATTCTTTATTTCAGGAATTATTGGATGAGGAAATGCCAGACCTGCCTGAAGATGGTATAATTTTCTATTTTTGAATGCTTTCTGGTCACCTCTCATTATCTTTGTTTCAAATTTAGCGGACAATTGTTTGAAAAAATATTAACTGATAAAATGTAATCATATTTAAAAAGTGAAACATTATGAACCTAGAGTTACCTGGAGTTACCCTAATTATTTTTTTTTGGAAATTTTGTTCTAAAGAAATAAAGAAGTTCTATGTATTACATTTTAGAACAAAACGAAAGTGAAGACATGGGAACAGTCAACGTTTTCACACCTTTGAAAGGTGTAGAGGTAATAGATCTTAACTTTGAGATTCAAATTATTTTAATGTGGTTCTAACTTCGAAGGAGATTAATTCCTAGTACCTTTTATCCTCCTTGCTTTGTTTGAAATACAATGTTTCATGGCTGAAAATTGTTCTTATTCATTTTGATCTTTGGTCGCTATTTACATCAATCTGATAAGAAAGGAGTGCGCATTTTATTAAGACTACAATAACTAAAGCTGGGTTTCCACTATAAAAAGTTTGTTGCAAATACCTGTTCACAAAAAATGTCTGGACTGTCTGGATATATTCTTCTTTATGCGACAGAAGCAAAAATAATGGCGATGTCAGAGTTAAAACGTTTTCATTTTTTACTCGTTAATCATTTTCGCAAAAAAAAGACGATTTTTGGGAGGAATAAATTCGCAATATTGACATTCAGCTTTATTGTTGGTCATAGTCATAGCAAATTTTTATCTAACGTTTTTGTTTTGATAGTATGATTCAAAGACTGTTTGTTTATTTTGATAGTATGATTCAGAGACTGGTCTATGGGAAGATGAGGACACCAGAACATTCTACGAAAAACTTGAAGATCTGAAAGAAAAAGTCCCTCAGGTAACATTTCTTGATGAGAATGCTTGTCTTTATTTTCATTTCAAATCAAGGGTATATCATACTATACGGTACGACAAAGTTGTTTTTTGCAACTATTCAAAATTGTGAGATTGGCCACCTTCCTTGACAACAATGAGTAGAAGTCAAAACTAAATCAATGAAGTTCTGAGGTGCAGACTCTGGGAGACTTACTTTACAATCTTTCTTGTCAAACTTTTGTATGGTTCAAATTTTGGTTCGAATCTCTGCTTCTTCTAATGTTCCGTTTAAGTCATGGATAGAGTAAACATGGCTTGGCAGCAGGTTTTAGGTGCCCCCTAAGAATTCAGATGACCCCTAAGATTTAGGTAACCCCTGGTTACCAAATATTTTAGGTGACCCTTAAGCCAATGACACGTCAAATTATTTCGAAAATCCTTTTCATTCAGACAATCAAACAAATACAACAGTTAATTTAGCTTATTGCTAAATAGAATGAATGCCCTAAGAAATAGGAGATAAGCTACCTTAAAGGAAGAAATTTTGGCGGGAATTTAATTTGGTGGATGAGGGACCTTTTTGTCCAAAAAACGTCATTAAAAAAGAAAATACTTGTTGTAAAGCCTGAAATAGCACACATTTGGGGGAATAAATAGAGCAATTTAAATTTGGCGGGAATTTAATTTGGCGGATTTTGACCAAATCCCTTGCCAGACAGATTTTTTATCTAAGTAAATGCAACAGGATTAAAAAAAATTTACAGATGATATATTAGATACCAAATTTTCAGTTTTAGACAGAAGAAGATATTCCATAGTGAAGTTTATGATGAAAGAAAAACAAGTTCAGAAAAAAATCACCAACCATAGAATCTAGCCCCTAGGTCCATCTAACAAAAATTTAGGTGACCCCTAACATGGTTAGTCCCCCCTAGTCACAGGCTAAAATCAGGTACCAATTGCTGCTCGACCTTTAGGCCCCCCTCAGGCCAGGGGGGGGGGTTCCAGCCATGGATTACCCGGCTTTAAACCCCGTGAAAACACACCAAAGACTGTCTAAAAGTCCTAGATTACTGGGCGATCTGCGTAGAATATCGCCTCTGTCTATCACACTAATTGGTTCCCATTAATCTTGCTTCTTTGCAGATATTGTTCAAGGAGTCAACAACTTCCACATCGAGCGCCCTTCAAAAGAAACGAAGTGAAAAGAAGAAACATGTCGACCGAAAGCTCCGCCATGATAGTAAGTAGGGAACGAGGAATCTAGCTTAAAAGTCAAACCATGTTATGGGATCGTTGTTTTGTGCTTCTTGGCATTTTTAACTCTACACAATTTCTGTATGATTGGTGTCTGAGCACCATGAAAATCAGAGTTTGAAACAGATATTGTGTCAACTCTTTATTACATAAATTCTGTAGAAATTGTGCTCCACAGCAGGATCTAGCAATTTGTGTTTTATATTAACATTCGAACTTGAACCTGGTTTCTTGAATTAGAACTACCTTAGGGAAAACAATAAACCTTAAATTCATCAAATTACAGCTTTTTATGCTTGAGGGGGAGGGGGACGGAGAAGTTTTTGGAGCCAGGATGGGAATGGAAAATTTTCATTATAGGCAAGGGGGAGACCCTGAAGGACACTATGATTGCACTGAATTCGTTGCCTTCACTTTTTTAAGAATGGGGTAGAGCATTTAACGACTAAAACTGATTTTTGAAATTTTAAAATGTTTATGAACAATGTTTGCCATATTGATAAAAAATAAAAAACAACAACATTTAAAATCGGCAAAAGCTTTTCGGTCTTTCTTTAAGAAATAATCTGGAAGCCGCATTAATTGCCCTTAAGAGACCACGTCCTTAATGACCAACTCGACTCTGCTCGTTTAATTCTTTTTAGAAATGGTGTAACATAGATTTTAATAGAAAAGAGACATTCACATATCCCGTGAGAATGCCTCGTTTCATTTTTAATAGCTTTCTTTTATTACTTTTTAATGTTTTTAGACGAATAAATTTGTAACTTTTTTGATTTTCAATTTTGCTATTCTATAGCACTGATGATGGAAAGACCGAAAAGCTTTTGCTAATTTTAAATGTTGTTGTTTTTTATTTTTTTAAATGTTGTTTTGCACAAAGTACCTCATAGGTTGTGAAGATAATTTGCATTTTTGGCAATATTTAGATTTCTAAACAATTCGTTCATTTTCAGTCAATATGGCGGACGATGATGTGATGGATTTTTACGATGATGTTGATGATAATTTTGAGCAAGAAGTACTCGGCGATGGTAAGGAAGCTTCAAAATGAATTCTCATGCCAAAAATTGTTCTATAGTGTCAGAAGGATTTTCATACAGCGAATTTGCTAGAGTGATAGTATTTTCTGTATCAAAATTCAACATAATTTTAAGAATTTGGGCCAATTAATGGCAATTCTTTGTGTTAGTTTCAAGTTCTGACTGAAACGAAATACTTTTCTTTGACTATTTTCAAGGAATCATTGTGTTCTTCTAGGTACGATAGATCTCTATATTAATTTGCAAGTAATTATGGTCTCACTCTCCTTCCATTCTTTCCCAATGCCTCCAAATAAAAGATTTAAGCCATTTTCATTTAAAGATTTCCCTTCTCTGTACGCGATAGAAGGTCAGTCTTAAATTGACATCTGTTCCCTCTCTGATTGATATATGTCCCCTCTCTTCCTAGACAACGAGGAAGAAGACCCTACAGTCGGAGGAATGGCCGCACTTGCTGAAACATATTTCCAAAAACTTCCAACTTGTGTCAATAGAGATTTTATCGATCAGGTTGGACCATGTATTATTCTATAACAACTTTTACAAATACTCAAACTAATGATAAATGAACCAATCAACTCAATTTTAGTATGAGAGAGATAACATTCCTTTTTTTCGTTATTAGGCATCTGAAGAATTTCTTCTCAAATTGAACACCAAAGGGAACCGCAAAAAACTGGTCCGAAATTTATTCACTGTCAACCGGACACGGTGAGAAAATTAATAGCATATACAACAAATCAAATTATATCAAGCAAGCAATATATTTTGTTTTCAAAAGATGGAACATGTCATACCTTCCACTGACGCTGAATCTTGTTCGTACGTGACGGTTCCGTTTCGCTCCGAAACGAAATGAAGCCATTCTATTGGTTACATTCAAGTTTGACATCAATTCTAATCAATGGAATAGCTTCATTTCGTTTCGGAGCGAAACGGAACCGTTACCGTCACGTGCGAACATAGCCCAACACTAAAACACGTTTTCGATTTTGCATTAATAAATACGCATTGCTTATGACCAACCGAAAGCTCTTTTTCTTATCTTTTCCCACTTCATCTACAACCCATTGTGGTTCAATAAATAACTCCACCTTCTTTTTACAGATTGGACTTGTTGCCATTCTATTCGCGCTTGGTAGCCACTCTGACTCCATGCTTGCCTGAAATCGCTCCAGATCTTGTTTATCTACTCAAGGGAAGCTTTCTCTCGCATGTAAGATAAATCCACATATATTATATTCCTTATGATCACTTGATCAAGCTGACTGCTCACAGATTTCCTTTTGACTAGGGACCCTTTGTTGTTTTCTATTTTATACTAGATTTTTAAATATCCAAATTTCAAAACATTCAAATGTCACTGTTGACGACGAAAATTGAAAACAAAATGGCGGATTATTCAACTCTTAAACTGGACACCCTTCTTTTTGAACTTTCAATTAACCTTCGTCTTCTCATTCGTCCGTTCGTCTGTTACCAGCTTTTCTTGGGATTGGCCCATTAGTCTTTTCTGTTTTTTTTGCATAATGATGCAACGACAGTACCCAGAAAGGGACCCACGCAAAACAAATTGACCCACGAAAGAAAATTTGACCCGTGCAAAAAAATTGCTTCCATAATGGCGGGACTTACGTAAACTATTTTAAACCGAACTGAAAGATCTGTATATCTTTGGCAAATATAGCATTCACATCATTAAGTCCTTCAAATTTTTCGGGCCGGTGAAAACTGGTGAGTTTGGTACTCAACTCATTTTTTCATCCATTCAGCTACGCAAGAAAGACCAAATTCATACAGAAGCAAAGATCAAAACAGTTCGGTTTATCGGTAAGAAATTTCAATCATTGAATTTATTTGTTTCTAATTTTTGTTGACTGCTCTTCTGTAACAAGCTGCACTCATTCCAGTCAATCAATTATTTAATTTTCCAATTTTTTTGTGAACTTAAGGCCGGTCTCCACTTTCGCGCGAAATGAGCGAAAACTTTTTAACGTTTTTGTAAGGTCTTTGGTCGTTTGAAAAATGAAGCAATCCCATTGGTCAAAATTGACGTAACGGATGAAAAAAGTTGAACTTCCTTGTTCGCGCGAAACTTTTTTATGACGTAACCTTTTCTTTAGGCAAAAAAGGTTGAGAAAAAACTGTCGCCCGTTTCACGCGAAAGTGGAGACCGGCCTTTACTCAGCTATAAATAATTATATACATTGGAAAATTGATAGGCTGGTCTCCACTTTCGCGCGAAATGGGCGACAGTTTTTTTCTTAACCTTTTTTACCTGAAGAAAAGATTACGTCATGAAAAAGTTTTGCGCGATCAAAAAAAAGTTGAAGGAAGTTCTACTTTTTTAGACCGTTACGTCAATTTCGACCAATGGAATTGCTTCATTTTTCACTGATGATGGTGCTCTCTTCAGCCTCTGATACTTCTATTGTGTGGAAACATTGACATTTTGTTAATAGCTATATGTTTTTTGTTTACATCCAGGTGAATTGACCAAGTTTAAAGTTTGCCCGAAAGCCGAAACTTTGCATTGTTTAAAGGTATGTTTACTTTGCTCGGAATAATGATTTCAATTGGGTCGGAAAAATGTCAGATTAGGATTGCTTTTACTTGAAATTTATGATTTTTGTGTCGGGTCGTACGGTCCGACCATTTTCACAAGCTCTGATTTAGATTAGAGGATTGCTTTTGCTTTAAATATATGATGTTTGTGTCGGGTCGCCGACTGTTTTTTTCAGCCCTGGTCTATTTTGATTATCTTTACTTTTTTTTTTTATTACACCCTGACACTACTATTTCAAAATCATACAGTTTACTGTAAAATGGTTTCAACAACCCCCCGTTTCGCATATACGTGTGAGGCAAAAGCACGCGAACCCAATAAACATATAGAGTTGGTAGGTTGGTGTGTTTCAACAACCCCGTGTCATAATCCGTCCAATTTCATCTGGAAACTGGTTTTTACGAGCACATTCCCATTGTTTTGATGGAAAAAGAAAAGGTTTCCACTAAAAATTGTTAAACGATGATCCAGATGAACTTGGGGAAAAGGAGCTTGTGTGAAAACAATTGCGCGCGAATCCAATAAAAAAGAAGAGCCTCTTTCAAGGCTGTATCTCCTTTGAGTTTAACAGAAAAAAGGTGACTACTGAAACTCGTTGGAAAGAAGCATTTAAGTGGTTCTCATTTTTATTTCATTTTTTACATTAAACTATGAAAATGATCACCCTCGTTAAAATAAATCTGAAAATAAATTGAAATAATAAATATGCAAAATCAAGTTTAGCAACTAAAATCAAGAAGATCCAAAATTGTTTGTCAAGGTTTTACTGTTTCCTGATAGACCTTTAAAAATATATATCTTCTTTAAGATTTGGAAAGTTTGACAGTCATAACCTTTATTCTATAATATCCGAAAATATAATCAAGACAATAGATACACGTGAATTTAGTTTTCAAAGATATTTCTCGAATGTTGGAAAAACGGGTTCTCCACAGATAATGTTAAAACTTTGCCTTGAAAGAACTTTCGCTGAAAAAAAATCAAACCCCGTCAATACATAAATAAGTCATACTTTGATACTTATTAATTATCAAGTTTTTAATTATTAACATACATTGATTTTGCTGTATTGAATGTCTTTTTATCCAGTAATTCAAAATTTGTCACTTTTGATTTTCGTAAATCCAGTTCAAACTTAATCATTCTTCTGGTCGGTGGGTTTGATGTACACGATATCTTTCAAGTTTCTCAACACTTTCTCTACCACTCTCATGAAACCTAAGAAATTGGCCAAAATGGAATAAACCATCATCTTCGTATGCTTGACATGGTCGTCAATGGAGCCATCTTTGAAAGTCGGCCATACTGATTTATTAGCTGTCACGATCTGGCCTAATTCGGCCGATGTCTGGCCCTTGGGGTCCCAGTCGTATTTTCCGATAACCAACTTTCGGAGGTGGTCATCAAGATCACTTTGAATGTGAGTCAAACCCACTTTTTCATTGTTGAATCGTCTCGAATCCCCGTATTCCGGCCGTCCGTACAATAAGCGCAACACGTTTTCCATGATTCTCTCAAGCCCAACCAAAGCAATAGTTTGCGTACAACTCGGGTGTATCCGGATATGGTATTGTCCGGATTTCGGTAAAGAGAACATTTGGAATTCTAGATCTGGCGGTAAAGAGAATCCCTTCCCCTCAACAAAGTTTTCAGTCAAATACAAGTCAAGTGCATTGACTAAATCTTGTACCAGTTTGACTGAAGCATTGTGGATACCATTAGCGATGTTCCACTGAGTGGCCGTATCTGTGTCGTTAGCAGCAACCATATCTCGCTCATCCATATTTGGTTTCTGGTCTCGTTTTCCCAAAATGTCAGCTGCAGCAATATGTGATTCTTCTTTACCCATGTGATGCTGTTTGTTGGATATTGTGTTACTTCTCTACAGATGTTTATTATCTTTTAACAAGTGTCATGAAGTGTCTTTTCACGCCCGCCCTTTTATACAAGACCCTGTCCAGAGAGGGTTTTAAGGGGAATTCTTCTAAGAACTATTTGATTGTTTAGTTAACACACAGTGCTTTGTGGGGTGCCACATTATCAGATTTCAAAAATTTGTTATTATTTCAATCGGGCAAAATAACTTCCTTTGTTAAAAAGAGATTTACGTAAAATTCAATCATCTGACTAACATTTGTGTTTGAAAAGTAATTCTCATATGTTCGCCTGGTTCGACCGTCTTTAAAATATGGAGGTGTGTTTACCTGGGTCAGAGCATGATCATGTGCTCGATTGGAATTAACCTAAATTATCGTCATATATGTAGTTTGAAATAAAGAATTTTGGATTAGCGTTTAAAACGTTTTTAATACGAGTTAATCATTAGAGATCAACTCGCCCAACAAGAACATAAATCGATAATTTTAAGTCTTAATTTACAATACGATCGTACGGTTATAAGATGACGCAAGAATCTTTCAGCATCAAACTTTCAGTAACGGGTTATAGTCTTTTTGGCTGTCGTAGTGTCAATAAAACTAGCTAGCACAACATATCTGTTTCACGTCCATCTAACGTTATTAAGACGTTTTAGATTGGCAATAAGTATCATCAGACTTATTCATTCATAGTCATGAGATCTGAGATTAGTCTTGATTTTTCCCTCCAAACGAAATTCGGATAAATTTTATATTCTTTAATGTTAGTTTATTTATTTTGATTACTCGATGATTAAAATTAACTCGCAGCTTCCGATTAAATCTTCAAGCAGTCACGAGGAGGAATATTTGTCAATTAATTTGAAGTTTGATTTTCCAACAAACGTCTATTTTTCTTTTCTTTTCTAGGCCGAAGTTTGGGCTATTTGGCATAAAACAGGGTGTCTACGGGACCTTGAAAACCTTGAAAACCTTGAAAACCTTGAAAATGAACCACCCAACCTTGAAAACCTTGAAAACTATCAATTTTCTGGGAAAAACCTTGAAAACCTTGAAAAATTGTTAAAAACCTTGAAAAGCACCATCCAGTCATTCGAAAAGTAAGAATAAGTAAAAAACCGCCTGCGGCGCTAAACCTTTATAACATTTAGAGAATTCCATATTTTCCTGTTTCTGTTGCGATTCTGTCGCAATGAATGCAACATATTCTTTTATCATTAGCTGAGTTTTTGTCACTAATTTTCCGTTTGCATGAGCCCTAAGAAATCGACTCTTCCCCAATTTTCAAATGGCTTCAGGGCGTCTTGGAATAATGGTCGTTCATCAGTAAAATTTCGAGGATTCCTTAAAACAACTCTTTTGGCAATTGATTTTTGTAAAAAACAAAATCAAAAACAAGGCGTTTTTTAGCCATTTGAAAGAGTCAAAATCAAAATTTTCTCTCATCGGCGCAAACCATGGTTGCGCCTCCTCGGTCACTGTAAACAATTGGTTTTGCTTCTAATTCTTTATTTCAACAGTTGGAAGACTAGGGAGCTGGATTTTTTTTTCTGGTATTCTTCTTGAGAGGGAGATAGGAATTTAACTGTGGAAGTAATTCCCCGGGCACCAAAAGCGAATAAATTTTATTTGCTGTCCTCTATTTTTCTTTCACCTACCACTCTGAAAAGAAAACAAAAATTCCTGTAAAGAGCCATATCAACTGAGTATCAAAAAACCTTGAAAAGTGCCAAAGTTTTTGCCAAAAAACCTTGAAAAACCACTTAAAAATGACCAAAAAAACCTTGAAAACCTTGAAAACCCCGGAAAAAAATCCGTAGACACCCTGTAAAATACCCTAAAACCTGCTTATAAATTTCTTTTCATGGCAAATGAGATTCGCTTAGTTTTCGATACAGCACGGCTCTGATGTGTCGCGAGCACAGAGTGCAATGTCTGGTAAGCGCTGTGATTTCCCTATCTAGGGGTAGGAAGCTATCCTGTGATGGAGCCCGGTCCGATGATATCGGAGGTTCAGCTTCTCTCTCTTCTCTTCTCTTCATTATTGATCTATAATACAGATAGTTGCAAGAACACTGAAGTTAAAGTTAGCTCATTCAACGGATCTATTGATTGATACTCTTGAAGTATTTTTAATTTAGAGTAGTCTCAATTGACAAAAACTTTAGATATAAAATCTAAAAAAGTATTCTAGGGCTAGATGTCGTGCTTTAAGCTCTTCCAAGCAAAAATAGTGAATATCGCAAAAAATATTGATGCTATGTTTTCGAAAACCCGCGAAGCTTCTTATTGGTCAAGTGCTGAAATTCTATTGTAGTGTCACGTGACCTAGGTAGAATTTCCTACCTAACCTCGGTACACTATTTAGCCAAAGCACGACATCTAGCCCTTCGGGTTTTATAAATCTATGAATCATCTTAGGACCAAGTGGTCAAGGCGTCAGCGGTACTAAACAGGGGTTCGCGGTTCCTTCCAATGTTCCGTTCAGTTCATAGATAGTCGAGCCGGCTGGCCGTGGACTCTATTAAAACAATCGAAAGACTGTCAAGAGTCTTAGATTGCCGGGCTATCCATGTGAAATAAAGACTATATCTATAGGTCACCAGATTCTTAGCCTAACTGAAAGACCGAGAAAAAAGTAGCTTCTGCATAGAATATTGTTCTCTTTTTCAATATCCTTTTTGCTTGTTTTGCCTGCTGAACATTGCAATGTCATTCAAGAAAATCCCTCTCTATTTCGAATAAAAGTACCAGTTAGACAAGGATTTTCCCTTGATTTACAAGAGACATTCTAAAGTTCCCTTGTATCCAATGGTTGATCAACTCAACGTTTGTTTGGACACGTTATTACTAGTTTTTAGAATGATCAGCATATTTTACATTCTTTGGTGGCCAAGTTTGTGTGTTTATAGAATGTATAGTTTGTGTGTTGGCAAGAATACCTAATGTCGTGTTTTTTCTTGTGTATATTTGTTATTTGCTGATTAAGATGTGCATTCCTTTGAAACCCAGCCCCTCCCTTTAATGACGAGGTCAGCGTGTTTCAAACACACGGTTTGCAACCGCCCACCGAAAATCAATTTCATCTCAGGTTTGAGAAACACCGAGTAACACATGAGCGAATATTAGTAACCCACTTTAAAAAGTTTTAATAAGTTTATAATTTACTGCCTGTTCTAATTCGAATCTTGTAACCACATCTTCACGCTAAATAATTACTTGCGGTTTGAGGGAAATCCCCACCAGATAAAATTAAAGTCCGAATATGCATTATTGAATAAATTGTAATGAATTAAAACATTCCTACTGACTAAATGTAGCACTTGTGTTATTTGTTGATGTATTTTCTGTTCTCTACAATTAATATTTTAATAAATTACGTTAGAAAGCTGAATTATCATACAATAGACTTTCATGCACTTTTATCGCTATTTTTGGTCTTTAAGTTCACCATGTTTTTTAATACTCCACACATAATCAAAGCGTAGTTTAAATCACAGACCCGAGAAAAGATAGTTGAGCCTTGATGTAGAGGATGATATGTAGCCTACGAAATATTTATACGCACTGTTATCGAGACAAAATGTGTTACAAACTACCGTAAGTTGGTCTAATATTGACATCCCTCGTCTAATTCCGATACCCTTCTTTAGAGAAAAAAATAATATGAAAGCTTGAATCACTGATTGAAAAAGGATTATTCCTCCTTCAAATTCAAGAAAAATATGAGATTTAACTTGTATTATCTACATTGTAAATCACCGCCCTCGGGTGTTTGAAAACACGTGATTATAGCTACTTTAGGCGTACAAACTTTCGCGAATTTCGCGAATTCTGACCCTTTTCGTGAATTTCGAGATTTTTTTGTCCTCACGAAAGTTTCTGCTCGCGAAAGTTTGTACGCCTAAAGCACGTAATTTTCAAAATTCAGTGGATAAGTGAAATATAGTGAAAATCCGTAGGGTCTCTTAAAAATCCCTGGGATGTCTCTGGAGTTTCGGCGAAATGCAAAAGGTAGCTCGATTTTTTTACCAAAAAGACACGGGGCTTCTGAAATTTCGTATATCATCCAGGAGGTTTGCTTCCCTTCAAAAATGATCTCTGCAAAAACAAAGTTCAGTCATTTAAAGAGAATTGCAAAAAAATTTCAAATACAAAGGAATCTACCAAGAAGAATTTCGATCACTCGTTCTTGGAAAGATGAACCAGAATTCTGAAGAATGACAAACGTTATTTAGGGAGAAAAGGAAAGTTTAAGACATTGTCCTATTGTGCCAAACGCTGTTCCCGCTAGCCTGAGTATGTTTCATGGTGAAAAACAAGAATCTGATGGCCTCTTTAAGTGCTCATTATGAGCAAGTGTTATTTTTAGTTCGTTTTTTGGAACGTAATATTGTTGCGGTATGTTTTTTTTTCAGCTCGGTCAAGCTTCAGCCATTCTTCGAAACATTCATTTTTATAAAGTCTTAGCTTATTTTGAACACGTTTTGAATTTATTGAAATGCTTAATGCTTGAGTTTCTCAACTACAAGAGGCGTTTCATATTCGAGATTAATTTAAACACCGGAATTATTGAAAGTTCGATCAAACTGTACATAAAATTCGTGTAAACGAGCCCTAAGGCTTCTGTCAAGGGTTCTTGGTCATCGTGTGTCGTAGTAACCTTTGAAAAGTGAACTTAAAAATCTAATTTCTACTTTCATTTTTTCTTTAAATGTGAAATCGCCAGATTCCGAGAGAGAATTTAAGTATTAGAAAAATTCTTTTACGGTGTATTTTTACTGTTCTGATATTTTCGTTCATCGTCTTTTTCCCCAATCTTCACGATCTGTCGTCCTCAAGGTTATTCCCCTTGCTTTGAAATGATTATTCTGAATTTCCCTCCACTCGTACATTTGGTACATTTGCGTTTGAACTTGTTGGGACAAAGCATCGAAATCCAGTTTAAAATGTAGATCTTCGAACGGAGAACTTCACTAACAATTAGATTTCGACAAATATTGGTGTTATGGCAATATAAATACAGACATTCCCTGGATACGCACTATTTGTTTTACCAGTAACTTATCTATACGCTTTTTTTTATAAGAATACACTTTATAAGAATGTCCATGATGAAAATGGCCAACAATTTAAGAATATGCTAAGAATATCACCATCATGGAAGTTTGCTACTCAAGAGATTTTTCAATTATAAATTGTCAATTACCCCCAAGTAAGGTTCACTCCTTTCACAAAAATGCTTTATACGTATTTGCTAAATGTTAAGTTAAATCTAGTCTGAATTAGGATCCTAACCTAAGAATACTGTAAGAATCTTTTAGGATGATTTTCCCAAAAAAAGTTAAGAATATCCATGATGAAATTGATTTACACCATTCTTATATCTTTCTTTAAAAAAGCGTAGGCTTAGTGGTGTGGTGGTCATCGCTCTTGACTCCCGTCTGGGAGGTCCTAGTTCGATTCCCACTGTAGTACTACGGTTCACTTGGCAAGTGAACACACCTTCGCCCGGGTAACCCATACCATGTGAGGGGAATTGAGTACCACTACTCTGATACAGAGTGTGGGTGATATGCCAGACATTGTGGTGTGTGGTGTCACTCATCCCGTTCTACGCCTGCGACGAGCTATGTGCTCTCCCGTGTAGTTCGAGTGTCATCACTATACATCATGGTATTTGTGTCTCGCGTGCACAGAACCAGCGGTGTCTGGACAGCGCTAAGCGTTCCGACTTGAAAAAGGAGGAATTCCTACTTCGCATGGAGTAGGACCCATTCCCCAATGGGGAGGGCTCATATCATCATATCATCATCTTTAAAAAAGCGTGTATTGAGTCCGATGCTTGGTTTGGATGATGGAAGGTATTTGAAACTTTGGTCGGGAATCTGGTGAAATTTGGTACTACTGAAAATAATTTTTAGTTATCTCTTCAAATTCGGACATTTTTTACAACTTTAATATGACCTAGAAGTGTTCAGAAAAAATGCGATATCTTGGTATCTATCAATATCGGGTGCCAATATCTAGCTCTGATTATATTGTGACAGACATGTTGGCATTTCATGTTTCGTGAGATGCGTGAGTTTGATGGAAATATCTTCCTTGAACAAATTTCCGAGTATTAGAAACCAGTTCTGATTTGATAATTTTTTTTTGATTACGCATGCTTTTTTTTAGCGAGATTGTTAGATGACTAGAAGTTTACGTATGCTTTTCTGATTTTCTTCTAATTTTTCGCAACTATATTTATGTTATGTAAAAAGAATCGTTTGTCATCAAATGTCATCAAACTCAATTATCAATTGTCATCAAATGTCATCAAACTCAATTATCAATCCAATGATCGTATCGAATCCAAAATTTCCTCTTCTCTTTAGCACTAATTTGATTTTCCTCATCCACTCGTGTTTGCTTGTACCAGTACTTTCTAACTTGATCATTCGTTAACGAACTCTACGGGCTTTGTCTGTTCTGTTGTGGAAAGGTCAATACGGAAAGTGTCTTATGAGCTCAAAGAAGTGAAGTGAAAATTAAAGGTCCATATTTGTGAGCTTTATTAGTTGGCAGCAGGTTTTCTGACATTGATTTCCGAAAATGTGGATCCAGCTTGTCTTAAGATTAAAAGCGATGTCATTTAAAACTCCCAGTTACTTCATTGCATCATCAACAAAAATTGAATTGCAGCTGATTGCTGGCTGGGTTTGTTTTTAATTGATCTTTAATGAAGATTAAAAACTCCTTTAACTTGGCCAAATTCTACTCGTTACAAATCAAAAGAGAAACAATTTAATTTGCTTTCATTACCCGATATTAAGTTATTATCTTTTTTGAAAAACTAATTTACAAAATAAAGCTAGAAATATTGTCTATATTATACACCTAGATATTTACAATACAATAATAATATTTTAAAAGTCTAATTCGAAAATTAAGACAATGACACTAATATTTGTTATGTAAAACTCTAGCTGCATTTCCCAAACTGGTCATCAAATGTTCCAAATGTTTTATCAAAGTCAAATTAATCAATTTTTGTCTTTTTTCTGCTTTCGTCAATCCAGCTTGCTTAAAAATGGGCCAATCTTTATTCGGCAGTAAATTAACTTCTCGCTCTAGATCCGCCATCGTTTGCGTCTTTGGTTTCCAATGGTAACTCGACTCGTCAACTAGCCTTGGAATAACACCTTCTAACGGCTCCAAAGTGTTGATGAGTCTTGCTCTGATATCTTCAATCGTTGGATCGGAAATTTGGAAGAAAATATTTTGCAGAACGTCGTATATGATTCGTTTCATAGCGAGCAAATAATGCGGGTCAGTTTCCGGGTCAACATTTGTGGGTTCGTCAAAAACTTCAAATTTGAGCGGACTTTTATAAGTCTTTCGTAAGAGAATTTTCGAAGAAATAGACATGAAGTTTTTCTTGCTGTACCCTTTTCGTTCGATTTGTAGTTGTGCGGCGAATGTGTTGCAGTTGTGTGCCACATTTCCTAACTGTTCTTTGGTCGACTTTCCATCCACTTCATCGAAACCCCCGTCTTCTTGTTGATTGGTCCGTACCTTGTTGGAGTTCTCATCAATTCGTTCCGTACTTTGCTCGGATTCTTGACGACTCCTCTTTGAGTGTTCTTCGTTTGAGATTTGGTTTTCAAAAACCATGACGTTCTTTTTGGTAAAAAAGCTCGACATCTTGAGTTGTTTGTTTATTTTTTGATATCCAAGTGCTTCTGTTATGTTTTCTTTTTGAAAGTAGCTTTTATAGATAGACTACTTTTACTTTTACTTTTACTTTTACAATGTTTTTGTCTTTATTCCTTGACTGTTGGTTTGATTCTGATTGTCAATCGTCTGTGTGTCCTCCCCTTTTATACGGAAATATCATGCGACACTTTGTTTCGGAACGTTCAATCTTTGAACGGTACACTACGAAGAGGGAATTCTAAGAAAACACATGAAAGATCCATGACTCAACTCTCTCTCTTTATTAGAAAGATAGCATCGTTACCGTAATTTTTGACCAACTTTTACCACCATCCTCTCATATTACATCTACTTTGACACGTTGTCAAACATTGTTTTTTTGTTGTGTCCTTGTTTTATAGATTAATTGACTGTGGGGACATTCCCTGAACATTCTCTTTATAGTCTTTACATTTATCTATCACATTATAATTATTCATAAACCCACTGAACACACACGTTGGTCGATGCCTGGATAGAGCTTACATTTCCCAAGGTTTTTGCAATTAATGAAACCCCTAAAGCGCTATTAAGGCTTCATTCCATGAGGTGAAGGCCGATTTTGGACGTTTTTAGGTCAACGAGCTTACTGGACATATCAAATACAAGCTCAAAGTTGAAAGGGCTAAGATGAATTATCTTAGCCGGGAGGACGGTATTTTTCTTTACTTTAATGCATCTATACTCGTTTTATACCCTTCTGATTTTCTATAATGTACACCATCTACCTTACGGGTTTATGTACGCGTCTACTTTAGTGTAGTAGTTTTCAACGGAGACTTCATCATTCGATTTACAAGGGAAAACCACTTTCTTCAGGCGTAGGATTTTGAATCGAATTTGTTTAATGGAGAAAGAGAAATATTGTGTTTGGTTTGACTTGTATCCTTCGGTCTGTCCAATTTTTTTTCCACCGCTGGCCAACAGAGACTGTATAGTGTAAATGTAACTTATCAACCCTTTTTTCGCCGAATCTTACTTAGCACTGGCCGCTTTTACGCCAAAGCTCGACCTTTTTTCATTTTTAGCCCGTCCTTGATTTGATACCAATCCCTTACGCCAATAACGCAAAGGGCCGGTGTAAAAAGGGACCGGTGTAAAAAGGGGCCGGCGTAAAAAGGGCCGATAAGGTAGATGGCGGATTCTCCTCTACATTGTTTATCACTCAGAGTGACAGAAACTACACGCGTGTCAGAAAACACGTTTATATATAAAGCACATTTTACACTAACTGTGAGGGGGAATAACGGTTTTGAGAAACTCATGACCCCCGCTTTCAACAACTTTACAGACCACAAAATAAAAATAGATAAGAATTCCCTGTATTCCCCTAAAATTTCACATGACTTCGTAATCACATGTCTTACAAACACATTGAAAGAGCATGACACATAAAAATTTGTCCTTCTTAGAAACCATATCAATTATTTACTTCAAGTTTTGTAGTAATCTATGTAAATGATTCCATAATCTGTGTGACGTCACTTTCTCATTCATCAGATCATTTTGAATGATCTCTCGTCTGGATACCTGAAACTTCAATTACTTTAATTGCGTCATTAGTCAGTAGATATTATTCGACAAGGAAGTAAGCTTTTCGTGCAATCTTTCCCTCTCATTCCTTTACCTAAAATCTATGATTTATTTACAATTGGTGCTTGATTTAGCCAATCGCCGCGTACAAAGATCAATGCGATGCGCAAACCTGGGCAGATTCGCTTACGGCCGAAGCCATCATCGAGACTACGTCTTCTGTAGTCTTGTCGTATCTGATAGCTGCTGTCAGAACCCGATTCAAATTTTAACTCCTTATCCTCTTTGTAGATGTAAGTTATACGTGCTTTGGTCTCTAAGTTTTTGGACCTACTTCTCGGAGGTTTTTTAATTTAACCTTTCGTTCGTCTGTTACGAGCTTTTCTCGGGATTGACCCATTATTTGATTGATTTTTTTGCACACTGATGCCAAATTATAATCCTTAAAATGTAAGGACGTCAAGATTTTTTAAAAGAAAAACATTTTCATCTTCATTCAGCTAACCTGATAACAGATGTTCATAATTTTCTTACGTGCACGGTAAACCTCAAAAGGCGCTTGAAAATTATACATCTGAGGAAAATAGTCCTCCCGCGGAAAATTCTACAACAAGAATCTTGTTGTGCGCTGGAAAAATAAAAACCGATACGGCGCCCTATTCATAACCACAATCGCGCAACTTTGTTGTCATTCCCAGTCCTTTTAGACGAACGCGGTCCTTACGATTTCGAGATTGCATATTCGTCAGATTGTTTGTTTTCACACATCCCTTTAGAGCTTCAGCGTGGTGTGCAGAAAACATGCACAATCTGATCTCAGGTTACATTCAGCATGTTTCCGACTATCTATCTATCTCAGGTAGGTCCATTCAGCATGTTACTTGTTGATTTATGATTTCAAATCTTGAAAAATCGAATGTAAAAACTCAACGACAAATGAATATACCCTTCATTTGGTTATCTGCATGATCAACAGTATGACTCGCCGTTCTACATAGAAATAATATTTTAAATAATAGGATTTCTCCTTTTGATCTGAAATTCGCATACACGTTTTTTAAAATACTATATAAGAACATAAGGCTTCGATGGCCAAAATGTCAAGAACAAGTTAAGAACATTTTAAGACTTTTTGGATTCTAAAATACCGAATTTCTTAGGAAAACAGAAAAAAATGCTCACAAAATGGTGAAAATAAGAACATGTTAAGAACATTTTTAGGCTTAAAGCTCAAAAAGTTAAGAACATCCGAAGGCTTCAAAAACTTTGGATGTTCTTATAAAAAAACGTTTACTGTACCGTATTTATTAACTATTTTAAAGGTGATCTCCCTCGTTTCTACGGTATTTTTTTATGGGAAACAGCTCGAAACATTGGGTGTTTACTAGCAGCCTAGCAGCTTATCTTATTCTTTTGATGAAAAAAATGTCTTTTTACATTTTCTTGTCATTTGGCATTGCAGCCAAAACGTTTTATAATTACTCTAATAGTTTTAAGTAGTTTCATTTATGAATCAGTACTCAGTAGTGTATTCTCAGAATTTCCCTTTGACGAACGAACAAAGGAGGGAATGAATGAATGGAAAGGGGAATAATTGTGGCTAACAGGGAAAAAAGGTTTAAAGTTTCTCATAAGAGCATAGATATATCTATGATAAGAGGTATTATAAGAGAGGTTCGTTCATTGACGAATGCTCTTTGAGAAGTAAAGACATAATCTGAAAGGTTGAGTTTTAAAATATTATTCAGATAAATAAACACTGATTCTCCTTCAAAAGGAAAACAAACAGAGAAATCAAAAAGGCACCAAAAACAATTATTGTGATTGTCGAAGAAGTAAGGAGGGTCGAAAGGAAATTGAAACTGAAAGTAACCATCAAAGAAATTTGAACAAACTATCGATCAACAACACGGCTAACAAATCAAGAACAATACAAAGAATCCGATCAAACTCGAAGAATCGATTAGTAACAGAATACAGAATCCGAGCAAAGTATGGAACGAATCGATGTCAACTCCAACACAGTACAAACCAAACATCAATACGATGAAGAATGTTTAGACGAATGCGATGGAAAATCGACCAAACAACAGTTAGGAGAAGTCATGCGTGTTTGTGCTATGTTCGCTCAACAACTCCAACACAAGTGCAAAGAATACAGTGAGGAACACTTTGTCTCTTTTGACAGTGTGGATCATACTGGCTCTATGGCGCCACCATCGGAGACGTACGAAAGCCAATGGCAGTTCAAGTTCTTATTCCGTTTACCTGCAAATCTGAGTTCGTTCGACGCACTGACGGATCCCATTTATTTGTTAGCGGCCAAGCGAATAATTTATGACGTTGGGCGGCATTTTTACAATATGGCGGAAAGCACAGGCGATACGATGATTAGGGAAATCATGACTGCGCTTAGTAATGTCTTACAGCCGTTGGAAGGTGTCGTTCCGCGGCTAGTCAACGAGACTAGTTTACAATGGCAACCTAGGGAGCAAAAGATGGCGGATTTGGAGCGAGAGGCTGATTCAGTACCCGCTAAAGATTGGCCCATTTGTAAAGAAGCTGGGTTAACAAGAGATGAGAAGCGACAGAAGTTGATTAATTTGACTTTGATAAAACATTTGGAACATTTGATGACAGGTTTGGAACACTCGGCAAGAGTCTTATATAACAAACATTAGAGACAACGCTTTTCTATAGCACACTGACCGAATAGTCCAGCTTTTGAAAAAGACACTGCAAGTTTTCTAAAAAAACATTAATTTCATCTTTTCTCTGTATATAGTCTAAAAGTATAAAACCCTTTAAAATGTTCACAAAAAAATATAGCATGTGATAGAATGTAATATCGATGTACAGTAAGAACGTTAAAATAAATAAACTCCTAGCCTATACTAGACCTCACCCGCGTTTTTTTTACGCAATTAACGTCTATTCCACTTTGCGACTTTTTCGAATGTTTTGAGCCCAGGTTTTCGGGCTCTAAACATTCGATTTTTTGACGTCACTTTTAACTTTCGAAGCTCTTGCAGTAGCAAAATAATCGAATTTGCGTCAAAACACTTGAAAGGCTTCTATTTTTCGAAAATCGTCAAAGTGGAACTCACTAAGAAACGAGATGAAAAATCCTGGTTTTTAGTGAGGTGCTCGCTAATAAACTCCTAGTTAAACACTCTTTTCCATGTTGTTGTTATGTTTGCTTGGTGAACGAAAAGTTTGATTATGTAATCTGCTTTTATTAGACAAAATTACATACCCGTTGTATTCGCTTAAGAAATTCAGCCTAGTTTACTTTTTTTGCAAGCTACCATATTTCATGGGAAAATCAAACCCTAACTTGTCCTGTTTTTCTACGAATGCAACAAAGATAAGCCAGTTTCGCTCTGTTTGATTCCTCTCTACTACTCGAATCTTTCTGTAATTCGAGCTATTATATTGTCCCTCTCAACGGGAAAGTGGTTTAAATTACTCTCTGTTATTCGAACCTTTCTCTAATTCTAAGAAAACTTTTGGTACCTTGAAGATCGAATTCCGGGGGGAGGGAGTTGGTACTTAGGCAAAATGGGTGCCGGATATGTTGTGTGAATCATAAGAGTTTTTCACACCCTCGAAAGTCCCTCAATGGGTACAAAAACCATTTAAAAAGCAATCGAGTCTCTGTAAGGGTTCCAGAAATTACAAAAACCAAAAATCAACTACTTCAAAGGATCATAAATTCTTGAAATTTGGATTAAAATTTGAAAGTTTTTGCTGAAAATTTTGGGAAAAGATCTCTCTAAGGGTGGCAAAAATTTCAAAAAAAAAGTTTTCAAAATACGTAAACAGTCTCCATAAATGCGCAAGCTAAAGCTAAAGCTTAAAGCTTCTATGCCAATGGTTGAAAGAAAATTAAAGAAAATCCATTTGACTAACCAAAGGTTATAGTAAGAGTTTATATATTTTGAAAACAGAAAGATTGAAAGCTATGGTCGGTTTATTGATTCGCGTGCGAGAGAGATCCCTCCACTTTTTGTCATAAAAATCATTTTAAAAACGCTTGTTTATTTTTCCTCGAAATTGAATTCTACTTAACTGAAGTACTTTCTTTGCTCTTCTTGTCGCCTCGTTGTAATTAATTATGTTCAAGTACACCAATACTCTCATAATAGATCACGCTCGCCTCTAAACCGATGCGGGGAATTTGATGCCATTACTCAACGTTGAAAACCGTGTTATATTTCACAATGTAACGAAAGCGAAAGGAACTTTAGCTGATCACTGCCGCTCAGAAGCTTAAATATCTGTCCTAAATCGGAGCCAAAAAAGCTTGAAGGTGATTTTGACGATATTGTCAAAAATTGGAAGCACTTAATTCGATAAATCAGTAGCGCTATTATAAAGTTTTCCTAATTGAAGGTGAAAGCCTAGGCTACGCTCCGAGCGTAAAGCGTAAACGCATGGAGATGTATAATATGTAGACTAGTGAAAATGATACCGCGACCAAAGAAATACTCTTACATAGCTTGTAAAGTAATAAGGAATTGAATCGAGTTTCAGGCTGAAGGTGAGAGGCGAATCTTTATAAACTTTCCTGGGCAAGTAAAAGTGATACAATTTGTATGAAAATACGAGGGTCTTGCGACTTATGTAGTAAATTAATGGCTTCAAATCCTACACAGAAGATTCGATTCTTGCCTTTTACTATACCTTATTGGCTCTTACATAGGTCGCGAAATAATAAGGGTCACAGGTTCTTCATTTTAGTGTTTTATTTTCGATCTATCTACTTACTTACAAGATATACTTACAAAAGAGTGCAAAACCTATCTAGCTATAATTATACAGGTCGTCATGTTATATTTTCCAAAAGATTATTTACAATGTTTGGATATTGGTATTATTCAAAAATGTTGCCTACAAGGTAATTATGAAACTACTTTTCGTCGAATTCGCCAAATGATGGTGCCCGTAGTTGTTTAGATAAGAAGTTCAACTCGATCATCAAACTTAAAAGTTGTTTAATAAGAGTAAGTACAATCCATTTCGATTGAAGTTCTTTTTCGTTTTCTCCTTCCCTTAATACGGGCCATAATGAACGTTCAAGGTTTCCTGTAACGTACTCGAGATTTTTCAGGTTTTGATGAACAGGTTTCCAGGTCACAGTATGCGGGTTGTTGAAAACTTCATATAGTCTTGTCATTGGTTGGCTTGGTCCGATTAATTTTCGGATACCGGTTAAAAGTCCAACGACTACGTCATCAACAGCGTGTACTTCTGTCAGAATCAGTTCCGCTGTTTCGAGTACTCGTTTTACCATTTCCAACCTCTGCGGATCGACCCGCTTGATTTCTGTATTTTTCGGCAAGTTGAAGAATTCAAAATGTAGCGGGCTTTGATACACCTTTCCTTTACACAATAGTCCACATAATTTATTCTTTTTAGACTTTCTTTTAAAGCTCTTTCGACTGTATTCGTTAACTTGTTTTGAGAGAGTTTCTATGGACGTTTGCGTGAGTTCTTCGATTTGTTGTAATACTTTGTTCCGTCCTTTCCCGTCAACACAATCATAGTTGTTTTCTTCGTTGATAAATTGAATTCTGTTCACACTCACGAAAAGACCCATGGTTAAAAAGATATCTTCTAAATCCTGATACGTCCGTTTATGGATGCTCTGCTCCACACCGTCCACTCAATGTCGATCAGATTCGACTGATTAGATTGTTCCTTTACCCGATGAAAGTGTTTGCAAGATTCTGCTCTCTTATATGATTCAATTACACGAACACTGATGCAATCGAAAGCGAACAATTACCAGATAATCTCTTCTTTACAGCAAAACCACAAAAATTATCCAGTACAAATCCTTATGAGGCTGTCCCTTGAGTCTAACAGGAACTTTAATTATGATAATCAAACTCCCCTCTGTTTGTTGCAACGCAAAAGCTTTTTACGTAGTTATGAAGACTTTTCGACGCATTAGATAATTATATAATGCGAATCTTGTCTCTTCTTTTTAGAATGATATTATAGAGTTTATAATTCGAATGCGTAACCTCCCCTTTTAAATGTCTTGCTCCGTGCAATTCTGTCAACATGTGATCGACAATTGACATTTCTTTGGACTTTCAATCATCTATGTATTTTAGTGTACTTTCACAGAGATAAACAAACAGTGTTGAATTATTTTGATGAAATTCAAAACATATTTTTTATAAGAAATTCTGATTTCAACATTAGAAATGAAAAAGAATTGAGTTTTGGAGGGGCTCTTTAAAAATGAACATCTTTGATTTTAAACCTTGAAAAAACCAAACTGAATTTAGTGTTAATATTCTTCAAGCAAAGAAGAAAGCACGCGATTGTGCCACCTCTAATATTTGTTCTTTATAAGATTTCACAAGACAGTCCACGAGTTTGTTGAACCTGACTACTGCCCGAAAAGCCAAGTGTTCTTACAGAAAATTGTTATTTATTTGTGATCATTTTTGTCATTTATGTTTTATGATGAAATCCTTCTTTCTGTAATGTAATGTAAACACAAATACGGGCCCACATGACTCTTCTGTAGTAAAAAAGGACAGCTACCTTTAGTACGTAACACGTGCTTGAGCTTTCCTCTTGGTGCAAGCTCCATGATGAAACCGAAGTTAGTTCTTTCTTACGATACAGTGCCCTGTCATGTCATCGTAACAATCGCTGTTCTCTGTTTTAAGAAGAAGAATTGTTCAGCTTGTGAAAAGGTGCCTTTTTTCTTTTTCCCAAGACAAGGCTCTAATCCCTGAAAATGCAAAATGTGAAGCGTCAAAGGCTCTCGGAAAACGATATACATTTTTTGACGTCGAATGAAGTACCATTGCATTTTATCGAACAAGTTCGTTAGTTTTTATTATAAGAATGGTGTAAATCCATTTCATCATGGACATTCTTATAAAGTGTATTCTTATAAAAAAGCGTGTAATTAGACGGGTAACATAGGTTTGACTTTACTGTACTTCGAATGGTAAATACAGAGTTCGATGCAACAATCGGTTTTCTATTTCAAGTTATTCTAATACTGACCGCGAGAAAACATTTAGGAATTATGTCACTATTAGCCTTAAGCGATTCGTATGTATACACAAGGAAAAAGATTGAAAGGCGTTTTAAATTACACCGTGCTTTTTATGATGAAACGTTTCTTGGAATGACTTTCAGTCAGTAAATAACTCCAAGAAATTTTTGTTACTTCCGATTAATTCTATTTCGGTATCGTATTTGCGTTTTAGATCCTATATATAAACAATGCTCGCAATCAAATCGAAGCGCAACCTTAAAAGGAAATATAACAGCCGTAATGACGACTGCAAACTCCGGTAATTGTCACTTTTGAATAGCGAACCATTATGCAAACATCTTTTTCGTGGTCAGCCTTTCTTAATATATCTAACATAAAATTTAAAAGAGTATATCCTAGTAAGTGCGACTGCAAACGCAAACCAAATCGAGAAATCAAACCGGAAAGATCGGGAAATCGAACCCAACTATCGCGATTAATCGGATTTACGCACAATTACAAATGAAAAACACTGATTTTAAGAAACTCCCTAAACGGAGTTTAATATGAATATTGCGGAATACTATTGGAGACTCGCGTACAATGAATCTGTATGACTGACGGTAACCTAATACTAGACGTCACGGCTTTTTTTCTACGCAGTAACGTCTATTCCACTAAGAAACAGAATGAAAAATTCCGGCTTTTGGTGAGGTGCTCGTTAGACTGACTGTAGAAGAAAAACGGACAGCTTCGTTATCACGTGATCAAGTCATCTTTTTTTTGCGTTCATTTTAAACCTCTGACAGAATTAGGGCCGGCGTACAACGGAAAGGTGTAAAAACGACCAAAATTTAGAATTTATAGATCATTTTCAATATTTTCAATAGTTTACCTATAAATTATGAAATTGTTAAGGAGTATTTAGTATTTTGAAGCCCGTTTAGTGATATTTTGCAGATTTTAATGTTCATAAGCTAAAAAATTCGCCAATGGTGAGATAACGGCTAGCGTAAAGGGACCGGTGCAAAAGGGGTCGGGGTTTAATTTATCGATAAGTTAGTTCATTTCTTAGCGAAAATAGAAACCGCAAGTGATTTTCAAGTGCTCTAAAGTACAGTTGGAAAGTAGAATTTTAACTCCGAGTTTTAACTCGGACTCAGACTTAAGACTTACGATCTCAGGATCTAAAGGGTCAAAACCGTTCAAATATGGCTGATAGCCACTGGAAGCCACTTAACCCCTCACGCCTCCCAAATCAAAAAATCCAATGAAACAAAATGGAAGTACTGAAATTGCAATTCTCGCCCGAGCTTTAAATTCTAAAAAACGTTAAAATACCCAAAATTGCCAATATATTTCGGTGCTGATTGTGGCTCTCGTATAAATAAACTATAACTATAAACTAAATAAACGGTATGCCTCTTAATGTAAATAACTTTTGGCAATCAGCTTTGAATTTCGATTAATTCTATCTAATCCTGACCGAGAGAAAATATTTGTTGCATTCTATCATTATTGACCTTATTTTTTCTTACACCGTACCCAAAACGATCTTATGTATGAAATTCAAAATTAAAAGTGGTTTTAAATTACTTTGTGGTTTTTTCTTGGAATGGCAACAAGTCAGTAAATGACTCCAAGAAACAAAAATTTTTGTAACTTCCAATTAATTCTATTTTGGTATTCTATTTGCGTTTATAATCCTATTAAATTATGCTCGCGGTTAAATCGAAAATCACCTTATAAGGAAAGGATGAACGCAAAATGAAAGTTTGTGTGTATTATTTCACCATTAAGAACCAATAGACACTCGACTGTCTTTTTATCAAATTCAAACGAGGCCTTGAAGAGCTTCTTAGAATTGTTTTTACATATACGTCCGTGTTCTTCGTTGGGACAAAATTAACCACGCATTTTTTTCTGCATCTACGTGACTCTCCACACCGTCTTACTTGGTAGGAACGATGTCCAAGTGGTCCAAGGTTCATAGATAGCTGAGATAGTTGGTTGTGCACCCTGTTAAAATATGTCCTGAGTTACTAGGCTTTCCGCGTAAAAAAACTTCGACATGATTCGCTACACCAGTTCGAGAATCAAATTACTAGCGACCGTAGTGCAGTGGTAGAGCATCTGGCTACGGTGTGCAAGGCTGTGGGTTCAACCCCCATCCGGGTCATACCAAAGATTTCCAAAATGGTATTTGATAGCTCTCTGCTCGATGCTCAGTAATTAAGAGAAGAATCAAGGGTAAGTGGAGAAATCCATAGGGAGAAAGAGTGGCGCCCACCCTACCTTCAGGTAGAAAACTATCGAAAGAGGAGCCTTCAGGTCGCCTCTGACTGTGGTCGCAGACTAACTACTTACTCGATTTAACAGGAACGAGTGAAGTTAGATCTTTTGAGTCTGCAAACAGTCAGCTCTCTCTCTATATAAATTTGAGCTAAGGTATTTGGTCCCCTCCCTCAGCTGGTTAGTGGTTTAAGTTACTCTCTGTTATTCTCTAATTCGACTTTTGGTACATTAAAGGTCGAATTAAAGAGAGTGAACCGTATATTTTGTTTCGTGACAGGCTTTCGCACTAAAGAAGTTTTCCATGAATTTTATTTCAAAGTAGTGGTGTACTCGAAAACGTAAATATAGAAGACCACTTCAAACTGGAGGCGAGATACCCACACACTCAAAACTACTTCAAATACACTCGAGACTTGACGTAAAACTATTATATATTTGTGTCAGGACTTACACCATTTACGCGAATACTCGATGGCATTGAGGCGAGACTCCTGGATGGGAAATGAAACCACTTATTTCCCTTCCAGAACGCCCGTGGTAGTATTTACACAAACGCCGGATTGAAACTAAAACCTATGTTTAGATTTCAAAAATGTAGTCCTCCAAAACAAAGGAACCGCTAGATACAATCCGTCATCGTGATTACGGCGCGTTCTATGCACATTTTGGGTGGGAAATAAGTGGCTTCAATTTCTCTTGCCTGAGAAGGGTTAAAGTTTCGCCTCTAGCTCTTCGAGCTTGAAACTCAATGCTCGATGTTCATTGTGGGGACGAGGCCCATTTACCTGAGCGGCCTTTTTTACGTCGGTAACCTTATTAGAGAGAAAACGACAGGTGTAAAAAACAACCGCGACAAAAAGCTAATCTTGGTTGTGAGAATGACCGAAGAAGTATTCTTTGAATTTGAACGAACCATTCTAAGAAAGCTAAAACTTATTTCACAGAAGTAGTGCATTTGAAACGAGAAAAAAAAATAATTAAAAGTAGTTTAAGTCTTAGTTTACAAAATGTTATGAGTCACTCATTGACTCTCCTTTCTCTCAGTTTTGTTTCAGCCATTCAAAAGTCTTCAAGGAAATCAAACTTCTTGTTTATTTTTGTTTATGGAACTTAATACTATTTTAGTTTGCTTGCAAAACATCTCATTGAGCCATTCGTAGGAATTCCCCTGCATTAATCAGATGACTCACGGATATAGCTTGTGACTCATTAGTATAGTTATGTAATGGGCACCCTTCTCGGCTCTTGATAGCCAGTTTACGTATGGTGCTTTTTCTGCGACGACAACGATCAGTTTTTCTCCCTTCTGACTGACTGACTGACTGACTGACTGACTGACTGACTGACTGACTGACTGACTGACTGACTGACTGACTGACTGACTGACTGACTGACTGACTGACTGACTGACTGACTGACTGACTGACTGACTGACTGACTGACTGACTGACTGACTGACTGACTGACTGACTGACTGACTGACTGACTGACTGACTGACTGACTGACTGACTGACTGACTGACTGACTGACTGACTGACTGACTGACTGACTGACTGACTGACTGACTGACTGACTGACTGACTGACTGACTGACTGACTGACTGACTGACTGACTGACTGACTGACTGACTGACTGACTGACTGACGAGTTGTAGATGTTTGAATTATGGCGACTTCACTGTACATTCTCACTCCTACATTCTCACTACTGTCTTCGTTTTGTGGGTCTAAACTATAGTTTGTTCTAGATCGTTCCAATCATTCATTAGTCATCAAAAGGGTAGATGCTCGTTAACAGTAAGCGTGAGGTGATTTTACAAGAATCTTCTTCGAATTACAGAAAAATTCAAATCATGGAGATTGTTATATAGATGACTTTCTACCTGAGTGGACCAATGCTTTAATTCGAATTACAGAGTAATTAGAATAATAGAGGTTCGAATTAGAGAGTGTCAACTGTATTTTCATACATTCGGCTTTTCCAGAAATAGTCCGTGCCTCTCCTGTTGAGGATATCGGATTTCCAGGGGTTAAATATCTACAAGGGAGCGGATATCCAGGGGTAAAGTGTCTTTTCAAGTAAAAACACAATATCCAGGGGTAAGCATCTTTATAAGAGAGGATATCCAGGAATTGAGCATATTCTCAAGAGTGGATATCTAGGGGGTCATAAAGTAGGATACCCAGAGGGTTCGATACTTAGAAAAATCAATATCCTCAACAGTGGGGGTAAAAGTTTTTCTGGAAAAGCCCATTCTTTCTTTCCTCGGGGAAACCTTTAAACCATGATTTTTTTCATACTTTTGACGTTGAACGTGGGGGTGCGACAGTGAGATTACAAAACTAGTTGACACACAACAAACTCCCCTCAACTTACGATTATTGCAGAGTCATAACCAGCTGTTCTAGAAAATTTGGCATTGTGTAGTGATATCATCGAATTGTGTTTGCTGTTGCAATCAACCAATCAAGTAGCTGCATGCTTTGTTATTGTCCAATCATCTTTCTTAATTTCTCAGTTTTCGACCAATCAGAATCGGTTTGGACAACACGACAAAACAATTGTTATATTTTCTGAGAACTAGTTAAGGATTCGTATCTTGAACATGAAATTAGAATTTGACAGCTCGAATAGTTCTCTTATTTATTTAGCGTGAGGAAATAGTCCAAAAGTCATTTTCCTTAATTTCGCAATACTAAATTTATTTTTCTGACCGGTCATAAGGGATAGCTCACTTGATCCTATCACATGTTTTTCACTTAAAATCCATCCGACATGGCCATAATACTGCCCTTATTTTTTAAAAATTTATATGTTGAATTTTCCCAAGCATGTGATAATATTTCATGTCATTTCACAAATTCAATACAAAGTACAATACAAAAGATTGCTTATGCTGGAAATTTTCTGTCACATCCTGATATTTGCACATTTGCAGTTGTATTTCATTACCTTAGAAGGGAGTAAAGCTAAAAAATTTCCCCTTATTTAAAATCTTTGGCAATCTTTGAGAATTTTTCAGTCACTTGATTTATAGAAGATTTTGATATTTATCACGTCTCTTCTAATAATTTCAGGGAAAGCACCCTTGATCTGTGACTTATTTTTTTCTCGCATTGTTCATTTTTCTAATTTAATTTAATTGTGTATTGCCTTTTACAAGAAAGTTGGGCAGCTTGTCGCACAAATTTTCTTAATACAGCTTAAAACCCAGTAAAAATATTCCTAATATTTCTTGTCCTACTATTTTGCTCTATAATCTAAAAAAGTTTTTAAGAAGTTCTATTACTCAATACGCTCCATTATTCGATAATATTGAAAGTGACAGTGAATGAGAAAAATCTCATGAACGATACTCTTCTACGCTCTTTTATTCGATGAAAATGGGCCATTCCATTTTATATCGATACAGGGGGGGGGGACGAACATTTCCAGAGGGTAATCTGAGAAAAATTTCCAGGTGTTTTTTTTTCATTTTTCCAAGGGAGTAAAATTTCCAGGGATTAAAAGACCGATTTTAGTTCGTCCATTTTTGCAAATTTGCCATTTTTCAGGGGTTATCCACACATGTTCAATAATTTCTTTTTGACTTGAAAAGGTTCGTCCACCCCCCTGTATGGTTTTTTTATGGAACAACCCAATACCATTCCATTTAGAATCGAATTAGAAAGCGTCAACTGTATATAAAAAACCGGCCATCTAAGGGATTTCATTATCGCCAAGAAACATAGGTTTGGCAGTCATTACTAACAGTCCTTGCTAAGATAATCTTACAACCTCTGATCGAAGGGAACTTTCGAATAATCTTGATTAGAGTCTTGTGACTATAGAATGATCTTACCACGACCCGAATCTTACATCAGAACTTAAACATGTGACTGATTTAAAAGGAATTAACCATATTAATGTTATTAACACCTTATCGCTAGTAATTATATTTTTTGACCTTATCCCTAAATCTGTTTTCTTTTATTTACATAAATTTTAGTTCTGGGAAAGAAAATTGATCTTTTAAGATCCTTAGCACCCCTGTTGTGTTGTTGATACATTCTTGTCGAGTAAGCAGAAATTTGTGTCAGTTTTGGGTGACATTTTATCAACATTTTAGTGTTGTTTTTATACGTACAACAAAGAGTTGGAATGCAATTTGACAGGTTACTTTCCGGGGGTTTGCTATGCAATGCGCACTGCGTTACCGTTTGTTTTTGTTATACAAGTGTTGTTTTGTGATTTCCCTGAAACCATAAATTGACACTTTTGAGACCTCTTGGATGAGGTATAAAAGGACGCAGTTCTGTAGCAGAAACTCATTCAATATCACAACTCAAGAGAGAAGACAAGTACAGAGACTTGAACAAGAAATAAAGAATTGATACACGAAAATGGGTAAGAATCTTGCTGCTCTATTCCCTAAACCTTTCTTCGCCAGCATCCAATATGCGAGTTGTCCTAAGGATTAGAAAAATCAGATGTTTATCAGTTGTCATGTGTTCGCTTTGCCTTATCTCAAATTAAAACACTTACAGGAAATGCAAATACATCAAATGAATTTGACTTTTTTAGGGTCGAATAAGACTAGAGTTGACTTCTGACTAAACTGTGCTTTTTGATAATTTTTAATGACGCTGAGTTCAATAAGGAACACTTAATCGCGCCATCCAGTCTATCAAATATCCTTAAATGGACCCCGGGCTAAGGTCCTATCGAATTAGGATGTCAGTTTTCCGAATTATGTAGTTCAACTTTTCAAAATGGATGATCAGCTAATTTATTTTATCATTGACAGGTATCTTTAGCAAGAAAAACACAATCGAGTTCTCTGCACAACAATCATACGACAGTGTCGATGGTGGTACACAACGCAACAAGATCCTCACCAACATCCAACGTGAAGCCCGCGCGGCCGCGATATGGCTTTCCAAACAGATAAAACAGTACAGCGAGGACAACTTTAAACGTCAGAAAACCTCTTTCTTCCATCGACTCATCACCAAGAGACCAGCCTACAAAACACCACTGGAATTCCAGTTATTCGAATTGCCGCCAGATGACGACATGCAACGGACTGACGAACGTCGGCTGGAAATTATCCGTCGTATTTTCGAGCAGGTTGAAAAGATTTTACTCGTCCTCTACAATGGTGGCGCCGGTGAGAATGTAGCTAATGAAATCTTAGTGCGACTTGGAAATTTAACCAATCCTCACCATTCAATGACCAAACTTAAGCTTGTCATGTCAATAAAACCTGATGCCGTCGTTTGGAACGTCACAGATCAAGATTTGCCCAAGTTAGAATACACTGCGGACAACTTGGACCCAAAACGCTGGCCAACTCTTAGAGACACCTCCAAAATCCCGAAGGACCAAATCACGGACAAAACGAGAACAAAGTTTATTATGCTGACCATTATTTCAGAACTTTTTGATGTGATGGACGAATTGAGTTTGATAGCAGGGGCCAACATTAACTAGGTACGGTATTTCTTTTTAGCGGTAAATGTTTAATGAGTTTAATGATATATTTAACTTAAAGATAGTAGCTATAAGAAAAGTCCAAACAATAGTCTAGCGTTTTATATATTGATCTAATATTCAGTTCGGTGTATTTTTTCCATTTTTACGCAATTCTTGAGAATCTACGACAAGAGTTTAGAGCACACCCTTACACTTTGATATTCATAGTTTTCAAGGTTTTCAATAATATTTTATTACATTTTAGTAATTTTTTTGTTTGATATTTAAATTTGTTTTAAGCGATTCTAAAGAAACTTAGCTGAACGAACGCTCTTGAAAGCACTTAAAACTCTCAAAATTTCTTGACACAGGAGACAACATTTTAATCTTACTTTGACCGTTAGATTGTATATAATTGAATTGTAATTATTTCAATTTTTTTATTCTTTATATGTTAATTTTATATATTTTCTAATTTAATTTCTAATAATCTAAATTTCAAGGTTATCTTAAAAAAACATATACTAGTCATATTTAATAACATTATTTTATTACAACTGTAGCAATTTTATTTTCAAAATTCTAAAAATATATTCCATGACAAAAACGAGATTGTAAAATACGATTGTTAATCATGAAAAAAACGAACAAAATTCTAATTTATTGATTGCCGTATTTTTCTCTTTTGTGTGTTACTGCACCTACCTTAGGAAATATACTATTCTATGAGACTTGTGTACCTCATCGGGGAAAACAAAGTCAGAAGTAAATTCTTAGGCTCTTCATCGACTCCAAGATCTTTCCCTATTCATCTATTCATTTTCTGTATTGGAAACACACAAAACACTGGATTTTGACCCCTGAGTGTTACTAAAAATAGCAACACATGGGTCAAATTCCGTTTTTTTCCGGGTGTTTCCGATATGAGAAATGACGTAATCTTGACTTGTTCATATCAAGAATAGCGGAGTGATTGGCTGAGAGATTGAATTTCTCCCTGTCCTGTAATATAAATCTCGACTACTTTCCCCTGATGATAAGGTACTTTTCCACGTTACCGACACTCGGGAACACAGCACCTTTAAATTTTCTATTGGTGTTTAGATAATGTTGCTTAAACGGACGTTTCTAAACAAAACAGTCTTTTGAGATCATCATTCATTCATTTGAGTCGAGTTTATCTTTCCAACGAGTTAACAAGTACCACCGACGTTTTACCACATTTATTAAATATATTATTTGTGACGTCATCTTATAAGGAAATGCAAAACTGGTCATTTTTAGGTTCTTTGGATACCTCTTTTTAACCCTTAGACCACGAGGGACGTGTATATGCGTCCAAAACAAACCAAAATACCGAGTCTCAAACTTGAGGCCATAGCTTCTGACCACTTGATTTAAAGGGGCATAAACCAAATGCTCTTAGAAAGAGTATAAAAATAGCTTTCCAATTGGACCATTCTTCTAAATCAAAAGCTACAAGCTTTTATGGCGCTTTTATGGCACTTTAAAGTTTTGAGTTTTAAAAAAGAATTTAGAAAAATTTAAACTAAAAAAAAAGCAGCACGCACAAAGAGTCAAAAAGAGATATTTTATAGTGTGCCAAATTTCTGAATAAGGTCTTCAGTTAAAATTACGGCAGCCGAAGAAAGTCAAAAAGAATGAAATTTGCCCAATTGGTAAGAAAAGCACTTAAGGCTATCAGTATGATTTGAAGTAGTATACGAGAGTCTGTAAATAACACGCTTCCTTCCACCTTTCCATTCCACAGCTTTTGTTGGACAATTTCACACATCACAACATCGACATGGCATGTAACCTTCTAGAAACTTGTGGACGCTTTCTATATCGTTCACCTGAATCACACCCAAGAATGTCCGCCCTCTTGGTAAGTTGCCGCCCTCTGTTTTTTTTTTTTTTTTTTTTTTTTTTTTTTTTTCTCAACTTCAGTTGAGCTAGAATCTGACAATGTATGTATGTATGTATGTATGTATGTGTGTGTGTATGTATGTCTGTCCGAAAACTTTGGGGCAGGCTGGAGACTTCAAAAATGATCGGATTTGGTTGAAATTTGGCACACTCGTTCCTTGGGTGAATATCTGGGGGTGTTTTTTTCATTTTTTGAAAATTTTCATTTTTAAGGGCGTGGTCGCGAGTTTTCGCCAAAACGAGGCTAAAACTTTGGGGCAGGCTGGAGACTTTAAAAATCATCGGATTTGGTTGAAATTTGGCACACTTGTTCCTTGGGTGAATATATGGGGGTGTTTTTTTCATTTTTTGAAAATTTTCATTTTTAAGGGCGTGGTCACGAGTTTTCGCCAAAACGAGGCTAAAACTTTGGGGCAGGCTGGAGACTTTAAAAATGATCGGATTTGGTTGAAATTTGGCACACTTGTTCCTTGGGTGAATATCTGGGGGTGATTTTTTCAGTTTTTGAAAATTTTCCTTTTTAAGGGCGTGGTTAAATCAGGATTGTTGTGATATGATGTCTGAATTCAAAGAAAGGGATTTATGTAAAAATTTGTAGGTTTAAAAGATGAAATATGTAGAAACTTGATATTACCATTTCCTGCTCCACAATTTACTTTAAACCAGTTTCGGTGACTTTCCTTAGCAATTTTTTTTCTTTTCTTAACGTCTAGTCTTAACATTAGTTTTTCAAATTTTATGATGATAATTTGAAATTTAACGGGAACTATTAATGACTAGTTTTTGCACTCAAAACAATTCTAGAACCCTCTATTTTTTATCAGACTTAGCCTATTAAGTTTACAATTGGGCCTACGAATGATTGAAAAACACTGAAGTTGAGCCCAGTGCGGTTAGCACGTTCGACAGTGATAAACAAGCACATGGCTTCTCTGAGTACGGAGACACTGTCAAATCAGGTCTGCTGACCCAGCTGACACACAATATCGCTTTAACGTTCATCTAATGTCCATATAACGTTAAATAGACGTTGAAACAACGCCATGTGCCCGTCAATAAGGAAAGAAACAAACTGCATAAATCCTTTTCTATATTTGAATCAATTTTATTATATTTTCTTGTGGAGGGGGGGGGGTAAGGATAACCTTCTTTCAGCTATTTACGTCCATGATATCGTTAGAAAGAAGTTGGCAGTGATTGCTCAAAAAGGCCTCATATTCGGAGATAAATTCGTTTGATTTTCATATGATACCTCCCTCCCTGATCACTGCCCACTGGTTCAAAGTTCAGCTGCGATAACACGCGGGGGTGTGTCCCGAATTATTCAGTTTCGAAATCAGTTGGCGGAGTGATTGATCTCAGTTGATGTTGCTTTTTATAGAAAAGAAAGTATTTTTGATGATTCGTTAAATTCGGACAATTTGTACGAACAATAGGGACCACCTATGAGGATTGAGAAATTGCTAGCTATTTTGTAACTGCAATTTTCATTGAAGTTTTCCTTAGGTTCTCTTTCGAGATTGGCTACTCTAAAATAGTTCATCTTGCAAATATATTCTGTAAGGATTATATTAACGCCTACATAGGGAAAAGAAGGTTATTTTTAGACTATGTTCGCACGTGACGGTTCTGTTTCGCTCCAAAACGGAATGCAGCCATTCTATTGGTTAGAAGTGACGTAACATTTGAATGTAACCAATAGAATGGCTTCATTTCGTTTCGGAGCGAAGCGGAACCGTCACGTGCGAACATGGTCTTAGATTCAAGGTAGATATTTAAACTTTCGCGGTGACGTAATTTTCGGACATATAAATTTTTGAGCATGGGGGAATCTCAAACCTACAGTCTGTCCATAGATAATAGAATTTGTCTTTCACACCCCTTTTTGTGACGAATCGAATCATGTAATGTCCATGTCAAATTTCCCCAAATACTTATGGAAATTTGGACAATTTTGAGACGTCTTTTTTTTAGCCAGAGGAGTTTTTTAAATCGACAAAGAGGTTTATTCCGTTTTGCGTAACTTGTAATTTTTCTGTGAATAGAATTTGTTCCGATTTTTCAAATGTTTCCAAAAACTCTGAAGAATGCCCTTTATATGTTGCATCTTCCTCTTCGCAACTTGCATGATTTTGAATCGAAATTCTACCTTTTATCGTTCTATTTAAAAACTCAAAATTACAATTAGTTTTCCTTTTAAGTTACAATTGTCCTCAAAACTACACAAGTATTTTCCTTCTAAAATTCACAGACGTTTTCTTTCAAAAATACATTATCATTTAGATTAAAAAATACACGAGTTGTTTTACTTCAAAAATACACGAATCATTTTCTTCAAAAATACACTAGTATTTTCCTTCAAAAATACATTAGTATTTTCCTTCAAAAATACACGTCAAATCTTCTTTCAAAAATAGACTGAAATGTATTCCTTCAAAAATACACCACAAACTTTCTCCTTCAAAACTGATAATATATGTTAAAATTCATTCCTATTTACTCGAAGACTTGCTGTCTCACCCCCCTCCCCCAACATCCATACTAAATGCTTCTCTCTTACACGTTCTTCCCATACAGGAACAAATGTTGCGCAAGAAGTCGGCGCATGCGTTTGACGCACGTCACGTGACGATGATTGAAAATGCGTTCTATTATTGCAATCCACCCGAACGTCAAAAGGTTTGTACACTTTAATGTCAGCAAACTCGGTTTGAGTCAAAGAGCAATTTTGTGAAATAATTTCCTAACTTTTGGATTTTGTCACAATTTTTTCAAGCTTCCATAGTCTTAGTTCGTGCATTTTTCAAGGTAAAAGCTTATTGATAACACTTGTTCGTTTCCTGTCTTGAGTTTTTCTTAGTTTTCTCATTGTGTTCTAGAAAGATTTAATTTAAATTTAGAAGTTAGCAAGCTTGATTGATGTAGGGGCTCCTCTATAACTGATGCTAACCTTTGAATTCAATCTGTCAACATTATTTATAACCACTGATCTTTATCCATGGACCAAGCTATATCCGCCATCTTTGATCGGAGGTTTTTTTGGAATTGGTACCCTAGAAGAAGCCATTGCAATGTTAAAAATTAACGTTTAACGGCGCTACATCATCAAAAGTATTCGAGGAAAAGTAGATCTAGCGCAGTCTATGCATTTTCACCGCTATTGAGTAGTGCCACCATTAGGGTACCAATTTCAAAAAAACTCCGATCAAAGACTTTTTGGTTGGCCGTGATTGAGTGACTTGGTCCAGGGATATACAAAGGTCAGTGATTATAACCCAAGAGTATCCTCAGACAATCCTCACGATCGGAAACGAGAATGTATGTTCTTGTTTAGATTCAACGGAAGATCAGGCCACCGATGCACGAATACATCCGCAAACTTCTCTACAAAGACTTATCGAAAACAACAACAGAAAAAGTTCTTCGCCAGATGAGAAAATTGCCCTGGAAAGAAGAAAAGGTAACAATTTCATCTAAATAAGGATTGGTTTATTCATTTGTGTGAGTTTTTTACTTGTGTCAGGACTTGAATATCAGTTTTTCTAGCGTCATCAGTTAGTTCACTATTTAAGAAATTTTTAAATTAAAAAAAAAATCTAATCTTTTTTCTGTTGATTTGACTGAACCAAAATTTCAGTCCAACCTGGGAGGAAAAACTAACTCGGTTCTTCATAAAGTGAATTTAACTGAAGTTATATGAGAAAATAAATTAACTGAAGTTTATCATGTTAGGGAAGAAAAAATTATATTTGAGATTTTGTTGGTCACGTGCTGATCATATGCTTTACCTTGGCAAAAACGCTGACAAAAATCTTAATCTCTGTCAGATGTTTAAAAAGGTGGGGAAACTTTTTCTTGTCCAAGTACATATGTAGGGGTTAGGAAACTGAAATGATCAAAATTTCGTGACTTAACGTGTCCTTAGAAATCACCAAATATCTTGGTGAGTCTTTTCCTCGAAGTTTTGTGCAAAAAATGCACATACGATTTCTGTGTGGTAAAATTCACGAAATTCCTAGTTTTCTATTGGCTTTCTTAGAACTGTTGTGACGTAATGTTTGTACTACTGAGAGAGATTAAGCGGGAAGTACTTTCAAAAACATTTTGACAGATTTGATTTCTGTAAGCCGGTGTTGTCTCCATTTTGTTTGTTTTTCGGGGGCTTGTGTGCCAAAATATATACCAAAACACGCTATGTGGTATGTTGTAATTACGTGTGCTTGATATTCGTAAGTGTATTTCAAGTAGTATTTGTCTCTGCACTCTTGTAGAAGTCGTCTCGGTTCAGGCTATGCCATTCTATTTCTATTTAAGTTCTGAAAAATAATCTTGAGACAGAGGGTGTATGTCAAATCTTGAAAGAGAGTTGATCTAGATAGGAGATTTTCGAACCATGACTGATTTCGAATTTTTCGGTATAAATGGCGTGATTAAGGTCTCAGCCATATGCGTAATGAGGTAGGGGTGCCACTAGTGGACCTCATAAAATAGTTTGATCACTGCACGGTTTCTTTATAAGAACTTACAAAGATTTTCGAAGCCTTCGGATATTTTTAACTTATTGAGTTCTAAGCCTCTCAACGTTCTAATTATGTTTTTAATATTTTTTACCATCGAAGTCTCATGTCTTTTATAGTTTGTTCTTACGTCTATCCGCAGACACGTGTTTCGTTCTTCCCGCCCTTCCCTAGTTTGTTCTTACAAAAAGTAAGTTGGTCTCTCATAGTAATAAAGATACATCAGAAGCAGAACCAAAGATTTCTAAAATGGCACTTGATGCCTCTCTGCTTGATGCTCAGCAATAAAGAGAAGGATCAAGGGTAAGTGGAGCAATCCAGTGAGAAAGAGTGGTGCCCTCCCCTATCTTCGAGCAGATAGCTATCGAAAGAGGAGCCTTCGGGTCACTTCCGACTGCGGTCGCAAACTTACTTAGTCCCACTCGTTATAGTTGTTATCTTAAGTTTTTCACGCCTACTTTCTTACTTAATCCTTACACAAACACTTGTTCAAAAATATGGATTCATCAAACAAGAAAGATATGATGACAAGTAGGTCATGACGTCATCATTATTGACACATTGTATCATGTTACAACCTTTCTGAGAAATTTCCCTTTTTACTTCCTTCTTAACCTCTGTTGACAGTTGAGATACAGAGAGATTATATGACACGCATTTAGTTTCCTATCACATCAAAATAATTCTAATTCACAGTCCCAAATACAGTTTTTTTCATAGAAGTTTTTTGATCTGAAACTTTCGCAATTACAGTTCTGATTCTTTTACTTCCCAACTTTGATGATTTAGAATAGATTTCTTAAAATTGAGGGCCACTTTTTATAACTCAAGGTAACTTTGTTTATTTAAGTGAATTTATTTCCAGAATGCCACCGAGAACATTTTGGCTCGAAATTGTCAAAAATATAAGCACAACTATGCTCAACCAAATTTAAGCTACGTAAGAGTTATCGGAAAGTTGCGTGTACAATATGAGAAATATTTTACAAGCTCCGAGATTTTTCCGTTCAATATTTTCCAAGCCTTTAGGTTAGGGAAATATACGGAAAATCCGGAACGAGTGAAATATTTCCATATTGTACGAGCAAATGTCTGATAACTGGTTTATCGTTGACCCAAAAAATACACTTTTTGTGCTGGGAAAAAAGCGCAGGGCACTTTTGTAAAAAAGTGACGTTAGATTGCTGCTACCCGCTACAATGCAACAACATCTTTTCGTCAATTCATATTTTGTACATGTAAAATACAATATATATTGTCTCTTTTTAACCAATCAGATACTGTAGCAGATATTTTTTGGATCGGTGATAAAAATGATTATTCTTGGCTTTATTCAAGTTCAATAATATATTTACCTGCATTTATAATATATTAGAATATTACTGAAATTAAAAACTCTAGGTAGGGAAGTATGATCGATATATTATATGCGGCCGTCTTTGAAATGGCAGAGCATCCATCTACGGTGCCCAAGGTCGTGGGTTCGATCCCAGGCCGGGTATAATCAAAACCTTGGTACTCAGTATAAAATGTTACTTGATGCCTTTCTTTTTGATACTCAGTAATTAAGGGAAAGATCTACCTCCACAGCTTGAGAAAAGGGAGTCTTCGGATCGCCTTCGACTGGGGACGCAAACTTACTTACTTAGGTTCTTTATTTCTTACATAGTACGCCAAATCCATTAAACACTTCACAATGTCTATACAAAACTAACTTAAAGGAAGAAATTTTGGCGGGAATTTAATTATTGGCGGGTCAGGAAGAAAGCTAATTTTGACGAGAATTTAATTTGGCGGATGACAGATTTTTAAATCCGAAATCAGGGTGAAAACATTGATATCGGGGGTAAATTGTGAAAAATCAGACATAAAAGAAAAAATTAAATTTGGCAGGAATTTGATTAGGCAGATAGCCGAAAAAAAATAATTTGGTGGGAACTTAATTTGCCAAATTTTCTTCCCTGCCAAAATTTCTTCCTTTAAGGTAACTTATGATAAGTTTGGTTGTCACAATTCGCTAGGTTCCAGGGAAGGTTCCTAGAAAGAATGGTTCATATCTGTTTTTGTTAACTTGTAAGGAAAATTCTTCTGTACAATTGCCGGATAAACATTGTTTCAACCAAAGAAGATATCCTCTGTCGGTTTGTCCACCATTATTAATTTCTTTAACGTTGCAGTATATGGGAAACCCAGGGTGACTTTCCTCCTTCTTATGACAATCTTCAATAGCGATCAGTTTCTTTTCGACCATATTGTTCATGCAAAATTGAACTTCAAGTGCAATCGAACTTTCTTTAATCATCCCGGCATGTTCGTATCCAGTTCTCCTTTCCTGTTTGCTTTGGTGATGATTCCATTCAAGTTGTCACATGTCAATAGATTGTTTTCTTCATCTTCTTCAATTGTTGATTCTTTTTTTAAATCCATTAAAAACATGCTGTCAACAGCTGCACTGTGTGTGCTAGAAAAGGAACCAACACTTGTCCTAGCAGTTTCTGTTTTTAAAGAAAGCATAAAATTTCCGTCCATCGGTTCCTCTTCCAAATCTTCAGTTCCATTTAAACGCCCATTGAAGAAGCAAAGAATTAAAATGGTTAGAAATTTCTCCATTTTCTCGATCTATCTTTGAATAGTCCTCTTCTTTCCAATAAGTTTTAAATGAATGATCTACTGTTTATATATTCTTGAGAGTTATTGTATATTGACAGTCAGTTAAGTTGACCACACCCCATTATTTTAACATCTCATTATCTGCCAATTGTTGTTAACTCACACGTGAACAAATGTGGATATTCCCATGAACATTACATTCAAAAGAAGAGTCAGTCTACTCTAAACCACTGACCTTTATATATCCCTGGACCAAGCTATATCCGCCATCTTTGATTGGAGTTTTTTCGGAATTGGTACCCGAGAAGAAGCCATTGCAATGTTAAAAATGAACGTCTAACGTCGCTACATCACCAAAAGAATTTGAGGAAAAGTAGACCTAGCGCTCTCGATGCATTTACACCACTATCGAGTAGTGCCGCCATTAGGGTACCACTTTTCAAAAAACTCCGATCAAAGATTTTGCTTGGCTGGGATTGAGAAGCTTGGTCCAGGGTATATAAAGGTCAGTGCTCTAAACGCCAATATCTTTGATTAATATCCAATAACACGTGTGAATGAAATTTAATTGGCTTTGAACCTGATCAAAATTTGAATATCTTCCGCCCTTAAAAGCAAAACCACTAATAGATTCAAGGAGAATCTTCTATAACTGCTTTTCTTACCAAGATACCATCTCTCCTTTGTCTCGTTTACATCAAACCGTACGCTGTTAAATACACGATAAACGTTTGAAACATCAAGTCACCCTTTCTCTATCTTGTCTCGTTTAGATCAAACCGTACGCTGTTAAATGCATGATAAACGTTTGAAACATCAAGTCATCCTTTCTCTATTTTGTCTCGTTTAGATCAAACCGTACGCTGTTAAATGCATGATAAACGTTTGGAACATCAAGTTCAATAACATAAGATGTCTTGCGAACATGTTGGCTGGAATCTCTGACTATCACGTAAGCAAGTTTCCCAGTTAGCACATAACGTTTTTCACTGTCCATCTAACATCCAGAAAATTCAAAGAACGTCGAAAGAACGTTGTGTGTACCAGCTGAGTTTGCAACGCAGCCTAGTTAACTAATCCTGTATTCACAATGCTGTGACACACGGCTAATGGCAATATAGCGTTTTCGGCGCTTTAAAGATTTTTTACATTTACGGATTTTAAGTTTGCTTTGGAATACTGTTGTTCAGTCACAACTTAACCATCAGATTTATCCTAGTGACTGAATCTAAAAACTAGCTTATATTTCTAGACTATTCACAACGTGGAAACCATGTCAGCGTAATTTAACTAGTTCCCTTGAGATTGGTTTCCACTTGGTATAAGATAACAAACGTAAGCTTAAAGCGGAATGCGCGTCACATTCCAAAAATGAATTGTCTTGAAAGTTATTCTGAAACTTTTATGTGAAATGATAATGGTGATACTTAAATAAACGATTTCTCTTCTCTTCACACAATAGGATGATGTTGCCATCTCTGTCGTTGATGGCGTTCTGGAAAATATTCGACTTGGAATGGAGGTAACAGAATTTTCTTACGGCAAACGACTTTCAAAAAGTTTCTTCAAGTTGACCCTTTCTTTTGATTTTTACTATTTCTCACTCTGAAGTCAATGCTTAACTCGCTGCACCGAAGACACTACCGACTCAACGGATGCTTCTTTTCAACGTTCGCGTGAAATTCTTCATTACTTACCGGGTTAAGAAATTACGATTTAGACCATACTAATTTTATGCTGTGGGGCGACACGAGAGTTTAAAACCGAAGGGCAGTCATGGTTTGACCGAAGGAGAATTTAGCAATATAGGGTATCTAAGCCGATTATCATCTTTCACAGAACGATTTTCTCCTGCCCCCACGTCGCTCCGTTCGATTCTGCTTTGTCTGTATGAGTTGTGCGCTTTCTTTGTATACCATCAAAAGTAATAACGAAGTTAAGTATCGGCAGATATTCCGCGACGACGAATGTGTTTCTTGTGACTTTCGTTCCCGCGACTGCAGTTTTCTATATTCTAAGCGGTAAGTAAGGCGGATGTGTCCCATAAAAAAATATCGTCAAATTTTTAGTTCTTCTTTATCGTGAAATCTCTACCGAATGCTTAACTTCGTTAAAATCTCTAAGGTAGCTCGCACACTCACTCACTGGAGCACCGTTTCTCTTTCAGACGAACGTATTCCGAGATAACCAACGGCGATTGAGTAGTATCAAGTTCTTGGGTGAAATGTATAATTACCGTTTGATCGATAGTCAACTCATCTTCAGCACATTGTATCTCATGCTCACTTTTGGTGCTTGTGTCGACAGTAAGTCCTTCTTTTTGTACAGTTGTCATCGAAAAGTCCTTGCTTATAGTTAACTGTCTTCCAAAAGCAACTTTTCAATATACCTAGCCTTGAGCCACCTAACGCTTCAATGGCTTAAGCGTCATCAAAAATTATCAATTCCAGCCAGAAAATGACATATTAATGGCACTTTCCCTTTCACAGCTTTGAGGGACATAGCACTACTGAAAAAGTTATAATAGGAAACTATGCTTAGCTATTCTTTGTACACCTTCAAGCGATTCGTATAAAAGCCTTTCTTTCTCTCTTTGTAGTGTCGCTGTCAGAGTTGGATCCACCAGAGCACTTGTTTCGTATTCGCTTGATTTGTACTTTACTCGACACGTGTGGACAATATTTCGATCGCGGTTCCACGAAGAAAAAGATGGACTGCTTCCTCATTTTCTTCCAGGTAAAAATGAAAGCTGTCGTTGTATAATCATGAATTCATACATCGTTAGTTTATACTTTAATCGGATTAATTAAAATTTCTGGATTTAATTTTGCGAGTCAGAGTTTTGAAAAATTTCGTGTTGATTTAATTTTACGAATAAGCCTGAAAACAGCTGAAAATAACCATTTTTTGCCACAAATGGAGACTTTGGACTGGTTTCTCCGCCAAAAATTCGGTTTTAACGATTTTACGGTGGATTTGATTTCGCGAGTCAGGAATCTCACGCTTTTTCGAGAGTTTTAATTAGCAAGAAACTCGCGAAATTAATCTGATTAAAGTACTGAACTTTTACACATCAAATCTAGATTCTTTAGTTTTGACATTGGGCCACTTTTACCTTGTATACTGTATATCTATCATTATTATAGCGAGTTTGTAAAGCTAAGCTTTAGGGTTAGTTTTCGTCGGTTAGTTTTCCATCTCTCTAGTTGGGGATAGATTTGTAAATCTTGAAAATGGAGAAAAAAAGGTTCCTGTAAACACCCTGGCTATTAGTATTAACATATGTGATTAACTCTCGGGGTCCTAATAAACGGGGGGGGGCTGGAAATTGTACCTCTAAGTACTCCAAAAATAAAGTAATATAGACTAAAGCCAGGTTATTTAGGGTAGAATAACGGTCTTGTTTTTGACTGCTGAAATCTTTTTCAAAAATAATGAAATATCGTACAGATTGGGTTCTTATAAGGTTAGGAAGAATCCTTATTAGTTCTTTAAGAGCAACCACCATCGTCTTTTCTTCTTCTTCAGCTTTACATTCGTCAAAAGAAGGAGAGCGAGTGTTGGAATGAAAATTGTCCCTTCCCACGTGACGTAGATTTCATGATTGCAGACACTATCGAAAGCATGCGACCCAAACTCAAATTGTATTCCTCTGTCGAAGAAGCTCAAGAGGCTGCTAATGAACTGACTAAAGAATATGAAGAGAAAATCAGTAAGTTTTCCCCGGTAAGCCCGAATCGGATAACTATCCCAAATCGGGGATATGTGAGTCTAATGAGTTGGGTTTTTTGGAATCGATGTTTGAGTTTGCATTGTAAATCACATTTTTATTATTTGCATATTTCAGCATATTTAGATAATTTCTCAAATTATTTCTTTAATAGAACTTATTTCCAGTGCTCCAGACCCTAACAACATCTCCGGAAGCGTGGACTCCACAGATGACAGCAACCTCTCACCCAGCCCTTTCAATTCTTCACCTCTTGCTTTCTCACCCTTCGGTCGTTCCCAGTCTTCTCAAGATGACGACGAGGAGATTGCGGTGGAAGATTACGTCATGGGAGATGGTGGCGAAGAGGGGTATGGGGATGAGTTTGATGAAGACGGAGACCAAATGTTTATGATGGATGAAGAGGTGAGAAAGATTTCATTACCTATTTTTTTACTTGCTGATGTGTCTTATTTACCTCAGTTTCCAACCTTCATCAAATGAATCTCAAAGAATCGTGTTTCAATCATATCTTCAGGGAAGAAGTTTTGGTGGGCTTTTAAATTCCCTCTAAAAATTCTTTTTCGGCCATCCTAACGAATGTTTACTGAAGTGCACCTACTATTTATTCGAGCTACATCTCAAATTAGATTACAAAAATAGTACAATTTTGTTTAAATGTGGCCTAAAAGAATTATGTTTTTCAGCTAAGCTTGTTTTGCCCCCTAAAGGCCGTTTGATCAAGAGAAAGAAATAGTTGTCAGTTTTCCCTTCTACAACTCAGTTATGTTTCTTGTTCAGGTGACATTGCGAGAAGCACCAAAACATTTACAATGCGAAGAAGATGATTTGTTTTGCAAAGAATTCGATCGTTTGATGGGTGAATCATTGACCGAACGTCTCACCGAATCTTCCACAATACCTCACCTTGATATCGCTATACCTATGAACCTCAAAGGTTGGTTTGATTATAAAGCTTGTCTATTTTCTATACCCTACTATTGGAAAATAATTTGAAACCATAATATACTGCAAAGGGAAAATCAGAAATAATTAATCTCCCAACCCCTTTTGGATCTTACAACATGAATTTAATTTAAATTAATTTTCACTTAAGTACGCATTAGGGGTTTCATATAATACAAAAAGGTTCCTATTCTCAATAAATGCGGAAGTTTTATTACAGAAAAATACATACCTAAAGCAAATGGGATTTAGTTTAATGGTTAAGGCCTTGTTATTATCTTTAACTGTACCTTGAGAGTTATCAAACTTTGAGATCTACCAAGCTTTTTTTTTCAAATTTCAGGTAAACAGAAGAAGTATTCAACTTCAACATCCACCTCTGTCGAAGAAGAGAAGCAATCAAATTGCGTCAATTTCGTGCTCATGATGAAGCGAAACAACAAACAGATTGTTAAAGATTTGAACATACCAATGACTTCAGACCTTGCAGCTAACATTCACCACAAACAACTAGCAAAACAAGCTGAACATGAAGAGATGAAGAGACTGGTACTCGATTATAATCAACGACAAGAAGAAGAATCCTATAACGGTATGTTAATATACTTTTTGTTTGTTTTTTTAGTTAGCGTCTTACTTTGAATAAACATTCCCTCCTTTTAAACGCCCCCCCCCCCCCCCCAATCCCCTCGAACGAACGTCCCTCCTTAAAGGAAAAATTAAATCTCCGTCAAAATTTCAAAGAAACGATTATTCGCCAAATTAAATCCCTGCCAAATTGGACAAAAAGAATATTATGTAAAAAATCACAACTTTTGATTATATTTTATAGTAATTATTAGCCATTTTAGTGTCTCAAAATTGGCCCACGCTAAAATTAAAACCCACTTAAGGTAATTTTGACCCATTTTTACATCAGTTAAATTAATGATTTGAGCTGAAAGATATCGAAAAGGCTAAACAAGGTTCTCATTCACTTTGTTAATAAGTGACCTTAGTTGAAGATTTTTTTAAAAACGCCACCTCGAATAAACGCCCCTCTAAATCTTAAAGTAATACGGTTTAATGGTTTGTTAGGCTAATTTAAGCTATTGATTATTGTATTCGTATCATGCAAGTTGGAGAGTGCAACAGCCTTGCTTTGATGCTAGGGAAATATACTCACTTTCAAAAATGACTGGCTGGGATACGAGTTTAAACCTCCCATCCCCTAATTTGAGGGCTGATAGTGGAGATGTTTTCCTACAGTTAGATCATCTTCCTAACCCTTTCCTTTTCCAGAAATGATGCAACAGACACGCGTTCAACGTAAAGGTGGATACTCTTACAACAGACAACATCGTAGAGGGGGTCACCATCAACAACAACAACCGGTCCAACATACAAATCGTTTGAAAGCCAAAGATGTAGAGCAAGCCCTCTTCAACACCACTGGGAGGTGAGTTCAATCAAACTTTTATTCCTTTGCGATGGGAAACAAAAAACGACGGTGAATTAGAGAGTGTTTATCACATCAAATGTAAAGCTATTTTCCACCTGAGACTTTCGAAATGCATTTCCTCCCTTCTAATAGAATTTGGTGAAAATATTAAGTTTTGCCCTAATTTTTTCTTTTGTGTCAACACTTTAAAGAATTTGCCACCCAGAACATTGTTATTCTCCAACCCCCGCTCATTCAATTTTGAGATTTTTTCCCATTTTTTTTATATACCCGATATAACTAATGATGCATCTAATGATGTAAAGCTTATTCATTGGCCAATTCCTTTACATATGGAAATTATAATATTGTTTTACACAAGTCTATTTTCTTCTGCCGAGAGTGCTCGATGATACCAGAGCTTGTTCACATTTTAAAAGAAAGAGACTTTGATTTATTATTTAGAACTTTAAGTTTCATGCCGCCCGTTTGGACGACAATCATCAACTAAATGAAAAACGTTATAAAAATATCCATTTATACAATATTGTTTTACATTCTTCTTTTTAGTCGACGCTGAAAGATAATGTTCGTCCGTTAAAGAAAATGTTCGTCCGTTAAAGAAAGTTGAGAAGTTGAATTTATTTTGGGAGTTGGAGAAAAAGAAGGTTCGTTTAAGGAGCCGGTTGATCGAGAAAATACGATGTCTTACGTCACGATGGAGAAAAAAAGGCTCCAATGACTACTGCGTTGTTATGAATACTGATGTTGAACCAATCACATTAAATTACCGTTGATTAAAAATGTTCGAAAGTTGAAAGAAAGTTTTATTGAGATGGAATGCTACATCTTTCCAGTTAATTACAAAGAAAACATTTGGAGATGCATTATTATTAGACAATATTTCTTAAAAAAAAGAGACTTACAAATCGGTAAAATGTGATTGCACCTCAGGAAATTTTTAATAGGTTTAACTTTTAAATGTCTAGTTCTTTTTGAATGGAAAAAAAATGATGAAGTGACCCAAAAACATGACTTCATTTGTAACGCCATTGTGCTCTTCCAGAAAATGTCCGTACATGGGGGGTGGAGGATATATTGTCCGTGGGGTAGCGAAAAATCATCAAAATTTGCCTTGTCCGGGGGGTAAAATTGCTCTGTCCGGGGGTAATTTGGGTTTTCCGGGGGGTCAACTGATGCTTGTTTGGGGGGTAAAACCCGTTGTCCGGGGGCCAAAAGTCACTTTGTCCGGGGGTAAATCGCTGAAAATTATTATATCCTCCACCCCATGTTCAATTTTTTTCTGGAAAAGCCCATTGAAAGAACATATTATCTATCTACTCTACAATATAAAAAATATAAATTGAACTTTATATCAGAAAAAACCTATCAACTTATGGCAAATAAATATTTTGAACTAAATTTGAAACAATTTATACAAGGTCTATAACTCTTGGGCTTTCGAAAAGCCTTTTCTTCAAAAGTTTTTTGACATACCACACAGCGATCGGGAGAATAGCGATCAATGAAATGTAAATCCAGCTTGGACGGATCGGTGGTGTGTTACCAAAAGGCCAAAGCCACATTCCCCGACGGTTAGCGTCCCTTATATGATGTGACAAGATCGCCGTCTCGCATATCAACAGCAAATTGTGATACCATTCATCTTTGTTCTTTAGGCTCCATATAAAAATGTGGATGGGTAGAAATAAAACGAGAAGACTCGTGTTGTGAAACATCGGGCGACTTGATAAATTCAATGCGTTCTGAAAAAAATTGGAAAACAGCTATTACAGTATGGTCTTTCCGAAAAGGGAATATCACTGGCTTTAACTCAACTCTTATTATTATCTATTTTTGTGGCCGGGTAGCTCAGTCGGTAGAGCATTCGCCTTACAATCTAAGGGTTGTGGGTTCGATCCCCGGTCACCGCCAACTCAGCGAATGAGTAGCTTAGATTGGGTAATCTGATCTAGGCGGTAAGTTACTGGGAGCTGAGAGTAGGTGTGGCGCTCCACCTCAGCATTCGATCTCCCAGGTCTAGCGCAAATAGAAAAGGGGATAGACTCCCTCACTCCCGGCTCCGCCGACAGCCACCAGATGAACATACTTACTTACTACTTATTATTATCAAAGACGTTTCCTGGATTCCTCCAATACAGAAAAAAGCAGTGGCAACAACTACAGTTGATCTGTACACAGACCCGGCTTATTTCAAAATTCATTGCCGCAGAGGAATGAGAAACGTCACATACTTTAATCGTAGAAATTTTAGCGAGACTAATTTTAGCGTTTTAGGGAGTTTTCTCTATTTTCGCTAAAATAAATCCGCTAAAACACGCCGAATCGACAGATCGCTAGTCTAGCAAGCTAGACGACTAATCTATACATAGTAGAAATAAAGCAAAAAGTAATGAATGGAACAATTTTAGTCGTCTAGAAACCTTTGCGCACTAACTCCAAACAAAAGAAAAGTGTCAATATTTGCGATTATAATTTTTTCCTGCTCAAAATAATTCTCGAGAAAAAAAATTTGTGTGGATTTGTGTATTGAAAGTTTTTCATTTGAGTTGATTTCGTTTTGAGAGTTTGTTGTTGCTTGATAAATTGTTTTCTCGCTACGCAAGTTTCTGCGTAGCTAGCCCCTGTATCTATAAGGCTGGAACACCGGATTCTTCCAGTCGTTTATACAAACTAAATCCCGTATTATTATTAGTAGTATTGGTATTATTAGTATTACATGCATTATAAACGACTCCAGTCTAACAGATCGCTAAAATCTATCCGCTAAAATTTATCCACGCGTAATTTTTTGAAATCGTGATTCGCTAAAATAAATCCAAAAAAAATCAAGATTTTCCTGACTCGCTAATATACGCTAAAATTAGTCTCGCTAAAATTTCTACGATTAAAGTACACTACATAGTAAACCACAGTACTCCCAGGTGCCAAATAACTGGTGATGGAATTTACTACTTCTATGGATTTATTATAGAGACTCTGGATTAACATCGATAAACGGTGGAGAGCGAAGTATTGTCTTTCCATTGTTTTCAGAAAACAATCGATTTACATAGTGTGCAGAGGAGTCCAGCCTCCAACATTTTTTAGGGGGGGGGGGCTAAGGAAAATAGCCCCTGGCTAAATTCTAGAAACATAGCCCACCTTGGTGGTGGTACTAGGGCAAAATGGGTTACGGGGATGCGCCGCTGGTCAGTGTACCTTTTTTAACCCCACCACGAGTCCCAGGAGGTAGGGTCGCAAAAACACCAAAATAGAAAAATCAGTCCCTCATGTAGAGTGCCTTTTTTGGAGAATTTTGGGAAAAAGTAGAAAATTTGAGAAAATTTTGGACTTACAGTCCCATTCCGGGTCACTTTTTTCGCAAAATTCGGCAAAATTTTAGAAAAAACGAGTCCCACGTAGGGTCCATTTTTCGAACCTCAGCGGAGCACCCCCGTCGGTGGCAAAGGGAAGGGTAGTAGTTGGTGAAAGTGACGAAATTTTTTACGGACGAACTTTTTATATCATTATAATATATACTTACATGCAAATTCAAAGATCTAGCCATAATAAAATGATCGATGTCTATTACAGAACCAATGAAAAAGCTAAGGAAACATTCAAAACAATGCCATCGGTTTGATAAATTGTAATCAAGAACAGCAAGCCACAAGGAAAACGCTACCAAACCATGACCCAAAACATTATCTAAAATTGCCTTTGAAAACTGAAACTTTTGCATAAATTTTGGAGGCCCATGAATCAATGATAAATCACTAGCATAAGCACATAAGGCTGTCGGTAAAACCTTCAAGCAATATACCAAAACTGTCCATAAAAGGCTCATTCTCGATTTGAATTTTCGAAACTTTCACCTCATCATGCCGCCATATTTGTTGTTATTTTCGTATTCCGTTTTCCCGATTACGAATTGTTTGTAATTGTCGGATTAAAAATCGGATTTGAGAAACATGCTGGTAATAAAATTTCATGATTTGGCACTTGCAGTATCTACTGGAAACCAGCATCAGGTCAGAAAAGATTCGTCTAGTGTAGCTTTCAAGGGGTTTGTATTTATTTTTCCCTATTAATTACTTTGAAGTTGTCAATTTTATCTATGTCTCCAGAGGTTCTGAGACTGAGGCTTCAAAGCATAAGCTCTTTTTTTAGCACCAACACCAACGAACGAAATGATGAGAAAGTGAATTATTCATTTTTATTACCATTATTAGAAATGTTTATTAGATAGTTTTCTTTGATTTCACCTATTACTTATGTATAAGCTTTGATTTGCCTTTTAATTTGAGCTGCTACTGATGAATACATACAAATTTCTTTCCTTTTATTATACATGTTATGAATATTTTATGTTCTAATTTTTCATTCATAGAAATTTTGATTCAAATTCTTCTGAAATTTAACAGTAAACTGAATAACAAAGGAATCACACCTATGGTTCTCCTTGCTCCAATTCTCTCATCCAGTTTTAATAGAGGTTTTCAAAGAATTCAACTTCCAGCTTTGTTGTTATGTGCTAATCATGTTGCTTCAACTAATCAACCAAAACTATTTTATGTGTTCATGTGTTCAACTTTGCTGTTGTTTGTATGGTTCAAAAAAGAAACTTGAGATGTGAAGCTGCATATAGACCCACCAATAACAAATGTTTAAGTAGAAACCACTACATTCATAAACGATTCTATTCATCAAAAGAAATGTGTCCATTGCAAAAAGACAATAACCAACTCATTGAAAAATATAAGACATTTTACAGAAGGTCAGGTTCCATTCAATACTATAAAGATGCTTTATTTGTGTTAGGTCCCATGGGATCAGGCAAGACTACCTTTATTCAAAACAAAATTCTTCCCCACAAAACCTATGGAAAATATGCATATGTTGACACTGATGAAATCATGGAGCAGCTACCAGGATTTAGTAAAATGGAAGTAAATAAATTTTATCCAAGAGCACGTCAGATTGCAATCATCCTAACAGACTGGCTTCTTGAGAACCAACTTAGTTTTGTGGCAGAGGGAACGTGTGTACAATATGAGGAACTGATAGATTATATGATACGTTTAAAAAGGAAAGGCTATACAATAAAAGTTTGCAAGCTGAATGAAGTTGAACTTGACCTTGTTTTGAAGCGTGCAGCAAACAGGGAAGCAAGAAAAATGGCAATGAATGAAGTCAAAGAAATTTTCATTCAATCTAAACATGGTCTTGAGGAACTATACCGAATTAATTCAGAAACCACTATTTTTGAAAATATTAGCTTAGATGAACTGTAGTATTTACCTAGTGTAATTAAAGTATTTTGTCACGTTTCTATCTGTTAATTTCATAAATTTTATATTCAAAAATCTAGAATGAGTAAAACAAAAACCTATTAGCTGATCTCAATTTACTGGCCAAAATACTCAACTAAAACCATGGAGTTACTTTCATAAGTTTTGGGTAATAATCATGGTAATAATCATGGTCATAATCATGAAATCTCTCTGCTGATCCATTTCTTCCTTCAGGAATTATGGATTGAATGAAGATTGTGGTGTGGATCAAAAGATTCTTGCCAGAGCGGTACGCTCAAACACATCCAAAAGTATCCAAACACATCCAAAAGTATGGTCTCCAGATGACGAGAAAATGTAGTGATATCTCAAAAAGTCACAAAATTACGATAAAAAATATAAAATGCATAAATCAATGAATTCAACGTTATAATGATCATATTTTAGTGAAATACATACATTTTAAAAAGTTGATAAAAACAAGAGGTGGAACAACCACTGTCTTGTACTTACCTACCTCTTTGTACCTCTTTTTGGCTTTTGCTTGAACAGCTCATCCAACTCGTTGAGTCCGATGCTTCGACATTTCCTTGAGACTGTTGGAGTCAGCTTGCCTAAGGTTAAAATAGTGGGCAAGCAGAGGTTCGTCCGGAACAGTTGTGAGGAAGGTGTCTAAGTGTTTTTTGAATACTTCTTTGGGGCAGTTTGTCAAATCTCTTATTGGTCTGGGAAGGGTGTTGAATAATCGAGGGCCTTCTTGGGAAAGACTTCCCCTCCAGATATTTTTGTGTTTGATATTGACAGCTTTTAGATTGCAAATTCTCCCCAATCTCTGATTTATATGGCAGGAAATGCCTCCTTTACTTTCGTCATAATCAAAATTCGGGACGTTGCCTTCAATGACGTTCCAGGTATAAATTATTTGATACCGCTCTCTCCGTCTTTCAAGGCTATACAGTTTTAATGATTTGAGTTTTTCCCAATAATTGAGATGTCTGAGGGATGGAATTCCATGTAAAAATGATTTTTGAACTTCTTCCAGTTGCTGGACAAGACCACGCTTCCAGGGAGACCAGAGTTGAGAGCAGTAGTCCAAATGAGGGATGGCTAGTGCTTTCCATAAAGTTAACATGGTTTCAATTTCCCTTGATTTAAATGTGCGGTATATCCATGCACTTATATTTTTCACTTTTTTGATTTGTTCTTGGATATGTTTCTCATAAGTCAACTGAGTGTCTAGGGTGACTCCAAGGTCTTTAACTTCGTCTTTATTTTCGATCAACGTTGCTGTGTCAGTAAAATAGCGAGAACTTTGCTTCAGAGCGTCGTTTTTCCCGTAGGCAAGGTGCTCAAATTTAAGACCATTCAGCTGCATGTTGTTGTCTTCTGTCCACTTGTAGACAGTGTCTAGATCATTTTGTAGATGATAAACATCCTCCAGTTTGGATATTTCTTTCATCAAACGAGTGTCGTCAGCAAACGATGCCAAAATAGAATGAAGGATGTTGTTATCGATATCTTGAATCATGATCAGGAACAATAGCGGTCCCAGCACAGATCCTTGCGGCACACCTGAAATAACATCTGTTTCTGAGGACAAGGTTGAGTTTACTGAAACTCTCTGTGTTCGATGAGTCAAAAAGGATCTGATCCATTCAAGGAGTTTACCGTTTATGCCATTTTTCTGAAGCTTGTGTAACAAAATGGTATGGTCTACTCTATCAAAAGCTTTACTGAAGTCTAAATAGATAACGTCAATGTTGTTTCCATTCTCTAGGTAATGGATCAGTCTTTCGGTGTGTTGAAGCAATTGACTAAGACATGAGCGGCCTTTCCTAAAGCCATGTTGATTATTGTTATACAGATTGTTTTCTTCTAGATGATTCTGTATCTTGGCTCGTACAATCTTTTCAAAGACCTTTGAAACGTGGGATGTGAGGGCAACGGGTCTATAGTTTTCAGCAAGTCCCTGATTCCCTTTCTTGTAAACTGGGGATATATGTCCAGTTTTTAAAAGTTTTGGAGTGATTCCTTTGTTAAGTATGTTTCTCCAGATGATTGAAAGTGGTAGAGCAATGTTATCTTTAGTTTTCAGAAGAAGAATAGCTGGAAAACCATCAGGTCCAGGTGCTGAAGTTGGTGACAGTGTACCGATTTCTTTGACAAATTCCTCGATAGTCAGATTGATATCTTCAAGTGTTGGTATTTGTGACTCAAGCGGATGAAGGTCGTAGGTGAGTGAGGCTTTATAGTAAGTTTTTCATTATTAAATGCTGTGGCAAAATACTGTTTTTAGTCAACATATTCAATAAAGAGATTCTGAGGCAAAAAAGCCGAATTGTCAGGGCTGTGTTAATAGTAAATTTTTAGATGGTCTGAGATTTGGAACTGATGATTGTTATCCCAAGATTATGAAAGTACAGTATTACTTTGAATGAAAGTCCCTTCTCTTTAACACCTCTCCTTAAAAGTAAAATTTTCAATAAAGGCCTCAAATAAACACCCCTTTGAATAAATGCATCAAGGCATTTATTTGAGACAAGTAGCTGTAAGGGCAAATCATATGGAGGAAAACTTTAAAGTTTGTGTTGATAATGTATTCTTTCAGTATTCAAATTAATTTTGAACCAATTTTACATCTCTAAAATTATGTATTCGAACTTAAAGAAAACAAAAGGGCAAAATAAGGTTTCCATTCACTTTGTTGATGTGACCTTGTTGAATGATTATTTAATAAACACTCCCTTCTTTTAAACACCCCCCCCCTCTCGAATAAATGCTTCTGCTAGAATCCCTAAAATCTTAACCCCTGACATTCATTCGAAGTAATATACAATAACAGTACTGAGTAAAGAATTGCTCTCGGACACAGGCAGTTGTAAAACATGGAGCCCATCCATGGAGTACCTAATGGCAGCCCTGTGAATCCAGGTCGGCATTCGGCAATGCCGACTTGAAAGCTGACGTAACTTGAGCTGAAGTCGGCCTTTATTTGCTGACGTAATTTACACTCTAGGTTGGCGTGCCAACAAAAGAAATGTTTTGGGTTGGCAAAGCCGACCTAAAGAGGAAAAATATTATTTGTTAGGTTAATCTAATTGTGTTATCATTTGATAACACATGATAATGGAGCCTCATTCCATTCTCTTTATAAAACATAAAACTTAATAACACATTTATAGAGCAGCTGAATTTGTTAGTTCGTTAATTTTCTTCCTATTTTGTCTTTGCCGACATAAACAACCTACTTAGGACGGCCTTGCCGACCTAAAATGACCTCTAGGTCGGCAAAATTTTGTGCCGATATGATTTTGTCTGAATTGCTTTCTGAATGGTCTCTTTTTATATCCTTTCATGCCATCTGCATCCCATTGAGCATGAAAATCTTATATCAACTGAATGAGTTGGCAGGCTCCATTATATTGTGATCCTCCCATCATTTTGTCAATTGAAGTTTATTTTGTCAATATACAGTATTTTTTAAAGCTCCCTCTTTTGTCCTAATTCAGCTGTATTAGCCTCCTTATTCAAAAATTTTCCAACCAGGACATTTTTATTCCAAACCCCCCGCTTATTCCTATCCCCCCGGCTATTAGGTACCCGAGATTATACTGATATTATATATAATAATAGTTAAAAGTGTTTGATATATCAAAACTATTTTGCAAGCTAAATTTGGTCTGTATAAATTTAAAATTGACAATGATTTTTAAGCAGAGCATGCACTATATTAGTTTTTACTGCCTGCAATAGCAGAAATAAATATATTCATTTTTTCACCAAAAAACACTTTAAAAATTATTTTGATTCCTATAAATTGGCAACAGGGTGATTATCACATTTTTGATATTTATCGCTCTGACTGTATCTTTTTGGGGTATTCTATCAGGTACTCCATGGATGGGCTTAATGTTTTACAACTAACCTATCAGTATCAGACACCTTCTTTCTTCAGTCATTATTGAAACTGATTCAAAACTATCCTCCTTGGGTGAGCCAAATTAGGTGTTAGACCCTTCAATTTGCAAATAACCTTTTTTTTATGCATCAAAATTGTGAATAAGATCACTTCTAGAGTAGAACAAACTGTATGTATTGAGTATTTTTTGAAAACTCAAATATAGGACCTTGAGACTCTGATAGCTGTTTCTTTTAGAAATGATTTGGAATAAATCTAATGAGTGGACAAATTAATTAATTGTATTCATTCATGTAGTAAGCACTTCACCATATGCATATTGTTTTAGGATTTATAATATTTATAAAATTATTTTGATTTTACACTTTCATTTTAATTAGGGCTTGTTCAGAAATAACTAGTTCAAAGATCACTAAAAGGTGATGGATATTCATGTCAAATTTCTTGGTGTTAGGATAAGATAGGAAATCTTAGTAATGGTAGCAGATGGTAGAGGTAGTTTAAAAACATTTATGAATGATTTACTTAGTTTTTGCTTTTGGGATATTTTCACAAACTATTTGATCCAAACACTTTAACCCAACCCTGCTAATTGAAAGTAAGGATCAATCTTTTCTAAGGTCAACATAATTTTTGACTGGCTATTCTAACAGCAACAATTTTTCAAAACACATAACCAGGCTTTATTCCTTTTGTTTCCTTTGTTCCCTGTCAAATATCTGAAGTTATTGTGGACAGATATGTTGTGCACAAACTGACAAAAGCAAGAAACTTATCAGCACAGAAATTACACGTGCACGAAGATTATGTTTTAGTTGTGCTGATATGTAATTTCAAAAGATGCACAGATAGATATTTTGACTCTTTAAAGTAGAGATGTAGGGCAGTGTCTTTTTACATCAATAATACCCAATCAATTGTGCATTTTGGCCTGACCTAGAGGTGTCAGTCAATCTGGTATAAAAAGGTGGAAAAGCGCAAATTTTATTTTGATTATAGGGTGTTTGTTGCAGAAACTTTTAATGCAGATGAAACTAACCTTTTTACAATTTCTTTTCAAAAAATTATCAAAAAATTATTAAAACAGCAATCATGCTATAAATAAGACAAAATAACAAAAACGCAATTTCAATTTCTGATTCTTTCTTTTCTTATCTATATTTTGCCAACAGTTTCTCTATCTTATTTGCACGTCATGAACATTTCCAACACGAGCAAACTCAATGCAGACCCAAGTTCTTTGAGAAACTAGTCGAGCAATGGTGATCTAATTTTTCAAAAGATTTCTCACATAGCACACACATAACATCAAAACCTCTCTTGGAAATTTCCAAAAATATTATTCCACAATGGAAATAGCTTGTTTTATTCCGTAACAAGTTTTGATGAACACAGTTGCATTTTTTGGTATTTTTTGTGTCCAGAGAAAAGTTTGCTCGCTGTTTGTGATGATTTTTTGAAATTTCGACATTAAAAAAATCAGTTTTTTTTAAATAATTATCGAATTACCTTTTCAAACCTAATGTATGATAGCTCAAAATTCAAGTTAGAGCATCCTATATACGATTAAAAAAGAATGAACAAAAAATTTGAATCCTGAAGCTCACAATATCTCAACAAACCTGTAATCTTTTTTTGGTGCACCTGGTATGTGTTAAATGCATAACCAGGTAGGTCCATAAAAGTATCACTTGTTTATTTCTTTTTCAAAAGTCTTTTTCAATAGTGTTAATAGTTTCTCCCAATAGATATGCTTTCATTATATTTTTTTGTATTTTGTCCCGTTATGTCTTATGTGTTTCATTGTTTCAGATTGTTTCAATGTTCATTGATTAGTTTTGATAACCATGTAGGTCCATAAAAGTACCACTTGTTGCATGTTCTTTTTGAAAAATGTAAATTTCAAGAAATGTATCTTGATCAACCACTGATTAGAGTAGATTTTACATATCTGCAGAGGAGATCAATAACATATCTGTGCAAAATAATTAGAGTAAAATGAATTTGCTATTACATTGCTGTGCTCAATACACAACATTGGCTATTCATTTAGAGAGTGGTCAAAGCATGGAATCAAACAACAAATTGGGTTATCTACTAAATTTTAAAATATTTGTGCAATACTATACTACAACCATACAATTTATCATAATCATTCTAATCATAATGTCATGCAAAGCAAGCTAATTCCTATATGTAATTATGATAATTATGACATAATACAATTAACATAAAAATAAATGAAGTTTTTTGAATTTCTAAATTTTTAGTTTACAAACCAGAATATTTTTCTTTTCATTTTTTCAAAATTGTTTGTGCAAATCTCAGTGCTTTTTCATTTGTTTTTATTTATTTATGTTTATCATTTCCTTAAATACGAGTTTGTTCCCAATCTAATCAAATGTTTCTGTTCCAGTATGTTTTATTGCCCAAAGCATTCTATAAAGGGTTCAGTCAAAGCTGATTCTTATTGCATTTTTTCCTGCATCATTGTATGGAATGGTGATGGTCACCATTCGACTTTCATCTCCTTCACTTGACGGACTCCATTTGGTATCTGTTTTCAAAATCTCTTCATCGATTGAACTTTCAACTTTTTCTTTGACAACTTTTTTATTTAGGCTTGTACTTGTGCTGGAAACGGTAGAGTTAATCTTTTCCTTTTCTTTGTGTACGCTCTCAATCACCGCTCGCTTCACAAGAGGGATCAAATATTTTTCAAGCCACTTTACACGACCATTATGTTGGTTGTTGTTAACCATTCCTTTGTTGTATTTCAAATCCACAAATGCACTGTTTGTTGTTACTGTCCCTACCAGCCAATTTTTTGGTTCCCATCGAGCAAATTTGTTTCCATGCCATGATGGATACATTTCAAAAATGTCATTGATCCCTCCCATTTCATACAATCCCAAACGCTCTAGTGTTGTGCTTGCACATTGAGAGAAAATTGTTCTTATTTCAGGCTTAATTGTCTCCAGCAAATCATTTTCTGGGTCAGATGGGTCAATAAGATAGGGGGCCATATGGTTACCAACATTAGGAATTCCGTTGCTACTCCAGAAATTTCTGTGTGATATCTTGAGCTCCTCAATATCTCTCAACATTACAAGGAATTTTCTGAAGGCATTCAGATGGGACAACCTATGTCTTGCATGTTTTTCTTCTTCAGCCGCTTCAGCTGCTGCTGCAAAAGCAATCAACTCCATGATTGTGGATCTTCCAGAAACATAGGAATTAGGTGTCAGCAACTCTAAGACAATTGTCTTGTTCCAAAATTTTGCCAAGCGAGCAACTTCATGGGCAAATGCACTCTTTTGTTTGGTAAACTCAATACTTCTTTCAACAAATGCAACGCTCTGCCCTTTTTTATCTCTATGGTTACTGTGGTATGTTTGGTTCAAACCAACGCAGATATCAAAACCAATATCATCAATTGTGACCTGTAATGTGCTTGGATTCCGTCTTGGTGTTTTCCTGAAATCTTTTTCTTCCAGATCAAATTTTTCATTAGATATCAGAATCTCTTCAAAATTATCCAGAACTTCAGGAATTTTAACATTGAAGCCTTGTTTGTCTTGAGGATTCACAAACACAACACAATCAAAATCTATGTGACCAGAAATGGCTGTCTTTTTAGCTGTACTCCCTGCCAATCTTTCTCGGTCAATGGAATATTTTCTTGAAGCTTGAAGAAGTCTGAAAATATTGTTCATCACTTTTTTGCCTTGACTGATCTCATTTTGCGAAGGTTTGCATTCGTCAACATAGGATTGAATGTATCTCTCAAGTTTTTCTTCCATTGCAATCCTGAAAAAAAGAATAGAACTTTTTACCTAACTCACAAAGTCTAGAGCAATGCAAGAAATTCATCATTTTAATAAGATCATTCAAGTTTTCAAAATTTCATTTCTTTTTATATTATTCTGGTGACATCAGGGCACCTTTATATCAGTAAAAAAATGTTGTGACTATAGTGGCCATTTTTATCTGATGTATTTTGGGGAGTCCCAAGGAATCATTATGTAGCGTAACCTTTATTTTGAGCACACCTTTTGCTCAGGTTTTTTGAAATAGCACACTGCTTCACTTTTGTTGTCACAGCATTTTTTGGACCTACCCAGACCTACCTCCGGGCCGGGCTGGAGGTTCTATAAATTAACCCATGTCCGTTCGTTCGTTCATCCGTCCGTCCGTCTGTTACCAGCTTTTCTCAGGATTGGCTCATTAGTTTTTTCTGATTTTTTGCACAATGATGCAAAATGGCAATGCCCAGAACGTGACGGAGCCCGATTTTTGAGAAAAAATATATTTGGGCAAATTTGGGCCAAAAACTACCTAAAAATAGGGTTTTTTGGACTTTGTGCAAAATCCTGTCATTACTTTTTTCAGATTTTTTGTACAAAGATGGAGGACAAGATTCTCTAAAGAATGGCTGAAGTGGTTTTTCCCGGAAAATTCTTATTCGCCTTAAAAAACGGATTTTCGTATTTTGGGGAAATTCCCTTTAACCAAATAAGAAAATATAGCTTTTCTTAAAGTTGACTCATTATTTTTTTCTGATTTTTTGCACAATGATTCAAAATGGCAATGCCTAAAATGTGACGGAGCTCGATTTTCGAAAAAAAATATATTTGGGCAAATTTGGGCCAAAAACTGCCTAAAAATAGGGTTTTTTGGACTTGTGTAAAATCCTGTCATTACTTTTTTCTGATTTTTTGTACAAAGATGGAGGACAAGATTCTCTAAAGAATGGCTGAAGTGGTTTTTCCTGGAAAATTTTTATTCGCTGTAAAAGACGGATTTTCGTATTTTGGGGAAATTCCCTTTAACCAAATAAGAAAATATAGCTTTTCTCAACGTTGACTCATAATTTTTTTCTGATGTTTTGCACAATGATGCAAAATGGCAACGCCCAAAATGTGACGGAGCCGGATTTTTGAGGAAAATTTTTTTGGGCAAATTTGGGCCAAAAACAGCTTAAAAGGTTTTTTGGGCCTGAATGGTTTAAGTGATTTTCGTATTTGGGGAAATTCCTTTTTACCATTTTACATTATTCAATACACAAGCTTTATTTTTCCATTCTGAATTTTTGTACAATTATTGTCACTTTTTTCTTATTTTCATCTGATGTTAATCATTAGGTAGGTCCATTCAGCATGTTGCTTGTTTCTCCTAAGGCAAACCCTAAAGGTCAATGTTTTTATGAGGCTCTCCACAAACTATATATAATTATATAGAAGTCAAGACAGGTATAGTCAGTTTTCTTACCTTACTCTCAGGCACAAGTTTGCCTTTCGGCTGAATTTTGGTCCAAAGTTATTTAGAGTCAACTAAGGAAATCCGCCATACCTTTTTTTAAGTCTTCCATTTAAACTGGAGAGTATAGTATAGTATAGTATCGAATAGTATCAATGATATTGCTTGAAAATAGATTAACGTTTTTAAAAGTTTTGGCCTTTATTGTTTTGCCTTGGGAAGAGAGAAACTGCCCCAAAAAGGGATGTTCAACAAAGTGGTTTTTTCTACAAGGAAAAATAAAAAGTTTTCCTGCAATTATCCTTGATAACCACACTACATGTAATAATATATAATCTACTCTAATTTTACAATTTTTTAACAATCTAACCAGATTAAGCTGAGTTGTACTAGTGTTTCGAAAATGCTAGAATTTAAACTTTGAGAAACTGTTAGAATATAGAGTGGAAAGTGTTAAATTTAAATTTTGCGTGTTAAACTTTAGATTAGCTTTGAAAACACTTTTTTTTTGAATGTTTCCTTTAAAAAAAGTGGTTTCAAAAGTAAAATCATTTATTGCTGCGCGTCAAATTATTTACCAATGAATCCATTCATCATTTAACTATATTAAAAAAACTACATTACATATGGCCTTACTTTGTTGCAGATGTTAGCCTTTCACATTCTCAGTATTTTTTTGACTTTCTGGTAACCTGTTAATTTTGATAAGTGACAAGCTGAACAAAATTTCTGCACATCAGCCAACTCATTCCATTTTATTTATCCTTCTATAAAAAAACAAAATTCACAGCTCATCAAAAAATGATAGCACTTACAGTATTTTTCTTTGTTACATACATAGTTCTAAGAAATTGATTGTTTCAAAGTGACACCAATATTATTTTGTTTGTTATTTTACTACTTCAAAGGTTGCATATTATAAAAGAAATGTCTGGTCTATTTTCTCAACTACACTTTTTATATCTAGGTGTTTTAATTTTAGAATGCCCCTTGATGTGCAATACTTTTGTTTATGTGATTATACTTTAACAAACTGATTAACAAACTGTTATCTGAATATATAAATTATAGGATTCTTTGAGCTCTGCATATAAATTTAAAATTAAATTTTCCAAACAAAACATTGTTTCTCTTTTTCCTTCTCGATTTTAAAATCACTTAATTGATTTTAATCTTACCTCTTTCCTTATGAAAAATTGAGTTTGTCCACTTTTTCTAGTTCTTTATATTCTTCTGTTACCTATGCTGTCATAGCTTTAACTCCAATAGCTTGAAATTATAATTTGTCCATACATTTATACAACTTTTTAGGAATTTCCCTTTTAACAAAATGATAATAGATAAGAAATATTAATGTTACATACTATTGATAAATGTTATTCATCTATAATATTTCAAACATAACTATAGAAACAGTTTCACATAGGTTTTCCCCTTTATTTCTGTACTTTTCATTGACATTAGTTTAAGATTTCCCTTTCCAATTTCATTTTACCCTCATTTAGAATGAGTGTTTCTGGAATGTTCTATGAAAAACAGGACTTTCCCTGAATTTTTATAAAACTGAATATTTCTTAGCCTGTTTTTAAAGATACAAAAAGTAGGCCTAGTGTATATGTATAAGAATGGCCGTAGGCCTGAAATCAACTTGTTTGTACACCCTTGTTTATTTCAAAAAATACTTTCCTGGTCCTGGTTTTGATTTCTCCTTATGAATGTATATGTATAAGAATTGCGAAGCGATTCAGGCAAGTCTCTTTGAATCGATTAGCCTGACAAATGCTTATATTGAAATAAAAAGCCAAACACAAAATATATAATGCATATAACACTTGGTGCATATAGTTCCTTTCTCCATTGTACAAAAGTCATATCAAATCAAAGAGCATGTGTTTTTTTGAGGACACCCCTCTTCATCACTATGCACGTTCTATGTGAATTGCACCTGAATATATATTACTAGCTTTTGTTGTTCTAAATTCTTTAAGAATATAAATACTTGTTTGCTGTTATTTGTAATTTCATTTTTCAATGTAATTAAAAGAAATGACATTTTTGCTTGGTGGGTTTCAAAGTTTTATTATTTCTTGAGTATCCTCATCTTACTGAGTCAAAAAGCAAGTACAACACTTACGGTTTTGAAACACGTAAAATGATTTTGTAAAGAAACCCATTTTGATACACAAAGAACTTTTTCGAATGTTTCCATCCTCTAACTAAATATGTTTTCTTTTTTAAAATCAATTTACTATTTTTTGCGAGTCACAGCTCAAAACAACATTTTTTTATTTTTCTTGAGCTGCTTTATCTGTCGTAGCTTCTATTTGTACCCCTGAATATATTTCAGGTCAGTTCTGACACGGCAATTCCACATTTTTTAGGGTGTTGGTTGAGATCAACCAGGTTTTGTTTATTTGTTCGACCATTTTTCGAAAATTCTTTTAATATACATTTTATCTTAGATAAAAATTACAATAAAATAAAATATGGCACTGTTAGAAAAGTCATCCAAATTGAAAGAACTTCTTGACAAATTAAAAGAAATCAACAGACTGCAACATTCTCCGGTTGAAGTCTTTGACCAGTGAGTAAAGAACTTTATCGTGTCTTTGTCATGCTCATAAGTAGGCTCATTGTGGCTTCTTTTATCCAGAGTTATTTAAATGTTAAAATAATTATGAAACTTTTTTACTGTAATGTAAACTTCCCCAGAGTTATTTTAATTTAAATCAAGAGATCATGTGAGGCAACAAGCCAAAACTTTTTTTTTCATTTATTTAGAATTTCCACGATGCTTGAAGAGGAAGCGAATGTTTATGATGCTTCAGATCCAGATCCTTTCCATGAACAACAGTCACGTAATTGTTCAATTTAGTTTTGTTTAGGGTCTTCAGAAATTGAGCCATTATCCAATCCTCTGGCCCAGAAAGAAATGTTTCTAGATGGAGTACTGCTTATAAAAGTTTTCAAAACAGAAAAATTAAAATCTCTCAATGTAAAATACTATGATGATGATTTTACGCAACTTTAGTAATGGAATATAGCTTGCAATTACACTCCTTACACCTTTCTACCTTCAAAGTGTGAAGGGACTGGTTTTGAGTTTACCATGAATAGATGACGTCAAAATGCCTGAAGTCATTTCTGTGACTTCCCATAGACAAAGAATTTCCTGACAGACAGTTTGACGTCATTTCTTTGTAAATCTTTAACCAGCCCCCTCACAAGCCAACTTATGGTCATTAAGGCTTGATTGGTGTATTCAACAACTTTAGGGTATACTTTAATGGGATAAACTTTTGTGGGGATTAAATTTCACGGTTGGGATTATCCGCGGAATTCAAAAATTTCGCGGGACTTAATTTCGCGGGTGGTGTATTGGGTGACAAAATTTTCACGATTTTGTGACTTTCACTGTCAAATCATGCATGTTGGTTGTTGAAATACACATAATTTGCGCCTCTATGATGCAAGTAACCATTCAAATAGTATTTATTTGACATGTTTTGAGTTTTGTTTAGAAATATTTCGCGGATGAGACTGCCAAATTTCCATTGGGACTTAATTTCGTGGATTTTCGCGGATGACACTCAAATCCGTGAAATCCGCGAAATTTAATCCCCGCGAAAGTTTATCCCATTATAGGCCATGGCCAGTGCCACCAAAACGTTTCACTTTTTTTCAAAATGTCCGTGACCAAGCTTTTAGAATTGATTTTGGTCAATTTGAGGGTGCTGATTCGGAATTTGAATGTTACCAAGCTTGAAAACCCGCAGTTTTTGCGTAATTTGTGATTTTTTGCGTTTTTAGGCAAAATTGTAAGCCCTGAAAATTCATGATTTTGGGGGGGTCTTCAAAATAAAAAAATACCTATACCACGTGATAGAGCTCCTCCAACTGAGCAAAAAAATGTATTATATCAAAGTCTCAACTTTTCTAGATCAAAAGTTATGGGCGTTTTTGTGGTAAAAAATTGCTATAATTTTGCATAAATTATGCAGATTGTGGGGAAATTCCCGGTTTTTTCCACAAATTTCCCAATTTTTGACCATAAAATCGTCTATAACTTTTGATCTAGAAAAGTTGAGACTTTGATATAATACATTTTTTTGCTCAGTTTGAAGAGCTCTATCACCTGATATAAGTCCTTTTTTGATTTTGAAGACCCCCCCCCAAAAAATCACACATTTTCAGGGCTTACAATTTTGCCTAAAAACGCAAAAAATCGCAAATTACGCAAAAACTGCGGGTTTTCAAGCTTGGTAACATTCAAATTTGGAATCAGCACCCTCAAATTGAGTAAGAAACATATCAAAAAGTTGGTCCCAGACATTTTGAATTTTTTCTTTATTTTTGAAACAATAATAATCCACTGGCCACGGCCTATTAAAGTATCCTTTAATATTCTTTAATATTTTCTCTCCATAGATCGCAATATAAGGGAAGAAGCTGACTCTTCATGGAAACACCTTTTAGAAATTGTTGCTGATGCAGATGAATTAAGATATAAGGTAACTTTAATATTTAATGCACTCTTGATTACATACCACGAACATATAAACGATGGACATCCATCTCCTTTGTTTTTTTGGACCTACCCCGGTGGGGTGGAGGTCCTATAAATTCACCTCTGTCCGTTCGTCCGTCTGTCCGTTCGTTACCAGCTTTTCTCGAGATTGAATCATAGGAATCATTTGATTTTTGGTGCAAAGGTGCAAAACGGTGGTGGCCAAAATGTGACGGAGCCCGATTTTCGAAAAAAAAAATTTTTTGGGCAAATTTGGGCCAAAAAACGGCTAAAAAACGGGTTTTTTGGACTTTGTGAAAAATTGGATCATTAAATTTTTTTGATTTTTTGCATGAAAGTAGGGTACCACCATAGGTAAAAGATGGCTCAAGCAGATTTTTGGAAAAAAATTTATTTGGCTTAAAAAACGCATGTTTATCTATAAGAATCACTATTAATAAGCATACATCAATGTTCTTAGTCAAATTACTCAATTTCTTTATGAGATAGAAGTTTTTTTTGCTCATGAGGGCTTACTTTTAAAGAATATGTGTGTTTAGACATGAAATTTTGGTTGCTTGGCGTGTTTTTATAGAAAAACTGGCCAAGTTTAATATTTTTTTATAAGCACATTATCAATTACTTAGGTATTAGCTTTTCTCGAGATTGGCTCTTTCATTTTTTAAGACTTTTTGCACAAAGATGCATAACTATAAACCCTCGAATGTGACGGAGCCCAATTTTTGAAAAAAAAATGTTTTTGGGCAAATTTGGGCCAAAAAACGGCTAAAAAAGGTTTTTTTGGACTTTGTGAAATATTGGATCGTTGTTTTTTTCTGATTTTTTGCACGAAAGTAGGTAAAAAATGGGTCAAGCAGATTTTTGTAAAAAAAGATTTTCAGCTCAAAAAACGCATATTTATCTATAAGAATCACTGTAAGCATACATCAATGTTCTTAAAATTACTGAATTTTTTAATGAGATAGATGTTTTTTGCTAACGAAGTCTTGAATATGAAAGAATCAAGAGCATGAAATTTTGGCTTCTAAACGTTTTTTTTTATAAGAAACAAACGACTAATTTTAATAAATCGTCACTATTTGTGTTCTGAATGATTGTTTAACGTTCATGCTCACGTAGATATCAATTATATATGTGTTGAATGCATAACCAGGTAGGTCCATAAAAGTATCACTTGTTTTTTGTAGAAAGCGCTGCTAGCTTTCGTTGCCGCCTCGTTAAAAGCATAAAATGAAACAATAAATTTTGATGATATACCTCTTGGGAATACTTTGCTAACAACGTCAAAACTTCGACAAAAGTCTCTGTTATTCTACTCTTTTCAAGTCTTTTATCTATATCATAACAAAGATAACAGAAGCAAAATCATCGTCAGCTTGTCAAAACTCCAACTAATATGTCTAAATTTTTACTTAAAAGTGTCGAATAATTTTAGAGAGTGTCACATTCAAATTTTAATATTCTTATGACACAGGCTCTCAAATTTTGCAAGCTATTTTTTTCAAGTCATCAAAAAAATTATTGGAGTGACAAAAGTGATTCAAAAGTATACACGGAGTTGAAATTGTGCATTTCAGAGGTGAAAGTGTTGATAAAATATATTGCAAACTTGTGAAAAAATTTGAGAATATTTTTTTTGTGAATTGGGACAAATGTTCAAGCTCTATTAATCCTTTTAATTAAATAATTCAAAAAAATAAAATTATGACGGAATATTGTCGGATTTTTCATATCAATTTTGAAATACAGGCGGCAACGAAGCTTGCTTCAAAGAGAAAATAAAAGATGGATGTCCAGTCGTTTATATGTTCATGATTACACGTTTCCCCAAATTTTGTAAGCCTTCTGATGTTCTTAACTTTTTGAATTTTAAGCCTTCAAATGTTCTTAGCATGTTCTTAATTTCACCATCATTGTGTGAGTATTTCGGTCCATTTTCCTAAGAAATTGGGTGTTTTAGAGTCCCCAAAGCCTTAAAATGTTCTTAACTTGTTCATAAGATTGTAGCCAGCGAAGCTTTATGTTCTATTCTCCAAAATTTGTTCTTATAAAAGAACGTTTATATAAGAAACTTTATTATTAGATTTTATTTAATTAAGAACATGTCAAGCCTTGTAGAGTCAATATTCTGAAATGTATTTTCAACTGTCTTATTGTTTTCACAACGCCCACAGCAAGCTGTTTTTGTTGTCTTCATACTGGTCTCCAGCTTCTTTTAAACCATTAAACGAATTGGTTAAAATCATTAAAGGTTTTATTTTTACATAAGTGTTCCCGTTTCATATCAGACACATATTTCATATCAGGACAGTGTCTGCCTATTGTTATATTATGCTGATATAAGCAAAAAAAATATTTTCTTTTCTTCTTTCTGACCAATCTTGCTCCACATCCATATCAATCCAATGTGAAAAAGCTTGTGAAATAAAATTGATGAGTAAGCAAACGATATCACTCTTATTTTAAAAACAAACAAAACCTTTAAACATTCTGAACAAAATATGAACCAAGGCAAATGTTTCACGTTTTCTTTTTTTACATGTATATTAATCGTTTTTTTGTTTTTTTTAGTACTTGACTATCAATTACATTACCAAACGAGAAAATGACTTTGAGCTGAATTGTGCAATGGCACGCTTGCTAATAAATTTGGAACCTGCTTTACCATGGAGTAACTTTTTTTCTGATTTGGTAAGGATCCATGTTTCTTCAAACTAGAAGCCATCTGAAAATTGATTTTGATTGTTTCTTGTACATTTCATAATGTTTATCTCATTGAAAGTTTGTTGTACCAAACCAATTTACAGTGAGCAAGTTGCTAAGGACTGTTCTTTAATCCTTTGGTGATTAACTTTTGAAATATTTATCCAATCAACATGAAGTGGATCAATCAGTCAATTTTTGAAAATAATCGCCAACTATCCAATGAATAGTAGAGCTATTGTTCAAAATTCATGGTGATTCATGGTCTTGGCACTTGTCAATCTTTAGATTTAAAAAAATATTCTTGAAGGGTTAATAGTACCATGCCATGATATTTTCCATAATCACTTATTTTTCTTGAAGAAACTTGTAAGAGAGGAATTTCAATCACACTCTAGTTCATTCAGTTATTGCATCTTTCTTTTCTTAACAGGACCAATTCGTTCCAAAATGTCTTGAATGGGCAAAAGATGGAAAAGAACCATTAAGATCTTACGCATGTGGTAAACAAGGATTTGGTCATTTTCACTTACATCTAAAAACAATATGCAGTAAAAGTGGTTACCCACAAAAAGTGCTAAAAGATCATCTAATCACCACATCAATTAAAGAAGCCTGTTTCAAAATAAGAGATGAGAACATTTTCACTTAAATAATCAAATCTGTCCAACAAAATCAGTCTTTCTTTTTGAAACATAAGATTATTGTCAAAGACTTAAGGGAGTTTGAGAATAATGAAATTGTATGTCAAAAGTTTGCAATTTCTTTAAATTGAAACAGTTGCAATAGATGAGGATTGCTTGATTTCTCAAAAGTGATATAATTACATTCTTTCCACCTCCCACAACAAGCAGTTTTGTATTGCTATTGTGCTATAGTAATATCTACCAGGTTAATTACGGTTAGTGGCCAATAAACATGAATATAAAAAAAGCCAAAATCTATTGTCCTAAGCATCATCTTTGTTATCGTATGAAGGACTAAGACTAATTCAAATCTCATTCCCTCGCAAAATAACATCTCTTTAAAGTTTGATGCTACAAATGAATGCTGCTGCAGTAATTTTTCAACCTTTTAATTTTTCAGCCTTAATGGTCAAAGGTATGCGCACACCAAGTGGACCATCACACTTTATGGACAAAATTTGTGAACTTGTAAGTCTCTTTTGTGTCCCCAAAACAGTGTCTTCTTGATGTAAAGACAATTGAAGCAAAACTCAGGCCACGGATTAATCACAGGGGTCAATCTTTTCATTTCTGGAAAAGAGCTTCAAGAACCCAGGTAGAGTTATGTTAAATATTTCTATTATATGCTATGCGAAGCAGCACTGTCATACTGATTGTATAACAGCTCTCTGTTGCGTATAGCAACGCATATTTTGCCATGATATATGTTCGCAGATGCTTGTGATTAGAACAGTTTTTGAATTGTTTTTAGGAAAAGTTTTAGAGTTGTTTTTAGGACCGCTTCATACATATAACGTCATTCAGCCCTCACTCTCAGTTTTATTTTACACAGCCCTTGGCACAAGGTTATATAGGTTGTTATACCAGTTGCCAAATGGATTGTCTTCTTATCCAAGCTTTTAACACCAGTAGTGAGTTTATGTATAAACACTTTTGAGGAGTGAAGTGATATGGAACAACACGCAAAATCGAGGGCCGTAAAACTGTTTATTAAACTTCGTCCTCAGTCAGCCAGGATCTAAACAAATTGAAAACTAACCGTCTCAGTCGCAGAAAAAAAGCACATACATAAACTCGTTCAGAAAATCTTGAAGGAATAGCCAAAACGCAATTCTATTTTGATAGAAAGCTTTGAATTACAATTACAATTCCTTCTTCAAGCTACTGTGGATTTTGAAGAAAGAAGCTGTACAATAAATAAGAAAGTTGTTCGAACACAGAAGCTTTCATTATTTTTTTTAGTTGAGATGTCAATTACTTCTTGTGTCGTGTCATGTAATTTGTGTGATGACATTGAAAATTGGAAACATCTAACGTTTGTGATTTTACCAGCGGTAACCTTAGCCTGGTTAACCGAGCCAGTTTTTATAAGGCTATGATATGGCAGATATTCAGTCACAACTTACCATCAGATTTTACCAAGTGACTGAATCAATCTGGCTTAGATTTCTAGGTTACGGTAACCTCAGATCTTGTAAACATAATACGCCTACTGCTCATCATTGAGGTGTTTCTTCAGCTTAAAAATATTCCGTTCTTTGAAAAAAATGAAACTTTTTTTTAGACAAAGATTTTGATCCAGCGGTTGCAATACTTATCAAAAGAACCCGACTCAAAACAACCATGTGTCGAAGACTTTGGAAAACTTCCTGACATTATCTCAACACCTCAAGTCAATAAAAAGAGTCGGAAGTCTGACGCTGGGAGATCGAAATGCGACCAAACGAAAAGTAAGAAAATTGGATAGAGCCTTTTCTCTATCTTCCCTGCACAGTGACTTTTCTGTTGACACACAAAAATATCTCTCATTTTAAATTTGTAGGTTGTATTTCGGCGATAGTCAGTAGAATTGTCCTTTTTTAGAACTTACTTTAAAGGGATAATCAGATGGTTGCCAAGATTGAGATATTTCACTACTGAACCTACAGGGAAAAACAGACTGTATTTTTCCTTACCCAAAACTTTAATAGTGTTTCTTAATCTCCAACTCAAATTCTTGGTTTTTAAAAGATCTCAAAAAGCAGTCGCCATGTTTTTTTATGGTTCTTAGCATCGCGTTTTCCAGTTTGTTATTGTAAACCGAGTTGGCTTACAAACTCACACAATTCCGAGAGACATTTGCTTTCACTTTCGTTTATTTGTTTATGCGGACCGTTGAGGAGCAAATTTTTAGTATTATCGCCGTTAAAACGGTTCCGAAGAAAACCTTTCTGTCAGGGGGTTTAGAGTGTAAAGTCCTGCAAAGCATTTTGTAAATTATTTCTTTTATTGGGTAACACTTTTATACTTTATTTTACTTCCCTTTTATCATGTTAACATAAAACCATGAAGATTCCTTGTCGATTCTTTTTGAGCAAATTCTACAAGACCCCCTGAAATATATTTCACCTTCGACAAGTCAGAAGGACTTCTCAGGAACTTCAAAAAAAAACAGTGGGACCTCTCGCGGACCTTTCACGTTGGAAAGAGCTCAGATTTCGAAATTTTAAAGTGGAATATCCTGACATTGACTTGTCAGTTGACAAAACTACTTGGAGAATCACGTTTTTTCATGTATAAGAACAGGTACCCTTAAAATCTCAGACCATCTGATTGTCCCTTTAAGATCGAAATTATACACCTGGAACAAGCTATATCCACCATCTTTGATCGAAGTTTTTTTTGAATTGGTACCCGTAAAGAAGCCATTGCAGTGTTAAAAATTAACGTCTAACGGCGCTATATCGTCAAAAATCTTCGAGGGAAAGCAGATCTAGCGCTCTCGATGCATTTACACCGCTATTGAGTAGTACCGTCATTAGGATACCACTTTTCGAAAAACTGCGGTCAAAAATTTTGCTTCGCCGGGATATATAACTTGGTCCAGTGTATATAAAGGTCAGTGCCCCATTTTTCTAACAATAACACAATTTGGAGATTTTTAAATTTTATGATTTAACCCTACCTACTGAGAGCTATTTGGGTCCCTTAGAACTGAAAGGGGGGCACATAGTGCCCTTCGTGGATAACTTAGGATAGGAACATTATTTGGTCATGAAATTTGGTACAGCAATGCTTAAATCTATAACAAACAAATTTATCAAAAATTTTTTTTGAAAATTGAATGCAATTTTTGATGATTGTATCAACAATTGGCAAAAATCACCCAAAAAACTCAAAAAAAATGATGTTTCTTAAAATTGCTATTGAAGCAGATGGAGAAACACATTCTCCTTCGTTTTGCTTTTATTTGAAAGCTTTTACAATGTAAGAAATGGAAATTAAAATATAAATCAACAATTTTGTCGTGACGTTCTACTATAGCGCGCCAAAACCGAAGAAAATGATTTAAACTTTCAAAACCGCGTAAAATCAGAACATTTTAACTTTTTCAAGTCGGTGATACTTTTTTTTGTCATATTTATATTTATTTTTTGCTGCTAATTCTACTTTAAGATGTAATAGAAGCAGTACAAATGAAATGGACCATTAAAGTATACCTGGTAACATGTTATAGTATCTTGGAGTAAGCACATAAAAAAGAGCAAAATAGCCTGCGCTGCAGTTGTGGGATGGTAGTGGTCACCGACAAACCTGTCATTGGGACTAAAATTATTGACCAATGGAAAAAAATTTTTAACCAAAACATTCCCCATAAAATTTGATGAAAAGTCATAAAATTTCAGCTTCATAGCCTCACTAGTTACTCAGTAGGTAGGGTTAAGGTCTGTCTCAAATAATCTGCAGTTAAAAAGTGGTTTTGTTGTATAAAAAAGATTATCGTAGCACAACTATTAGTTTGTTTTTTTGACCTACCGAGGAGGTCCTTCCTATATTAACGTCCGTCTGTTACCAGCTTTTCTTGAGATAAGCTCATTGGTTTTTAATGATTTTTGGCACAAAATGGAGGTCCTACTATAAAATGTGCATAGGTTTTGACTAGTCATGACTGTTTTTGTTTGGACCTTTTGTCTGGTGCATCATGCCGAACTATTTTTATTGCCGACCCAAAAAAATATCAGCGTTTTGATTGGTCGAGAGCATCGAGATATTTGCGATATTTCATATTTCTTTAGTCTGGAAATATGACCGGGTTGACTTTTGGGGGACTGGGTAAGCGGCGGGAGAAACATCAAAACAAAACAGCCGAAAAGAACTGACCTTCGGAGAAACTGACTTGGGAATCAAAGGGAAAAACGCAACAAAAATATGTTCAGATTAACTTTTACTTTGGCGTTCTTCCATAAAAGACACTAAAATCAAATCTGATGAACTAAGAAATTATAAAACTACTTGACACCACCCAAATATTTTCAACTTTTGGCAAATTTGTCCGTGTGGTAACCAAACAGTTTTTTATCAATGCATACAAAATAACTTGAGATTCTTGAATGTTTGCCAATAAAAATTCTCATAACATAACAAGGGAAGTGTAATGTCTTGTATTAAACCAAATGACGAGTGATTTTTATAAAAGTTCTCTCCTAATTCTCTTTCTCGACAACAACGTACGTCCTTGACTTTTCAACTCAACAATCATTACATCTTCCTTCTGAAATTCGAAACATTTAGAGCTTGACGATAATCAAGAAAGTATCCAAATTGTTTTGCTGTTGAAAAAATGTTGTTCTTTAACCATTTTACAAGCATTACATTTCCATCGTGGGACTCCTTTCCTCTGCTATTCTTTTCCATGGCCATATGTCATCGAAACAAAAAAATAGAAAAAGACTGAATGTTATCAATCTGATTAATCCAATGATGGAGGGTTTCTTCTTCATCGAAACAATACTGTACATCATCTGCATTTTGAATTATCAATCTAGAAACTTTCAAATACATCTCTGAAAAATCTGCAACTTTTCAAAACAAAACTTCTGGATCGAAAATGATCGAAAAGTTTTTGTTTTTGTGTGAATATTTTCAGCGGGAAGTTATCGAATGTTTTTGTTCGAATCTAACGTTCGAATTAGATTTTCGAATAAAAACATTCGAAACTACACAGAAGCAGAAGAAGGCGGAAGTAAGTTTTGAAACAAAAAGAGGACAATTTTTTTGAGTCGACAATAAATTAGTTATCACATGACTTCTCGTGCAATACTCGATATTTTACTCGTTCCGAGATTTTACCGATATTTTTCCTCGCCTAAAGGCTCGGAAAAATATTACGGAAAAATCTCGGAACTCGTAAAATATTTCTCGTATTGCACTCGAAATCATGCGATAACTAGTACATATCCGTCTATGGATCAGAAACATATTGTTGTAAATTAAACATGTGGAATTTGAATGACATGAAGCTTCTGGTGACATCAAGGTAAAGTTGATTCTAATGATAATATAAATCACCGCCAATAAGAAACTCATACGCGACGTTCCCTTATTCGATGAAAATCTAATTCCCCTTGAAAATTGAATTAGAGAGCGTCACCTTTATTATATTGTCTTAACTCTCTCTATTACATGCTTTGAAATAGATTTTACAATTTTGGATTTTCCAGCACCGACCAGCTCACGGAAACGTAAATTGGTGCCCCCAAAACCAACAAAGCCTTTCCAATACGAAAGATTGAGCATGTCATTAAAACCATTGACCATTGGAAAACAACAAGAGCTCATTTTACGATTCCTCTACCCTATCAGCGAATATCAGGAGGTAAGCAACTCTTTTCTAAAGACTGTTTCCTTAAGACCGGTCTCCATTTTCGCGCGAAAATGAGCTGAAGCTTTTTGTCAATCGTCTTTGCCTGCAGAAAAGATTACGTCATTAAAAAAGTTTTAAGCGAAAAAATAAAAAGTTGAAAGAAATTTAAACCGTTACGTCAGATTCGCCCAATGGAATTGCTTCATTTTTCAACCGACCAATGACCTTACAAAAACATTAAAAATAAGTTTTCATATTTCACGCGAAAGCTTAGGCCGGCCTTCAAAGTCATGGGTTTCTAAATCTAAGGCCTAGGAAACGTGAATTGACGTCAGAATTAGAGGGGCCTATCTATTTTTGAAGTCGCTACATTTTGTTGCGTAAAGAAAAAAGGGAGAGCCGGGAAAAGTATAAAAATACTGCTTTAAAGATATTTTGTTATCATGTGGAAACCATTCTTAAGGCAATCAATCTTATTACGCTGACATGGTTTTCACGTGCTAGAAAAAATAGTTCTTTCTTTAAGCCAATGAACTTTGATGTCTGAGATTCCAAATATCTACCTGTGTGGATTTTGACGGTAAGGGTAAAATTTCAAATCAATTCACCAAGCGACAGAAAGAATCTAGTAAAACATATCAAATTTGTTGGTTTTTGTCTCCTTTTCTTAAAAGTTTAAGTCTGGTCAAAATGTTGTAAAAAACAAATAAATGTTCACCTTTTTTTGTTGAACTATGAAGCCCAAATTGCGAATATATTTATGGAGTGGGTTACAAATAAGGTTACAAAATATTAAAAGAAATTGTTTTGTTTAAAATTCCTGTCAAATTTGGAGCTTTGCTTTTATTACGTGCATGTTAGAATGTGGGGAATACACGGTTAACAACCAAAAAATAATATGCATTTTCTTAACCGTTGCTTTTTTTAGCTACTACCCATTGTGCTGGAGACGAATGTATTGAATCTGATTTTCCATTACATTGATCACACAAAGCAACCTAATGGTCATCTTGCATGTGCTGCTCTCATGGTTAGTTGGTGAAATCTCTGTAACTTGTTTCCTAAGTCGTTAAACCGATTTTATATGTCACCGGGGCTGATTTATAATGCATAAATACAATCTAAAAAAATCTATCATATTGGAAGTTTATCGTGGCTTGGTTGGATCACGAGATTTACGTTTGGCTACGCTTCGAGAGATTCTTCTCTCATCATCGGGCAATGTGGAGGATGTTTTCTCCACTATTTGTACTAAGACCTTCTGATTACCCATAAAAAATGAACAAATCTATTTATAAGTATTTATATCAGAAATTGCCAGTTCAGAATTGGATTCATCATTTTTATCTAGAATTTCTGGACGTAATGTCACCACTCTTGTTGAGTGGCTTGGTGGTTTGCTACCAAATTGAGATAATTGGGGGTGATTAACCTCACTGTACTCGCCATCATCAAAAATTACCAAAAAGCAAAGTTCAGCCAGAATTAGACTCTAGTTTAAAAATACTGACGCTAAAGAATCTTACTTTAATCGGACTAAACTGGAACCAGAATCTTTCAAATTTACGAAATCTAAAGTTGCTTTTATGCACTGCCTGATTTAGTCGGCAAATAATGGATGTAATACAGTTATGTGGGCTGATTTGGATGTTAATGATAATGATTTCACTTCCATTATTTTTTGGTCATTTTCTACTTTGCCTAAATTAGTCCTCTAGAATGCTTGACTAAATGAAAACGATACTAAAACTATGTTGTGATTTTGTTGTTTAGTATCTTTCATCTTTGCTGTGTCACAAGAAATTCATTGTTGAGTTTATAAATCGTCATGGAATACAGAAGATATTGGAGATCCCTCAACCGTCCAGTGTTGCCACCATGTCTTCGTTGTGTTTGTATTATTTGGTGTATAACAATGGAAATGAAGATTGTATCGAGAGGGTATTACTGTTATACTTTTATCTCTTTTATCTCTTGTATCTCTCTCTTATCTTTAATAATTTATTATTTATTTATACAGTGACCCCTGGGGTAAAAAATTCCTTGAATTGTTATTATTTTATTAATAATGTTTTTGGTTTATCGGGAAATTTTTGAAGTTGCGGTTTCAAAGTTTTGAGGAAATTCCCCTTTTGTGCCAAATATTTCACAGAGCTCGACTCTGCTCAAAGCGCTTGAAAAAGCTCATATTCTACATTCCTCAGGAAATAGTGTCTTTTTATGATTTTTTTTTAGATTTGTTTACTACCACACTCGACATTACAACGCTTGGTGGCATTCCTCTTGAAACTGTCCGAAAGTTCACACGTGTCCGGCAGATGCCATTCTTCGTTGTTCTTCTCTCTCACGTTCTCATTCAAAGCCATTCTTCAATTGTTTGATTCTATGGATGGACTAAGGAAAATTGTTAACCTTGTAAGTTTTGAATGCTTTATTGGGATTAATATTCGCGAGATTTGTTTTCGCTTTTCCTAGAACTCTTGCCGCCTTTTGTGAAATTCGTATGAATTTGCTGACTCGCGAAATCTTAACAGCGAATTCTTTAGCTTACGAAAATTCGTCAGATTTTAAAGTACAATCTTCGTAACAGATTCCTCCAGCTATTTTATTCACCAAATACATTAATACAATAATGGCAGGTTAGTGAGGGCTGTACTGAGAAATATTGCCCGAGGTCAAGTAACGACCGAGCTTGCGAGGCTGTTGCGTTGACCGAGGGCAATATTTTTAGTACAGCCCGAAAGAAACCGGTCATTATTGTATTTATTAACCGTTTCCTTCAGCTTCGATTGATTTTTAGCGCTTTATCCAGGAAAAATAGCGAAATAAAGCGAAAAAACAAGCGAAAAGATATATGTATTGCGAAATTGTTATAATTTCTGACGTCAGAAATAAAAAATGAGAGAAATGATGTCAACGCATTGTTCATTTTCCTTTGAAAAAGTGACGTCACAATGAATTTTCCTAACGACGGGCAACTCTGGACAGTCAGTGTAGGCCTGTCGTCATGCGAAAAGAACCAATTGCAAGTAACCGGTTAACAATAAACTATTAGGTATCAACCAAATTTTTTCAATATGCAACTTTCATTAACTGTATAAGTAGCTTTTAAAAACAAAAGTCAATAATAGTCTCTCTGAAGGGTTGGAATTTTGACTTTTTAGAATTCCTCTAAGGCTATGAAAACCACATAAAAGTTTCTCTAAGGGTAGGCCTCTGATGGTCACTTTTTGGCTAAAAATCCTCTAAAGGCCAGGGCTCGGAGGTCTCCAGTCTTCATATAGAGGTTTTTTATGTCTTGTTAAAGCTACGAAATTTCCCCCATTATGGAAGCAAGCGTCCGATTTGCGTATGGGATCGCCTCTACAGTTTCGAACGTTTTCTTCCAATAATGGCGGGAATTAAATAAAACACCGCTATACCCGTGGCATCCTCCAACCCTAATATCCCCCGCATTGTAATTTATTTCTCATCCAATCATTTTGATCCATAGATCAGTACATTGAAGATCATGAGAATCGGTGAATCAGATCTTTCTTCAGACGATGATGTTTACCTTGACCACGAGATGGCCAAAAATGCTTGTCAAACATTGAAGAAGTATTTCGAAACACATATCACCATGATTGGCGAGACCTATAAAACATCGAAGAATGTCGTCAATCAGCTCCCCAAGTATAAGGTATGTTTGTAGTGTCCACTGATCCTTGGGCGAAGCTATATCTGCCATCTTTGATCGGAGTATTTTTTAAAGTGGTACCAGTAGTACTCGCGAAGAAGCCATTGCAGTGTTAAAAATAAACCTGAAACGGCGCCACATCATTAAAAGTATTCAAGAAAAAGTAGATCTACATAGCGCTCTCGATGTATTTTTCACCACTATTGAGTAGTGCTGCCGTTAGGGTACCATTTTCCAAAAAACTCCGATCAAAGATTTTGATTGGCCGGGATTGAGAAACCTTGTCCAGAGTATATAAAGGTCAGTGGTAGTGTGAGGCTTCTTCTACATGCAAATTTGTGATCATGTGGTCACTTACATGGTTGATTGATGATTTGAAGATTCGAAACTTCAATATGGCCAACCTTTTTTCTTTCTTTATCATTGTAGCCACTTCAAATCACACCAGAGTCTCTAGAGAAGAGTTTCAACAAAATCATCAAGAACACATCAGATGGTGTGGCCACCACTAAAGAAGGATATTTCTTGAAGGTATGTCTCGTTTTTCCTGGAAACTTCAAGTGTTTCTCATTTGCTATCTTTTGATGCTTCACGGAGCTTTCATTCGATTTAAATAACCATACTCGAAATTTGAAACGATCGAAGAGCGTAAGCCTTGTCAGCGTACCTCCGACTTTAGCGAGATTTGCGCAATATTTCAAGCAAAATACTGAGTTGTTTAACTAAAGAAATGAATTCTAGTAATCTCCGGTACTTTGGAAAGGTAGCAGTATTAGAATGATGAGGAGGTTTTCATTTTCTTTTTACAATTTTCTTTTTTCTAGAAAATCATTTCACTGGAGATCCCACAATTACTCTTACAACTCATCACCACAACCGCCGAACGCAAAAACTATGAGCACAAGTAACCCACAATTATTAAATTCACCAATATATTATAGTAACCAATTAGTTCATTTCAACAACTTTCTGTGCACATGCACCTATCAACCCTTGACTGTGCAGTGAGCGTTTTAGGAGACTGGTATTGAGACCATGTTCACACGTTACTGTTCCGTTTTGCTCCAGTATGATTTTCGTTACGGACTGAGTGTGTTTATATTGGTTTCGTAACGTTTCGGAGAAAGAAAACGGAGCAGTTCCGTTCCGATAAAAAAAGTGGAGTGAAACCGTTTTGAATTTTGACGTTCACACTTGTTTCGGAACCGTTTAATTTCGGAACGGAACGGAACCGTAACGTCTGAACATGGTCTGAATATTCAAGGAGACGATGTCGTCAGAATTATTTGTCTATGAGAATGTCAATGCAACATTTTGACGTCAATCTTTCCTCAAGTCAACGATTCAGTTTGATAAAAATGATTCATTTTAATTAATATCACTGACTCCCTAACTTAAGAGAGAGTAGGTTAAAGTAAGGAAGATGAAGGGATATATTGTATACAAACTGATATTATCGCATCTATGTAACTCTATTATCACCTATTATGAATGACTTTATTTTCTAATCTTTAGAAATGAGTTATTGGTGACAGCACTGGATATTTTACTCGCTCTGTCAGTATTCAAAGAGATCGCCTTTTCTTTTTGTCAAAAAATATCCATCAATGCAGCTGAATCCTCTTCTGGAATGGGGTAAGGACGCTGATCTCTAACTATTTGACTGGATCGGGCTTCCCATATCAAGGAAGCGTCTCTAGTTTCAAAGCTGACTAGTCCGCTTGTTTTAGCTGGAGTGCGCAATTTGAATGTTTTGAAATTCGAACGATCGCAAACTAAAATAAATCAGAAAACAGACTGGTCGTTTTCCAAACTTGGCACATTTCTATGTGAATCCTGTAAGCGGTAAACTTGTCTAGTGTGTTAGGGAATATGATATCTATGGGTAAGGAAAAAATCATCATAATGTTAATAAGTCCACCATCATGAATTCAATACCGAGTTTATGTATCGGAGGATATAGAGGGCGACGGTAAGTGAAATCGATATAAAACCAGGCTGCTGGCATCCACTAACGGATTCGTGCTCCTTATAGAGGATGCTTAATAAGCTATATTTCCTTTGTCCAGAGATTTGCCGCCTTTAGCCGATATACGGGCTAAAGACATTTTTAGCTGGCGAGTGTCTACAAATATAACATTACGTAATGTTTAAGTTTTCTGTGAGGCACCAAATCATAGATAGGAAAATATATTTGAATTTCGAAAAAAAAGTAGGCGGAAGGAAGTTTGCTTGTTTTTCGTCCTCCTTTCTTGTTTAATGTGGAGATTTTGTAAAAGATGAGAAACTATATTTATTGAATTTAAGTGCCCTGATGTATCTTCTGTGTGCACCAACAAAATTTTGCTTCATAAAACTACATTTTGATGCTTGAATTTGGACTTGTATGAGTGTATAATTTTTACCACACTGGATTCGTTGATCACTTTGGCTCCAGATAATTGTTTTGTCAGTTCTACAGATATGTTGCAGATTATTTCAAGGTATTCTAGTAATGTATATACAGTACATTTTGGGGGTCATATTGAATATTTCTGACATTACTTCTTTATGATTCTACAAAAGGGAGTGTTGTTGTTCCTTCAACAAGGGCCTTTAAATGTTAAAACAAACAAAGAACTTTTCTTCACCTTTGGCATTTCACTTTTTAATACTGTGTGGCCTTTGTATCTTTTCAGGTACTTATCTTCAATTCTTTGAAGAGATTGAAGTGTTTCTGGTTGTTTTCTTTCACTTTTGTGTTCATATTTTGTATTTTTTGAGCTTCGACCAAAGAGCTGATGGAAAAGTTTTGATAAATTTACAGACCAGATATCTTATAAAAGCAAAAGTCAAAAATAAATCTACAGACTGTACATAATGCGCGCATCAGATTGTTTTTTTTATCTTTTTTCTGTTTTGTTTTTCTGGTCTGGGATTCGAATTTCAAATGTAAACATTCCATTGAAAACGTTCGAAATGATCGTTTTCGCGCGCACATCAATGTCAATCAAATTTCGAGCAAAGTGGACGGCGATTTCGGCCCCATGTCAGCTTTGCTTTATACTGTCTCCCTCGATTTATCTCGAATACATAAACTCGCTAATAGCCCTCGCAATACTGACACTGAGACTGAAGCTACGTAAGAAGAAACTCTTCTCTCTCAAATGAATTCTCATCTCAGCGAATGTTAAAAAAACATCTCCATTTCAAAATTCTTCAAAAGAGAATATGGGCTATTATCAGTGACCATGTAAACTTTGCTCTGTCTGTCTCAAAAACTATTTGCTCTGATGGCCACTTCTTTCGATAGGTTACTGGAAAAACAAGTATAAAAATAGGTTCATTAATTATACGAGCTACACGTCAAGACTTTTTTTCTATCTTGCTTTAGAATATTATTAACGGCGATCGAGGGTTCAATCGAGAAAGACATTGAAGTTCGAAAAGCTGCCTTGAAAGTTTTATGTAATTGTGTCACATCAAGTAAATCACTGGTATATAAAAATGAACTTCATATTTTTTAAGTTTCGATAAAATCACAACATAAACAACTAACTTAGTCCTTTGATGTTTTTGACTTTGTAAGCAATTTTTTTTAACATTTACCAAATTAATTTGATTTAGAGAATAGACCTTTTCATAAATTACGTCACAGGCAACGCTTACCTCGTTTTCGAAATATTGCCATGGTAATTGATTTTCAGATGTGTTCACAAGACGTTTACTATTTATAAAAATAACACTTGAAGACTTAAGGGATTTAATCACCTTGGTAATGGTTTCCAAACGAGGTAGTCGTTGCACTCAAAATAAATTATGAAAATGTCCATTAGAGAGAGCATTTTTCATTATAATTTGCCAAGATAAACTTTTTGAGACGCACCTCTTTCTAGATACAAGACAACACATCAGCTATTACCAATCCACAGCGAAAGAACCTCACAGAATCGAACGGAACTGACACGACAAACCATTATAGTAACCATAGCAACAACAATAAAGTGAAACTCATAGAAAAGATTTGGTCCTCCTTCCGTTCAAACAATGGAATCATGATTTTATTACGAACCTTAGAAATTGCGAGTCCCTTAACTGAGGCTGACTCAATCAGAGCGTTAGTATGTAAAGCACTGTACGGCATTGCTGAAAACAAGCTAATCAGCCAGATTCTTGGTAGACTTCCCATGTTTCATAACGAAGAGATACATCAGTTAATGAAAGAACCCATCTTGTCTGATCGAATCACAGAACATAATATGTTTACTCAATATGCATCTCTTTTGTTGGAAAGAGTGACCGGCATTCCATCAAAAACAACGTATAATAGTGCGCAGGTAAGGAAGATCTTTTAATTTATTACCGTTTATATTGCGTGTAATACAGTAGTATAGGTGTTATTATGATAATACGATTATCGTTACGGGATTTAGTTTGTATAAACTAAAATTGTTCACTCCATTACTTTTTGCTTTTTTTCTACTATGTCTAACTGGCTAGACTATATTATCTGTGATATTTTATGAATGTTGACCTGAAAGTCACAACTGGGTTTGTTGTAAATACTCAGTTTCTTATGTTAAGAACCATCAAAAAACATTTAAGCCTTTAGCTAAGCCTTCTTCATCGGTTACATTGAATCTCAGCGAGGCTAAGGGACTTATCGATCCTAAAGCTCGATTCTTCGTGCCAATTTCTGCAATCCTACCAATTTTTGAATGTCGAAATTACTGCCTCATTCTCTATATGTTGGTTTTGATAGTTGATGATCATGTCTCGACTAATACCCTAAGCCTTGATACATTGGAACTGCTTTCCATGTGGACAACTGCTTGGTTTTCAGGCTGGGACCCATGGGGATGGATCCCTTGTGTTTTTTCCTACGGGAAATTAGTTTTCAAACCAAATACTGATTGACGAGCATGCATTCATATTCTCTAGTACACTTTTTTCGTTAGGCGAGCATCATCTCACAAACAAGGATCACATATTCCCAAAAAGAATTACTGCAAGTCGTTTACAATCATCTAAAGAAAAGCGGTACGTTCCCTTTTCGTCGCTTCTAATCATTCAAAAGTAAAGCATAATACTTTTAGTCTTTAGATCATTCATGAACATGGATCATTCCAAGATAATTCATCTTATCTTTTTGTTTGATAGTGGGCATTCCATACTGAACTAACAGGCTTTCCTTCTTTTTTTTTGTAAAATGAAACTTATCAAGAGGGCTGTATTATGGTATGCACCACTTCAATGACTTCAGAGGAAATTACAGCCTATCACCTATCTATTCCCCTTCTTTTTGGTTTTTCAGGCCTTTCAAAAGCAGCCGAAGTTCTCAAAGACGAAGCAGACTTACCATCAACTACCGAGGATAAACGAACAACTTTTGGAACACCTTCAATAACCATCCCAAAAGACCTTTGCAGTCCATCTATCACCAATGAGAAAACTCCTTTCAATAATAAAACGTTTTCAAGGACGTTGAGTACCTCCAACACTCCGATAAGTTCACCGCAGACTGAACGAAGGGTATGTATTTACCTATAAGGTGTAGCGTCATTCATAGCGATGGATTGGAAGTAACATTTACCACCGGAATTTGAAAAATGTAAAATGCGGAAACAAAGAAAGTGCTAGATTCAATCTGGTATCCGGAATACGAGGGGGGGGGGGTCGGTAGTAAAATCTCAGACATATATGAGTAGTAAAAGGATTTTCACGAATTTTTACATTCCACCACCCAGACTCTTGGAAGAGGTATTTTACTACCCTGGTAGTAAAAGTGTTTGGGACAATTTGTCATGGAGACCACCTATTTTTTGGTTGCTTTTCGGACTGATTTTACAAAAAAAGCTAAAAAATGATTATTTCTGTGACACATTTGACACTTAGTGCAAAAATTAATGTTTTGCCCTCAGAATTAAAGTCTTTTTTATATTGACAAAAAGTTTTGAGAATTTTTTGTTTGCAGCAAACAACTTTCCAACAGAATATTTTTTCAAATTATCAAAAATTTCCAGATTTTTTCAGAAAAGTCATCCAAAAAATTAAGAAAATTAAAAACTTAATTACCAGTTTAACTACCCAGGTAGTAAAATTTTTTCAACTTCGATTACCACCCATTTAGTAACTACCCTGGGTAGTAAAAGTTTTTTTTTCGATTTTTCCACACCCACCACAGTAGTAAACGATTTACCAAAATTCGAAGGTTGAACTTACTAAACTGATATAAACGAACCTTGTTTAATAGTGGTCTACAAAACAAAGGTAAGATTCCAACTCGCGAATTTCGATTCTTTAGTTCACTGCTCTATCGACTGGAGCTATATCAAACCACGTTGGGTACTCGCTAGGGAACAGTGAATCCTAATTAATGTTTGTCGATTTGGTTATCGATTAGAAATTCCAATAAAGTTACAATGAATTACCTTAATTACTCGTAAACAAGACCCTTTAAGATATTTTTGACATATCGAAACTCGAGAATTATGGGTCTGATATATACAGGGTGGGCAAAAATAATGTGGGCAGAGTAAATTTGTTCAAATTGCAGAGCAATTAGTGACATTGAACACTTTAGGCGATATTTTGACACAATGATTTACCGTAATATTTCTCTCTAGGTTTTATTCACACCAAACCGTCGGAAATCGATAGCATCACCGAGCGTTTTTACTCCTCAATCCTCTCAATCGCCTGTTGTCGTAAGTTTTATCTCAAACGTTTCAAATATTGTGGAAAATTCCACGTCGTCAAATACAACATTGTTAGTCCATTATTTCGTAGATTTAAACAACAAGATATAAAAAAGTTCACCAAATGGATTGCAATACCATATTGAGACACAATGGTATCACTATCATTTATAGATACCCCTTTCTCAGTTCCCCGGTGGAACCTTTTTCTACAGCGGGGATGAAGGCTTCTATGGAAATTCAAGTTGGGTAAATATTCTATTGTTCCCAGCTGAAAATTCAGTGGTTTAGAAATAAAATAGAATTTCAAATGGGGATAAAATCAAAGTCAATTTCCCAGTGAGGATAAAATTGTAGGTTATTTTTCCCACCGGTGACGAAAGTTTTGGCCAAATTTCCTACGACGCCACTATTAGGAAATCTTAGCCAAGTGAGATCATCAAAAATCAATTTGTGGCGCATTTGTTTCTCATATGATCAATTTCTCATTCCAGCCGAAGCAGCAACAATACCAACGACCAGTCTCACCACCTCCACCGACTTTGGATAACATCATCACAAGTTACTTGCGAGAACAACACGCCAGATGCGCCAATCCTGTCGCCACCTGTCCTCCCTTCTCATTGTTCAGGTTTGTAGATAATTATCCTTTTTAGTTAATAAGTTATAGCCGACAGTTGTAATGCAGTGGTAGAGCATTCAGCTACGGTGCGGCAAATCTTTTGTCCCTCAGCGGACGCAGACCTGATTTTGCGGCCGAAGACCTGAATCGAAGACCTGATTTAGCAAGTCACCGGCCGAATACCTGATAGATAAAATAGGTTAAGTTAAACTAGCTTGAACCACTCGCCTTAGTTGGTTGGTGCCCCTTTCTGTCTTTTAAGGATGTAGTCTACTCACGATTCTTTCACAAGTGAAATAATTATTCGCGAAATACTTTTAAAATTCATATCATTGCTACCTTAGAAATTTATAGTTATACTTTTATCGATTTAAATGATAATTTTGACCAATACTTTTGATTGTACTCATTCTTTCTCAGACCTCATAACTGTCCTAAACCCAAATACCGCCAACGAGCATCAAACAACATCACCAAACGATTATTCGACCGCCAAGGGAACCCGCCTCAGGGTGGACAAATGGGCTGCAAATACACACGAAGGTTTCTTTACAGCAAATTTCGATCAGGAGTTACTTATAGAGGTATTCGTTTTTTATAAGAACCAGTATTTTGTTGTGGCTGGACTGTTCTTATTTTTTTGTAATTTTCAGACTTAAATGTTCTTACGATGTTTTTAATACGCTTAGTTTCTTTATTAAAAACTTAAAATGGGTTTGTCAAAATTATTACTTTTTAAGTCATTTCTGAAATCTGAGGTTTAAGATTGTTCTTAATTGTTCTTAGGTTTTTGCCAATTTTCAGCCTCGTGTTCTCATAAAATTGTTCTTGCATAAAAAAAGTGTGTACTCGTTTATTCTGATTTGTGTCAACCTTTGTAGAACGAGTCACTTCTCTCTTTTAAGTTTTAAGGTATATATTACTGACTAAAATTTCTAAAACAACTCAAATGTCAACATCTGCCCCCAACCTATTAGACCATTCCTATCTAAGGAATCTAAGGAAGAATTTAAGCATATGCTAGGCATTACCTTGAGCCTAAATTTACCGATTTTGGCTGTGTTTGACTGGAATTTTACGGATTTTCGGAACTTCCCTAAAATTTTGCTTAGAATATTATAAGCATCCTTCAAGCATTTTTAAGCCTTGTCAGTCTCTAAATCCAACTATCTTCGAGCTAGTTTTTAGATTCTTGTAATCTTATTAAAAAATAACATGTATCACTTTTGATTTCGTTCCCAGGTCCCGGTGATGAAGAAGAAATGTATACCGCTGGTACTTGGATGTCCGATAGTGGTTCCATGGCTTTCGGGACTGTGGCCGGTTATGTCAAAGTTGTCAACTATCTCGGACAGGTACTTCTTACATTTTTAAGCCTCAAATTTTTGGATTAGGGACATTCGCTTGACTGGTTTTTCTAGCCGAGTCGGAATCGAATCTGCAAAAAAACAAATCAATAAAAATAAGAAGAAAAAACTTTCTTCCTTTTATCATCCTTGTTGACGCTTTTAACTGGTTTTTAACTTACTTTCATAAACTTACTCTAGAAATTTTCAAGCAGGCAGCTGTAGTCAAAATTTGTAATATATATTCTTTATAGTAACTTATACTACTTTAATGGGATTAAATTTCACGGTTGGGCCTATCCGTGAAATTCAAAAAATTCGCGGGGACTTAATTTCGCGGGTGGTACTATTAGGTGGCAATATTTTCACGATTTTGTGACTTTTACTGTCAAATCATGCATGTTGTTTGTTGAAATACACATTATTTGCACCTCTTTGATGCCGGTAACCATTCAAAAAGTATTTATTTGGCATTTTTTGAGTTTTGTTTAAAAATATATCGCGGATGAGGCACTCTCAAATTTCTATTGGGACTTAATTTCGCGGATTTTCGCGGATGACACCCAAATCCGCGAAATCCGCGAAATTTAATCCCCGCGAAAGTTTATCCCGTTAAAGTAACAATGGGATTCTCATAAATTTCAGGATGAACTAGCGCACACTGCACATGAGAGCGCTATCATTTCCATCGAATCATCGAAAGATTGTAAGCTGATAGCGACCTCAGCCGAGCATGGTCCACCTACTGGATGTGTGTGGCGTGTCGTTGAAAGCCCCGTCGAAAACGGTCTATTCTCCCTCGAAAACGCGTAAGAATTCATTTGGTATCACCCAGCGATCCAATTTGCCTCTACCAGACGGCCACGGCTTTTTCCTAGTGTTGGGATAGAGATAGGCTACGATCCAATACACCCATCAGTATTGACATCGTGTAGAGGCCGGGTTAGAGTTTAACAGGGAAGAATAGCGTCAATATGTCTGTGTACAAAGCTCTTCCGTCCAAACGAAGTACAAAAAGAGACGTTTGTTTCCGTTTTCGAATTCAACAAAATTCTGTGACTTTGAGAATCCTGTTTAGTTTGTCTATTTCGGTCTGAGATCAAAGACTTCACTTTGACCACCTGAAAAAGATCGATGTAACGGCTACTTCTTCCTGGTAACCGTTGAACCAGGGGGGGGGTCTTGCAGTTACTCCTTGACACTATGTGGAGTAACTGCAATTTTGAACATTTTCTACAGACACCACCACCCTTGCAGTTATTCCATAGTGTACTAACTGATTTTACCCTCAAAATTGGTGTATACCACCCCCAAAAATGCCAAATTTGGCAATTTTTTCACTGAATTCCTCATTTTTGATACCATTTTACTGGGTACGTCTTATTAACGACCGTTCAAGAGTTAAATATCTCAATCATTTTCCAAGTTTGTTAAAATATCTTTCATGCCTTGATTGAAGAAAAAATTTTGTGATTTTTTTTTGACTTTTGAAAAAAATGTTTTGAATTTTTTTGCTTCCGGAATTTTTAAAAAAATTAAAATTTAAGTGAAAAATTGAAAAATGTGCTCACTTAGTACACCATATCCTACCAAAATCGACAATTTTGGGCTTAGGCACCACCCATGTTGCAGTTAGTCCACTGGTGGAGTAACTGTTTTCCCAAATTTTGGTTTATATACCACCACGGTAGTAATTGTCATAGTGTTTATATAATAACTGCATAACCCCCCCCTGGTTGAACCCAACCCCTTTTTTAATAAGTACTTCGCTCGATCTACCCTATGCTATCTACCATATTCAAAATTCTGATCAATAAAATGTTTATATTAAATTAATTCTGATTTTAGCTTTGAGCTTCCCGAAGACGCTTATTTGAAGTTTAACAACAGTCAAGACCGTGTCATTGGTACTAATACATTGACTGCAAATGTAAATAGAGTTTTACTTTGTGTGTGTATGTGTATGTGGCTCTTAATCAAATCACTTTGATGGATTATCAGATCATATTATCAACTTCTATTCAGTTGAGCTAGAATCTGAGAATGTCTGTGCGTATGTCCCAAAACTTTGAGGCAGCCTGGAGACTTCAAAAATTGTAGGATTTGGCTGAAATTTGGCACACTTGTTTCTTGGGTGAATATCTGGGGGTGTTTTATTTCATTTTTCCAAAATTCTGATTTTTGGGGCCTAGGGATGAGTTTTTCATTAAAACGAGGCTAAAACTTTAGAGCAGCCTACAGGCCTCAAAAATGGTCCGATTTGGCTGAAATTTGGCACACTTGTTCATTGGGTGAATATCTGGGGTCTACAATTGGGCCTATGAATAATTTGAAGCCACTGAAGTTGAGCCCAGTGCATTGCGCACGTTCGACTATTATGCTACTGGTTGACCTCATAGAAATAATACGGGTTTGATGGCTAACTCTAACTGTGTCCAAATTATATAGATTTTCCTAAACTCTTTTCCTCGAAGCCTTTTATATTCAAAATTTACTTTGAAAACGTCAAAAACACATCAACAAGGAGTAGCCATTACAAACGATATATTCCCCCATTGGAGCAGATTGGCTATTTTCCCTGATTGGGTTTAAACTACTGTCTAACTGCAAAAAATGAGAGTCTGTCCTCTAAATGGAAACCCTGAAGGCAGTCTGGAGACCTAAAAAATGGTCCATAAAGGCCGGTATACACTTTCGCGCGAAATTGGCGACAGTTTTTTTCTCAACTTCATTTTTCAACCGACCAATGACCTTACAAAAATGTTAAAAAGTTTTCGCTCATTTCACGCGAAAGTGGAGACCGGCCTTAAATGGATTCCTTGGTGAATCCCTTGGGTTTCTATTTTTCAATTTTTTCTTTTTTTGTTCCACTAGGTATACGATTTAGGGACAGGTCAACGTATTGGTACCTATCATGATGAGAACAACACGAACAACTACACCAAAAATAACGCATGTTTTTCACCCTGTGATAATCTTCTCTTGAATGATGGTGTATTATGGGATATCAGGGGCAAACAACTCATCCATAAATTCGATAAATTCAATAATCGAGTCAGCGGTATTTTCCACCCGGCCGGTCGGGAGATCATCATTGATTCGGAAGTCGTATCTTTTCACCAATGTTTTTTTTTAAGAACAGCATTCAACAATCTATTCTGTTGAGAAAGTGAACTTAAATTTACGTCTAGTATTGTAGGTTTCAATCAATCCGGAGATCCATGATTTAATTTCTCCCTTTATTTATTGATGCCAAAATGGATACAAGTTTTTCATAAGAATATAACGCATCGATGCCCAAAACAGGTACGACGCACCATCAATCTATCCTGTTGAGAAAGTGAACTTCAATTTATGTCTAATTTAGTGAAGTAGTTTGATTATTGTATTATAATTTTCCCACTTGGACCATATTTGGAGAGAAGGATTTTCCATATAGGACAGACAGAAAGACAGCCATTATCAGATTTTCGCTTTGACTAGGTTCTAATCTTGAAGTCAAGAAAATCAAGAAAATGTCAAAACCTTAAAAAAAGGAAGGCACGACTCGGACAATCTTACGAACGTCAAGGGGCTTGCAAGTTTAAGACTGGACGAATATTAGAATTAACGTCTTATTTTATACTCGACTGAAGTTTAGAGCTATGTGGTAGGTTCTAATGGGATATTTTATTGAATGGCAATGGATCACCATCAAGTGATATATGACTTTCTTTGGGAATAAACTTTTCCTTAACACATACATTTTTGCAATAATCACAGTGGGATTTGAGAACGTTTCGATTGCTGGATACGTATCCAGAACTGGAGGACTGTCATATCAGATTCAGTGGACTCGGAGACGTTTTTTATACCGGTAAGCGTGCGAGAAATTAACTTTTGCTTCTTTTTCCGTACCCCCCCCCCCCCCCCCTGGAGGATATCCATTTTTCCAGTTCTACAGCCTCCTGGATATCTGGCTTAAAAATAAATACACCCTGGATACCTAGATGTAAAAGTGGATAGTAGGGATATTTTTCCTCTTTTTAGTCCCGCTAATTGTGCGAGTGACGTCTTTTTGTAAGAACAACTCCATATGAATGATGGGGCTAAAAAACGACAAAAATGAAATGCAATTTAAGACAAAATCTGTTCAATGTAACCCTATATATAGATCTGACAATGTTTAACACATGTTTAACATAAATGATATCTCTTTCTTTTTCTCAGGCAAATTGAGGGCAAAATATTTTGACAGTTATTTGAAAAATGGGATACTTGGACCTTATGAATCTTCCTTCAGAGTTTTCGATGCTTATGATTACTCAGCCCTAGGTAACTATTTTATTAAACTGAAAAGATCAAAATATTTGGAGCGTTATTTCGAAAATGGAATACTCGGCCCCTATGAGCCCCGACCCCGAGTTTTTTATGCTTTTGATTATTCAGTCATCGGAAACTGATCCTTCTCTTTCTAACAGGCTCTGAATAAAGCTCTGTTTTGATTCTGTATATAATGTTGGCGAAAATACCAAGTTAATAAAAATAGTTTTCAGCCGGTTCAATGTTTATTTTTCCGCGTGCTATTTATTGAAGACAAAGTCAAAACTTTTCGGGCATTTTCGTCTTTGATTCTACACTTCACTGCCCGAAATCATTACTTCGCTTGTCCGCTTTATGATATTCAAGTTATGCACAACTTGAGGGTTTTCTGAGAACTTTCCTTCCAATACGTCACTTAAACAATAGAAAAAGTGACGTATTGGGTGGAAATTTTTGAAAATTGTTTGAAGACTCTCCAGTGTTGCATATCATGAATAGGAATAAATCGTACCCAATCTTGCTCTTCCTTGAAGGTACTGTTGACACAAAGAGAATAATCATCGATGTGCTTCCTGATCCCTCAGACCAATGTCTGGCCGTCCTTGAGGTAAACTGCATTGACCTAAAAGTACATTTCAAATACACCTTTTTGACCGTAGCCGCCAATTACCGCGTGAGTATTTTTTTGTCCGTTTTACCACATTAAAACTGTCCCAGTCTTTTTTTCGCACCTATAGACAATAGAAAAAGGTGTGAAGAAAGGATTGGATCGAGTTTAAGGTAGTAAAACGGACAAAATAATGTCCGTGCGGCAATTGGCGGCCACGGTCGAAAAGGTGTATTGTGTTGGAGATGTACGACCGGCTTTTGAGGATACTGGTAATTAAGTTACAAGGAAAATTTTTACACGTCTTGTGGCATTTTTAAGATGCTTCTAAAACAAACCAAGCAAATTTTCCTTCGAAACTCTATTTCATATGAGAGACATTTCCATGAGTCTCTTAGGTGGAGTGCAAACAATTTTTAGCATTCGAATCACAGATATCAAGATAGAGCTACTCGATATTTCCTAAGTCACGGCAGTTGAAGTAAAATAATGCATTATCTTTGCCGAGTTGACCTACTTATTAAAGATTTTTCACAAGAGCACTCCTTGCGCTAGTTTTTTTGCGATACAGTGGTTGAAAAAAATTCTTTGTAAATACAACCTTAAGGCCGATCTCCACTTGCGCGCGCTGCGATCGCACTTTATCTATCAAAGCTTCCACGCTATTGGTCAAAAGAAAAATGAAGCAATCCCATTGGGGAAATCTGACGTAACGGTTGAAAAAAGTAGAAATCTAATCAACTTATTTTCGAGCACGCGCTACATTTTTATGACGTAATTTTTCCGATCAAAAAGGATTAAAGCCAAAGGTGTGATCGCAGCGCGCGTAAGTGGAGACCAGCCTTTAGCGAAGCGGTCAGCTTTTGAGGAGAAAATATTAATACGAAGATTGCTTGATTTTTTGCAGGATGATCCTGTCATGAGGTTCGAGTTCGACACGACATGTCGCATTTACAACATCGGGCGCACTAAACGTTTTGGTGAAGAAGAAGAAGAAAGTGAATCGGATGAAAATGAGGAGAATGGACACGAGTCTTCCGCAGATAATGATGAAGGTGACGATGAAGATGCCGAAACCATGATGGAAATATTCTCTAATCTTCTCGGAGGTATATCTTTGCTTTAACATTTGAAAATAGGCTTCGAAATATCTCATAAATACATTGGATTTCCATGGCAAAATAATCTTTTCGCGGTGTTCTTTCACGAAATTAAGAAAATTTGATATGGTTTTCCCTTAAAAATACACGAAATTTCCGTGGAAATATTTTTAAGAGAGTGTATTTTGTTTTCTTTCATAAAATAAAGAAAATTTGATATGATTTTCCTTCAAAAATACATGAAATTCCCGTGGCAAATAATAAAGAGCATTATTTCGTGGTTTTCTTTCATGAAATAAAGAAAATATGATATTCCTTAATAAGTACACGAAATTTCCCTGGCAAATAATATAGAGCATCTTTCATTAAAAAGAAAATATGAGAAGTTTTTCTTCAAGAATAAAATGCCAAAAAAATGATTATGTAATATTTTTTTGTTTCTTCTTTCTAATCACCAGAAGGAGACGACCTACAAGGGGATGAAGATGATGACGAAGCGACTATTGATGGTGATGAAGACGATTTTTCTGGATCGGATGGTGACAATGATTGGGTGGATATGTCTGACGACGATGATGATGATGATGTGTATTGATTGGCTGATCAACAGGAATGGTCTCTTGTCATTGGCTGATCCAAAACAATGATTCCACTTATCAACAGGAATGGTGTCTTGTCATTGGTTGATCCAAAACAATGATCCCATTTGATTGGCTTATCAACAGGAATGGTCTCTTGTCGTTGGCTGATCCAAAACAATGATTCCTCCATTTGGTTGGCTGATCAACAGGAATGGTCTCTTGTCGTTGGCTGATCCAAAACAATGATTCCTTCATTTGGTTGGCTGATCAACGGGAACGGTCTCCTGTCATTGATTGATCCACAGCAAGATCTCATTTGATTGGCTGGCCTAAACGAATGCTCTCTGCTGATTGGCTGATCCTCACAATGAATAATATCACAAACGGTGTCGTCTGATCGGTTCATTGGTGTTAAAATGGTGTTAGAATTTAAGGAGGACAAATTCTGATTTGTGTAAGACGTGGATGACTCACTTATTACGAGAGGTTTAAAGTTATTGTTTCGCGATTTCCTATTGGCCAATTTCTTACAAATATTTCTTTTATTTTGGGGCTGATCTAATTTTCTTAACCCAACAAGACTGAGAATGATTTTATGTTATATATATGATAGAGGATTGCACAATGACGATATATATTGTCTTCGTGACTATTTGGACTTTGCGATCCAGTTTTTTGTCCTTTTTCATCGTTATTATTCGTAAGCTTGCCCCGTTTGAAAATTCGATGAGTTTGAAATTGAAAGTTTGCTGAACTGGGACTTTTCATGAACTTTTGTGGGTAAACAAGCATTATGAATCGATGTAGGTTTTTAGCAAAAAATTTCTAGTCATTTCATATATCAAATTTCAAAATACAAATTTCTATAAACATGATGAATATTCAGTACTTAAAATTATATCAGATTTTTATATAACCGTAGATAGAACTTATATTTTTTTTCATGGTTTGTCATTTTTCATCTAAAAACGAAATTTTCATGACTGGTCTTTACAAATATAACCAGAAACGAATTGGAAGAAAGTCATCGTTTTGTTCATTCTGAAACTCTAAGATATCGCGTCGTCAGCTACCGAATATTATGGAACTTTAAAAAAGACAGTAATTTTTTAGGCTCAGCTGATTTTCTTTTGTTTTTTTCGTGATTTCCAAACGTAAATGTTCTTAAAATGTTCATAACATGGTTACTTAAAAAATCATCTTTTTTTGGCCATTTCTGAAATCTGGGACTGAGATTCTTCTTAAAATTGTTTTCTGCAAAATGAAGCCTCTTATTCTTATGAGTAATTGTTCTTTAATACCCCTTTTCGACCGTAGCCGCATTTTTTTGTCCGTTTTATCACCCTAAACTCGTTCCAATCCTTTTTTACACCTTTCTCTATTGTCTATAGAAAAAGGTGTACTACGGTCGAAAAGGTGTATAAAAAGCTATAGAGTAAAGATTTCGTACATCTTAAATTTATCACCTCATTCATATTCCCTAATACCCTCTACAAAAATCAGTATAATTGAACTCGAATTTTAATTACAGTACCTAATATCAGCCCCCTTCCGCAAAAAAAAAATTTCAAATTAGGTTTTAATGACACTAATGACTGTTAATCAGCGCGCCTCCATTAAGAAGTCTTTAAGTACCTTAGATATGGTTTTTAATTTGTCCATGTCTCTTATGCTATATGTTTTTTTCGGGACTGTGGGAAGGTAATAGTGTTTGAAAGGTATGTTTTCATTTTGTATTACTTTCTTGATTGGGCTTGTTCTGTGCAGTTGAAGTTTCTTCTGTATTATAAGTTATGAAGATAAGCCTTTAAGATAAATGATTTTCCTCATTGTTTTTGGCTCTCTCTCTCTCTCATTGGTCCATTGGACTCTCTAGTTTTTATCTCAACTTTCCTCAATCTTAAAATTTATCTTAGCAAAGTAAAGATATTTTTCAATCTCAATCTGTGCTACACGTTTTTTTTTTTTATTAGAACACTTAAAATTTGGCTGAGCCTGGATGTGCTTATTTTTTTAGCAATTTTCAACCTTAAATGTTCTTAAATGCGTTCTTAATTTTTCAGACTACTCTAAATCGACAATATCATGCAAAATAAAGAGCATATAAAATTGGTACAATTTGGACAATATTTGACTATCGATTTTAGAAAATCCATGCCTAAGTTGGGTTAAAACTGCTTGAAAAGAAGAAAAATTGTAGTTTCTTGTCATTTTTTTCCAAACTGAGGCTGGGCATGTTCTTACGATGTTCTTAATTTTTCGACGAATTTCAGCCTAAATGTTCTTATAAACTGGGTTCTAATAAAAAAAAAAACGTGTACATGATGTAACATATCCTTTTCCGCTTGTATTTCTTTTCTTACAGAAAAAGTCCATAAAAAGTACAGTTGTTGACAAACATGACTTGAATTGTAAACAAACACAACTTTATGGAACCCTGAAGGTATATCTTTGTACAATTTGCTTTTTATGTTATCTTTTCTAAATCTAAAGTCACATGAAAGTCATACATGTTGTACTTTTTAGTTGTTTAGAGGATTTAGAGTTTCTTAGAAAAATTTCAAGAATATTTTCATTACAGTATTTTTATCTTTTCTTTACTTAGATTTTTTAGTTTGATGCTGAATATTTGATTTTAAGCGACCGTGCTGAATTTGTCAACAATAGAATCGAATTTAAACGGTAAGTTAAAAGTGACAATATGGTTTTTAACCCTTTTAGTTTCCATGCAATAAATGGATGACTCAAATCTTATGGAATTCAAAAATCCTGTACTACTAGGAGTCTTCTCGGTGAAGTTTCGCAAATTTATTCCACAGAATATAGAAAGTTTAAGTTTATAACCTCACTACTTCATAAATTGAAGAATTTCCATGAAAAACTACATACGGGACAGACAGTAATGACATTTTTTCAGTTATGTCTAGCCTGAAGCGTCAGGAGGCCAGATGGCACGTAGAATCGCCAATTCTGACGTTTGGAAAAGCAATCAAAAACATGATCATCAAATTACATCATTGTGATCAGCAGGTTTTTGGGAAGGCCGTTCGCTCATTATGTCAATCAAATAACGTATCAATCAAGTGCATAAGTTTTGTCTTGACTGTATTACTTTATAACGATATATTGATTTGGAAAACCTTTTGCTTTATTAAAACCAGAAAATTCGATGTCGTCAAATTGACGGTTTTGATTTATTGCAAACGAGACCATGCCAGCAGACTTTGTCAGTCCAATAATATCTATTAGTGATCACTTAAAACTACTTTAAAGGACGAAGTTTTGATGGAAATAAAATATGGCGCATTAAGCGGTTTTGGCAGATTCACGAATGGGATCTGCTTATTTGATATGGTTTTTAGCCAGGCATATCCTGCAACCTTTAAAAGACTCTAAAGTAAATCTTCGCCGTTTTTGGTCGTTGTATTTGTCCGCCTCAAATTGACAATATGATTTCTAGTATCTCTATGGCGTGCACAAAACTAAAGTAATGTCTGGACAGTGGTATGCACTTCCAACTTCAAAAGACTGGAATCGTCTATTATTATTCATTCAGATGGATGGCACAAAGCTTTGTCACCATCTTTCTTTGATGACGTCATAATTGTTTGCAGCAAGTCCTGATGATTGAAGGTTGTCAGATAAGATCTTCTTTTGATATGATTAGCAATTGATTAAACTCCCCCTTCTTCAATCAGATGAGAGTTGAGGATGGCAAAGGTTCAAAGTTGATCTTTAAAAGATTGTTAGATTTGTAAGTTGAAGGTGATACTTCGAAGTTTGAGCTGATATTATTTTGATTTTCTATTGATGGCACAAATTATATTTCAAGAAACTTTGATGTTTGGAACGTGCTTTAGTCAATACAGTTGATTCGAGTTTCAAGGGACCAAAAATTGTTTTCAAATTAGAGAAAGATTCGAATTACAGAGAGTATTTCATTAGCTGAGGGGACCAGTATTTTAGTTTCGAGGTTCCAATTAGAAAGGAAAGATTCGAAAAGAAGTTCGTATTAGCGAGAGAGTTGACTAGGTACGATCTATTTTTTTTAATTTTCTCAATACCAACCAATTAAATGCTATACCAGTTAGAATGGACTTGGAGGGGACGAAGTTTCGGTATTTACCTTGTTTCTGATCATTCATTCATTCATTCATTCATTCATTCATTCATTCATTCATTCATTGCACAAGAAACAAATGATTTAAAATTCTATTCACACCCTTATTTCATTGAACCAAGATACGGAAAGGGCTGAATAAACTTTGAGTTGGTCTGAGACAAGAAGAGGATATATATATGGCAGTACACGTTTTTTTATAAGAACACCCAAAATTTTTGAAGCCTTCGGATGTTCTCATGTTTTTTAATTTTAAGCCTTAAAATGTTCTTAACATGTTCTTATGTTTTTATATAGTTTGTTCTTATAAAAAACGTGTATGATCTCTTCCTCCTGTTTTTTCAAGGAGCCCTTTCTCGGCGAGCAATTTCTGATGTGAAAACCAATATAGACCTAAAGAACTTCACAACTTCTTTCAAACTGCTAATATCAATTGTTAAAATCTTTGCAAGAATATCATGAATAAATCGGCCCCTGGGTCAGAGATTTACGTTTGATAAAGTGAAGAGAAGTTACTGCACTAAATGTATTGGTGTGATTTTTGAATTTCACCTTTGTTAAATTTGATTATATGTTGTAGGTAATCGTAGCTTTTCCTCTGGCTGCTCTTATTCTGGTGAGGAGTTCTTAAACATAGACCGGTATTCATGATTCATTGACAGTAGAGAATAGAATAAAATTTAAATAAATTGTTTTAAACACAATTTTTACTGGAACTCTTACATAAGCCACATTATTTGATCAGCAAATCCCTTGATGATGATGATTTCGCATCGCAGCGTTTTATTATTTGGAGTGTGGTCCAAAAGTTTTTACCACTTATCATAAAAACTTTTGAATTAATTTCCGGATTATCTAAATTCTCCAAGAGTGAGATCCAAAACTGCAGTTTCCTTACTTCATTTGGTTTGTAGAGCACTCCTTCTTAGATGTCCCATGGTATCCCTTTGATGAATAGAGTAACATCGATATGTTAAAAAACGTTAAATGATGATTCGGCCTAAAAACATTACTTATAGGAACCCCAAGTATTAATCTTGTATCTCTAAAATCTTTGTCATAAACAAAGATGACCCTTTTCGCTTTTGACCAATGGAAACGATTACCCTTCAGTACTGGCTAATAATATTTGTCTTTTCTCGAGCTTTCAATAAATTTCTTTAAGTTTAACTTGCACTTTACTGTATAAAGAAGTTCTTATAAAGCAAACAAAAATTTATTGTACATTCTAACACACATTTTTTATATTTTTTAGCAAAGCAACAAAGTTATTCAATAGCACTGACGGATTGAAAATAACTGCCAAGGAAAAAGGATTTTAAAGGATTTTGAAAACTCAAAGACTTGCCCTTGGATAGAGGTATTGTTGAGAATTGTTGGGAGGTCTCTAACCACGTGACATCGTGATGACGTCACAAGAAGATGTGTCGCATGCGCACAAACGTAGATCGTCATGGTTGAGATATGGGTAAGTGAACCTTATTATTGATTGCAGTAACAATCTCATCTCTGTATCTGTTATTACATTCCATGATTTCTGAAGATTCTCTCTGCATCCACGTTTTTTTAAAAGAACATCCAAAATATTTGAAGCCTTTGGATGCTCTTAACTTTTTTAGTTTTAAGCCTAGAAATGTTCTTAACTTATTCTCAATATTTCGGCCATCGAAGCCTTATGTTCTTATATAGTTTGTTCTTATAAAAAAAACGTGTACTTTATGATAATTTGACAATCTAAATACCATCTATGAGTAAATGAACTTATTTTTATTATTGATTGAGTAACATTTTACACCTCTATATCTCTGTTTAACCGGAAAATGCACCAAAATTTCATCTATAATTTCTTAAGATCCTATCAAGAGCTACCAACATTTGAAGACACATTGTTTTTTTATTCAGTGCATTTTCAGTGAGAGCCAAGCTAACCATTGCAAATATCTGAGCTCGTGGTAGACGATCCTATCGTCTACACATTATCACTAAAAAAGGGAATAATTCAGGAGGCGGGATGAATTTGAAAACGGAGTCCAGTTCGGGGCGGAGTAAACAGTTGTTTACAGTGTTTGTTCCAAAACTCTACCGCCACTATTTTTCCCGTAAACCGCCCTGACGCCCTGACTCTGCGCATATACTTTCCCGCGTTTACTGACCCTCTAAACGGACGATAGCATAGTCTAAGCTCATGGATGAAAACCGAACCAATAAAATCGCAATTCAGAAACGTAGTAAAGATTTTATGATAGAGTCTCATCTCAAAACGCAACAGGAATCTATATTATAGAACCCCCCTGCAGTGTAAAATGGGTGGAAGAAAACAACCTGGTGCTTTGTCATTGCCATTCTTCCTACCCACCTGTACCTGCGTCTTGGAGCAGATCATTTTCTTGGTGACCGTCGGTAATCGGTCATCACTGATCGATCATGTTCAATCTCTTTCCTATGAAGCGCTTTCTTGTAGAATTTCTTGTATATTCCTAATGTCTGGCTTTGTGCGGAGTGCTTTTTGAACTTTTGTGGGTGCAATAAAATGGTCTATAAATCTTGATGTCTGTTCGTTCAGAGACAGAGTTATTAATAACCGACCACAACAAATTTATAGCTCTACCTAACAACAACATAAAACTAACAAACTTCAACGTCTAGCAGCTCAGCTGCGAAATAAGTCATTTATCAATTATTAAAACAAAAGCAAATGTTAAAGATCAAGTGTGATTAGACCTTGTCATGTCGTGCATGTGTCTTATCACTGGGTTGGTTTGACTGTCATTTTAAAGTATGAACATTTTTTAGTAGGAAGGCTCTCGTTCAATATGTGTTCGTGAAAAGATTTCGATATGTGCTTTAGTTGTTATTGTAGAGTATGTGAGAAGTTTTGATGTGCTTTTTGATGTGGTTGGTTGAACATTTTTGACGATAGCAAAACACCAGAGAAAAAGACTTTGTATTGAAATGTACTTATTCACTACAGGGGCAAATTGGCTTGTTTTTATCGAAGGTTGAATCGATTTTCGGTTGTTGAAGCATCCAGATTTTGTTTTTATTGGTATCCATTTTTCTTGGTATATTTTCCTCACGGATACACTCAAGAGTTTGTAAAAGGACAAATACAAAACTACTCCTGCTGATAAATAGCTGTTCCATCAAAACATTTACACTTATTTCTGCACCTTATCCCATTTGCGCAAAGCATCATGGGAGATATGGATGAATATTTGATCAGCAGTCCTCATAAGGATAATAACGAAAGGTAAAACACTTCATTGCTGGTTGTTTAAAAGTTGTCTTATTCCCAGTAATGGAAAGTTCTGATACATAAATATAGGTACACGAATCCAAAGGGATGAATGTGGTCCGACCCACGACTACTTAACTTATTTATTTTATTCTATCCTTTATGTTTAAAATCACGAAAATATACATAATGTATTATGTGATAATTCAATAGAACTAGAACTACAGAATTTCAAAATTCATTGCCGTAGAGGTACTATTATAGTTTAGAAGTGAAATTATGCTTGCTTTGCCACTTGACACTCCAACAACGATTTCTGTTAGTTTCGTATCATAAAGCGGTCTTTTCACAGTGGCCCTCAAAGTACACAGCATGAGTTGAAAAGGTGATTCAGTTGGGTACCAATAATGTTATTCTAGATGGTCGTTTAGAGTTACTGTTTTAAAATGCTAAGCTTTCCATTCAGCTTGCAACAGTTTATATCAATCATGTGATTTTTTTTAAATCTTATATTCTTTGCCTCGATTCGAGTGCAGTGTGGTTTGTACTTAATGTGATACTTCCTTTAGCGCGCTAATTCTGTGAGCTTGATTGACAATTATCTGGTACCAGATCTGGAAATTTACTGCGACACAATTATGTTCTGAAGGTTGGACAAATTAACTTGGCCCCGCTCCTTTAGGGCTTTAGCATGGGCGACAGATATTGGCATGATTTATCGACGTAGAGAATTGACTTGTTGTTACTTTAAATGCAAAAACAAGATTTTCATACTTTGTGAGGAAAATCAATATGGTAGAGATGTTGATCTCAATCTGTAGAAGAATGGTGTTTGAATTTCCTTATTAACGAGGAAAGAGAAGTGGCAAAAAGAGGGCGGAGTAGGCGTCAACTTCTCTTTAATGATATCCATAGATTTGACATGGACATGAGGAAGGTCATCAGAGTATTCGCATTGTTTTGTGAAGTATTTAAAAGCGCAAAGTTTGTCACGCAATGTTTATGCACGAGGCTTCTTCCGTCAGTTTTGGCGAGTACTTTGCATATATGGTGTCGCTTATTGTGAAAAGAATATATCGTTAGATTGTGGAGTTTAGCGTATATATTGTTTCCGTTGATTCTGCTTCTTATTTCATAGCGTATTTTAACGTCTGAGGGTTGAAGAGGTGACTGATTTGAAACGGGGAATACAAAAAAGCACTGCGGTAAAGTGGTCATGTTCGATTTTCAAATCACTTTGGTGAGTGAACGAACCTTCGTTCGCCCGGGTCAACCACGCGGGAAAATTGGCTACTCGTTGGTTAGTTGGTTAGTTGGTTAATTTTCTGCAACTGATTCAAATAGAAAAAGAAACACAGTTCCCTGTCAAATTTTAATCAGTATTAATCTATAATTGATCACTCGTGGCTCAAAATTATCTCTCCTGCATTCTTTTCCTGAGTTTGTCAGTTTGACAAATCGAGACAAAACAAAACAAACGAACGAATGAAGGCCAGGAGGTGGGCAGTTGTCTTCATCAAGAGTTTTTATCAAACGGGAACTTGAATTCTTTCGGGATATGATGACGAAACATAAACCAAGGTAGAAAACATGACGTCATCAAAATATGTAAATAAGATGGAATGGCTTTTGTTTTGTTACCTTGGTAGTAATTGAAATTTCATTGTTCTTTTTATGAAACCCTTTTGTTCATGTTTGTAATTTTTCGATACGATTCTTCCTTCTATTTCTGCTCTGAGGTTTGATTATTGTTATGGTCTATTTTTTAGAATGTTTTTTTTTTATCAACTAGATGAGTGCAGCGATAATTGGCATCCTTGTTCGCACATGGGGCTCTTGTTGAATGTAAAAAATTGCGCTCGCTTTTTATACCAAACACTAGTGTTCAATCAAAAGCAATAAAATTTTTATAATGACTATAACTGACTCATTTTAGCAGACCAGGAAAATTTTAAGTTTATTTGAATTGTATTTTTCGACTGCTGGAAAAAGTGAAAGATTGCATTCGGCTATTCGGATTCGAAAAAAATGTTAACCTACCTAATTTATCATTTTGCTTGATTTTTTATCTTCCTTTTTTTCTCAAGAATTTTCCGCCCGTTTCACTGAAATTTTAGTTTGTTTGAACAGCCGTTTTGATAAATGTTTGCATAACTTGTCGAGAAATTAAAAAGAAAATTCCCTTTTCAAAATCTAAAATTATATGGCATGGCAAGAAATATTTGATTTTAGATAATTTTTTTCTTTAGCAAAATTGACACACTGCATTGTCTTTCCTCGCAAAAATAGAATAAAATGGGGGTACCACGCTCGCGCGGATGGGTGTGGTTTTTTACGAAAAGGGGTACCGCCATCTAACCACCCCTGCCGCCTTTGGCGGCATAGCAAAAATAAAAATAAAGACCAGCGAATCTACGCAACTCCTTCTTATGAGTATGGAACTTTTCTGGTCTGTATTTTGTGCTGTCGGATCAAAACATCAAAACAAAACAAAAAAGTTGTGATTTCGTAAAACGTGATTTTTCAACAAAAAAAGACAGCAATTTTTCTTTGAATGTGTTCCTACGTTTTGTTTTAATTTGTATACATTACTGTATCTATGTGATTAAGAAGTTTGATAAAAAAAGATACATGTTATACGTAGTAGTGAGATCTATCGTTTATTCTTTTATATTTTTGTTAAATAGAAAGAGAGAGAAATACTCAGCAGTAAATTAATTTTGCTGATGAAAGCAAAGCTTTTAATAGTTCCGTTGCCTTGACTCATTGACAAGTAATTACCTTCTTAATGGTTTTCCTTTGATTGCCTTTTTAGACAACGATTTAGTATTACTGAAGTTTTTCAAAGGAGATTGAGTCGACATCACAGGGATTCTGTCGATTCTATCGACGAGGAACATATACCGAAAAAAATGGACTCCAACCGTGAAAGTCTTGATCTGGAGGAGTTTCAGTTTGATGATCCATCAAATCAGTCACAGACAGGTAGCTATATTTCGTTATTTAATAAATTCAAACGTCAAGTTTTTTACTTGAATATCTTTTACCAATTCCGAAATTCCGCAAATTTTTTTGCTAAATTCCGTTTTTCCGCACTAAAGTTGTCTAATTTTCCGTCTCCGTCAGAGAACCCAATTTCCGTAATTCCGTCCGAAAAAAGGGCCGATTCCGCTCCTCCGCCAACCATGAACCCCCCCATTATTATTCATATAGTTCCAGAAAACTGCAGACAATATGTACCTACGCTACATGAGCCCTAAAGTCATATTGTAATTGACATATTCAGTACTGTAATTTACATTCCAATCATCTCAAAGGTAAAAATGAGTTTCGATTGAACCCACAATCTCTTGTCATAACTATACCTACCATTTAAAATCATTCTTTGAGTATATTTTCAAATATTCTCTTTGAAAACATTTTAACTGATTTAATTTATAAATTAAAAATATATTAAAAATTCTTTCATTTCTTAAAATCTAAATATAAACATACAGTATAATCTTGTTTGAAAAGCCTTCCTTCTTGATCAAGTTTGGATCTAAAAACTTTAACACTGACATGTGAGATTCTTGATAAAGTTTTTAAAATTTCACTTGATGTGTTGAAAGGTCTTTTGAGTTATATTACAGAGACCTGTTTTAGGTGAAGTAGTATTGTTGTTATAAGAGGATCAATATGTATTTTCAAAAAAGAGCTTAGCTTATTGGATTTAATACAGAACGCATACAAATGCTAATGCCTGCAATATAGTGCATTTATCTTTGCTTTTACTCTAAGAGTTACTGCACGAACAAGACATGAGCTTGTTTTGTTTTGATTAAGAAGTACTTCGTGCCAGAACTAAAAAGCACTATAAGGCTATTGATTTGTTTAGTTACTGTATCAGTAGATAAACATGTGCTAAAGTTACAAGTTGTGTGCTCCCTACCTTCTTTTCTAAGAAAAATTATGCGTACATTACAATTATTATTACCTCACATTCAAGCCAAGTTCATCTTCAATAATATGGCTGTGTTTAATAAAAGATATTGTTGAGCTCTGGTTGGTTAGAGAATAATTTTCACTTTTTATTCAAACAGAGTAAAGATATTATACTTTTAATTTTCTACATCTTGGCTTGAACAATAAATTTAACTAATATTCTCTCAGTATTACTTTTTCTACAAATTCTTCTCTATGAATATACATATCAATTTCTATCCAATGTGAAAGTAAAGAATCAAAACACCTTTTAACATGAATGTTCTTGTTTTGTTTTCTTTTTATTAACCATCTTTTCACCTTTATATAAGTTTGTCTCAGCGAAGGTTTTTATATTTAGATTTTTCACTCAATCTAACCCTCAAACTGGAAATCACATAAGGGCTGCAACAGATTTTTATTTCTGTTAACGTTAGTTAAGAAAATAAAAGTTTGTTTTTCTTGGAGAGATTATACAGGTTTTGTGAGCCCTGATTATGTCATCAAGAAAGAGTGACGTGTTTTTCTGTTTTTCAAGAATAGCACTTCATCAAGAATTCCTTTCAATTTGGTGTTGGTAACCTTGAGTTTATTTGTTTGGGTGAATGGTTCGAAGTCAGACGTCTTTTTTTACATTTATGAAGCTTGTTGAATCTGGTTGATGATAATCGGAATCAGAGCTAGATTTGGTTTTACATTTATATTGAATTTACAGAAAAGAAAATATCACAAGGTGAAAGCTAACTTAAGTAAAGAATGTCACGTAGACCACGTCCAAAATCTGCAATTTTTGGTAGTAAATATCCTTCACGGCGTTCTTTCATTGAAGATTTGATCGACAGTGAAGATGAAGAATTGGAGGAAGAAGAAGAAGGTAAATGGTTTTGCCCCATTATATTCATTTCAACGAAATTTCAACGAAATGTCTCAGATCATTTTACATGAAGTGTTATTTTTGCAAAAGTATTTGGCAAAGGAAATTTTTCATACACTTTTAACTGCTGTCTTAGTGTTTTTAGAAGAAGCCCTATAGAAAAGGAAATAATTATAAAAAAGGTAATGGACTCTTGCTATTACAGATTACCTACTGTAGTTTTAAAAGCTTATATATTTACCTTTAAGGTATAAAACATTTAAACCTTTTTCTTAAAATCTAATAACCAAACACCAGTTTACTTATAAGCTTGCATATTATTTTTTTCAAAGTTATGAACACTATTTTTCCCCTAATCTGAAATGCTGATAGTTCCCTTTGAAAAAGGTTTTATTTTAATTAGAAACGTAAAAAGAACTAATGAATTATTAAGTAACTGCAAGATATCATAATCACAAATCCTCAATTTTTTGAGAATTTTTCTAAAGAAATAAAGGGGCAAACAAAAAAATTGTGTTTTTGACTGTGTGTGTTTTTCTCTAAGACCTAAAATGCATAAATAAGAGTGTGAGAATTATATTGAAATGCCTTGTAAGTTTTTTGATTTTTTGCAATTTTCAAGATTATTTAACTTTCAGAAGTTAGTTAAATTCTTAAATGAACAATATAACGTGACTTGGGATTCAGTTTAATGTAATGTCAGTAGTAAATAAACATTGGAAAATTTAAAGATATCTGTTGGTTTTTATGAAGATTACTTTCATGTTAAAATTTTATTTTCGTTATTAAGTTTTATACTTTGAAGAGCTTTTCTCCCCTCCTTTTTTACTTCAATCTTCTAGAATCGTCACTCAGATACATCTCTCTAAGCAACAAATCAACAGTTTTAGGTCATATGATTTTGAATGTAAACAAACTCTTAGAATGCTTCAACAACTGATAGTTTAGTAATAGTAACTATAAACTTTGTTTTCTTTTTGCTTTTTGTTATGTCTTGTTTGAACAGGTCATGTTTTTCTTTCCAAGTGAACAAAAATAGAACGGTTTTTCTTGGCACTAGTTTAACAGTGGTATCCAAAATGTCCAGTAAATTTCAAGTACTGCAAAGTCCTATAAATTTGATAATTTTATAAATTAAATTAAGTTGATATATAATATTTAGTAAAAACTAAAACAATTAGAAATCAGTTAAGTGCATCCATTTTTATCCTACTTCAAAAAAAGGGATGATCAGATTCAGATGGTTTCTGCGAATCCTTCCATGGTTTTGATGCAAAACTTACAAATCTTTTGCTAACCTTTTTTCAAAGTCGAAATATTAAAGTAAAATTTTCTAAATTTGTTTGAGGACTCCAAATTGCTCAAAATGACTGAAAATCATGTCTGAGGGTGATTCGAAATTGTTTTGATCCTTAGAAATAATTTTCAAAGGTCTCTTTAACCCTTAGACCATGAGGGACGTGTATATGCGTCCAAAACATGTCAAAATACGAGTCTCAGACTTGAGGCCATAGCTCCTGACCACTTGATTTAAATGGGCATAAACCAAATGTTTTAGAGTATAAAAATAGCTTTCCGATGGTACCAAAACCATCTTCTAAATCAAAAGCTACAAGCTTTTATGGCACTTTAAAGTTTTGAGTTTCGAAGAAAAAAAAATTTCAAAAAAAACAGCGTGCACAAAGGGTTAAAAAGTAACAGTTTTTTGATAAAGAAAGCAATAGAGTTTTAACGTAAGAACCGTGCAAGAACTCATTTTTAGAGATTTCAAATCGTTATTTTTTTGTAAGCCTAAAATCTTAAACCATCTGATTTTCATTTGATTACGAAATTTCTTCTTATTTTTTCAGATGGACAGAAGAATATCACAATGAAAGACAAAGATGAGGTATCATGCATTTTCGTTTTTTTATTGCTGGCTCAGCACTTGAAAATGCTTCAACAGCAATATCTCTATATTGTATTTGGTCATTAAACTTTAGCTGCAGGTCTTTCAGAGTTTTTGCTATGCATATATACTTTTGAACCAAATGTGTGATAATGACCTCATAAAGAAATGAATCACTTCTGGGTTATTTTTATCGATAAACTCTGGATAACTTGATATATTACTTTTTCCCTTCGATATACTTTAAAATACCTTCTATTTCCAAATAGAAAAAAATGGAAATTATGTTAATGAAATGTTTAGCTGCTCTAATTCAAAATATCTACTCGTTGCACGTTGACCTATTTTCTAGATTTTTTTCATTCGTATCAGAGTTATAACCTTGGGTATGGCTTACACTAGGAGAATAGAATTTGAAAAGAACCTGCTTTTCACAGGCAGTTGTTTTACTTGTGGCTTTGATTGATAATCATATGCAAGATTGTTGTTGTACTCTATCCGTGATATTGAAATCCCAATCCGTGAATTTCAATGGGATAACAAGCTCAAAAGATATTTATTTTTTGACGAGGGTCATTAAATTAATTTAGTTTTTGATGAAATGTTTACTTTTCAAATGTCCATGCGAAATATTGTGTTACTTGTTCAGCACATTATTCATTACTGTATACCATGTTTTTCTGTTATTTCTTGTTTTCGAGGCGCCAATATGAAGCTTTTACAAGGTCGTTAAAATTCCAAACAAGTCTTAATAACTTGTCAAGTGTAGGGGTTGTACTGGGTAATTTTTTTGTCAATCTAAATATGCGTTTTGATGTATTTCTTTCGGTTTGTTTAATGTTTGATGGTTTTGTTAGTCCCCTCAAACTAGATTGAACTATTCCGTACATTAGGTCTTCTTTAAACTCTGAGCATTGTGTGACATAGATTCGGATGTCAAGATAATCTGACTTTATTAAAAAGCACTTTTCAAAAACTTACAAAGAAATTTTAGCTTAGTTTGAATGCAAAGTTTCAAGTATGTTGTGTTTGTTTCAAGTATGTTGTGTTTGTTTAGTAGAATGACCTGAAATCGACCGTATGACTTGGCTACCGTTGCAGGGATTGGTTAATTAATAAAACTTTGAAATAATAATAGCTCATAATTGAGCCAATTAATTTGGAGTAGATTGAACTCTTGATTAATCTTTAGATTACTAAATACCTAAATTAGGCCTATTCTTTACATATTGTGTATTATGAGTCCATAGCCTATATAAGTGTTGCTATGATGCTATGAAAGTCTTATCAAGATTAAAAGTCTTTCTCTTTTTATGTAACTGGGCGTTCTAGCCTTGTATTTCAAGCTTAATGTTGATGGTATTAATCATGTCAATGTCAAGAGTTAAGAAGGATAGGAAACTAACTAGCATCAGTATTTGTAGGCTTCTGCTCATCCTTTAGCGACAAAAGTTTCTTATAGGAAGTATATCTATAGAGGTCTGCGATTCAGTATTTGGAGTTGAAAAGCGATGTTAAAATCATTCAAGCCTAAAATCTGAGCTATGGTGTTCTAAATTATCTAGATTTAGACCGCCATGATCTGCGCGCAATATAATCAATAATAGAAAGAAAGAGTGAAAACAAAATGGCATTTGTTAGTCTACATAGTGGGCAATCAACTCGTTTGAAGACAACACATCGAGTGTAACTCAACCAAAGATAATTTAGTATCAAATTCTCATATTAAAAAACGATGTGTTCGCTTTAAGTCTGAGCTTGCTGTAAATCTGACATTCAGTATAGTGTGCTGACATCATCTTAATTTCTTTTTTGCTTTCGACACAATTTTTAATGCGATAGTATGTATGCTAACCAAAATATTTCTTTTTGATAAAAAAAACTTTATAAATGTTATATAACATATCAAAATTTCTTTATTGTGACCTCGTAGTGTAGAACGATTTTTGTCAACACAAAATTAAAAACTTATAGACGCTAATCTCAGGCTCACACTGCGTTATACTACATAATATCTCTTCATCTTCTCTACTATACTATTCCAGAAGAATCGTAGTAGCCTCTACTCAGATACAAAGGAAATTCTAAATCTATAAACTACTACGTTCAAAATAGTGATTTGTCTGATCATTTAGCCAGCCAGTGATGTCAGATGTATGACATTATGGATAAAGTAAGTCATCGTAATTCATTTGGAAATATCTTGGACCACATTGAAACAGACATGATTTATAAAGTGACGGTCATTTTTTTTTCGTAAAGCTTCGAGACAAAAAAAGATCCTCGTAAATCTGAATAATTCAAAATAGATAGACAATACGACAGAGGGGTCATGCAGTTACTATGTGAACACTTTGACACTTAGTACGTGGTGGTGTAACAACTAAAAAAATTAAAACAGTTACTCCAAAGTGGAGTAAGGGCACATTTTTTCACTTTTTTGAAAAATTTCCCTGAATTTTTGTCAAAAATTTGAAATTTTTCGAAGAAAAATTGAGTTGTTTTTGGAAAAATATCTGAAATTTTTCCATGAAAATAAATTTTTTGTCATATTTATGAAAATAGAAATCGTGGAATGCTTTGATAGTGACTTAAACCAAGTATATAAACTTATTCCAACAATTCTTTTAAATACAAAAATCAAAAAAAGATTTTGACCAGTGGGTATGCCTCATATCTAAAAAAGCCGCAAATTACCCATTTTATGGGGTGGTGTACCCCTTTTTGAGCACTAAAAACAGTTACTCCACAATGGAGTAAGTAATGGTGGTGGTGATGTGACGAGAAATCTTCCAAAATGGCAGTTACTCATCATAGTGTCACGAAGTAACTGCATGACCTCCCCCCTGAATACGAGTGCACCAACTCCAATTTAGTAGCGAACTTCACTTCAGTCTAGTCAAGTTTAGTAGTTCACTACTAGGTTGAGTTCGTTTGGCTATTCATATGCACCATTATAATGTCTAACATTACATCACTGACCCAACAGCTTATAGGTTGCAAGTGACGTATCGACTGATTTTACGTCACTTACAACCAATCAACTGTTGGGTCTGTAGTATGATGTCGAAGACATTGCAGTGATGCATATCATGAATTCCCTGTTGGGACACTTTGGTAAATCTTGGTAGTTCTTGGTTGTTTTTAGGGCGTGATTATGTCATATGCCTGTTAGGGCTTATTTGACTTTCTTACTGTTGCGACTTTGTTTACATTTTTGTGATTCAAGTTTTAAACTTTTTTATTTGGAGTTTGTGGTCTTCTCTGTTTTTGAAAATACTCTCAGAAGGTACATTATTTTTTGATAAAGTTTGTTTTGGTTCCTTTCATACGATTTGGAATTTTTTGTTTTGAAAACTTGTTGCAAGATTATCCTCTTGTTTTTGAATATCGCTGGTTAGTTGGTTTCATAGTTGGTTTCATCATAGATTTTGCTTCATTCGTTCTATGAGCTATTTTGGTCATGCTAGCATATGTGGCTGCACAGAGGAGCCTTGGTTTTGCTCAACCTCATTTTAGAACTACATGTGATTATTTGTTTGTCTGCAACCTCATCTCATTGTTCAAATGAAAAAAAAGTCTTGTTTTTTGTTAGCAGGTGGTATAGGTATTTGCCCAGCAAGGTGTAGAGCTAATTGCATTAGTTGATCTTTTCCTTTTTAAGCATTCACTTTTGAGTTAGACTGAAGAAAAACTGAATATAAATCTCTGAATCTCACGTCAATATAAAGATGCACGATTAAGCAATCTGCTTTATTTCCTTCGATATACCATCACTCCATTGTTACTATATTTTTATACAGCCTTGCACAAACCAGTGGTGTGTTTTAAAATTTTAAGATTTAATTAATTATATCAGTAAGAGGCTTAAAATCATTCTCTCGAATTTCAAAACAAAAGTCCTGCAGTAGTACTAAGAGCTTCTTATCATGTATGTATCTTGAATAAGTTTTTGCTGCAGCTTGTAGTTTTGCTGTTTGGTTGTTTTGAATGAAGTGGTGTTGATTCTTAAAGGCTGTTGATCTATTTTCACTCTGTCCAGTTCCAATAGCAGTGAGCATATAGCATGAACAAGGGGATGCAAATTTCCGATCCAGCACCGAACTTGTCACCTGTGGCTAGATTCATTGCCTCTTCAGATTACGAAGCCAAACTACATACGATTTTTTTATTCCTCGAACTGTAACTCCTGTGACTGAAAGTATTTTAAAAGAACTTGATAAATTCGATAATGTGAACCTTCTCTAATTCGAAGAAAACGATGCTTTGTCCCTTGAAGGTCGAATTAGAGAGAATCTGCTGTATATTTTTCTTGGACGTTTACAACTATGCGGAAAACACAATAAAGGTTTTTATTATTGACGATGATGAGTCAAGCAGCATTCTATTTCTTTATTTTCATTTTTTGTTTTGCTGTCGTATCCTGGTATCGATGGAATTACATTCTTGAAAAAGAAATTTTCCCTTTTATGGTCATTTGAAGTATTTGAAGATTTCTCTGTCATAATGCGTCCTTTTGTTTGAAATAGAAGATAGAGATGAAGTTTAGAATGAGCCTCTCGTTAAAGGACTGGATCCAAGTAAAAATCAAACAATAATCGGAGCTTCCTTTTTAATCGCTCAACTAAAATGTTATTGTTAAGATTGTATTTGAATTTCATGTCTTCCAGTTTGATCATTTTAAAACAATTTTTCGTATCTATTCCGAACAAACAACTCAACAGGGAAGGAGGTACCGGTATTTATTTCAAAAGGAATACAAAAAGTCTTGACGTCAACTGCCACTGGACAATCAAAGAAATCCGGACTTCCAAAAAGTTTTCCTTACCCCCCTTAGAAAGTTCTTCTCTGTAATAAATTCGTTTTAAAAACATGATTGGTTAATTTGATGCCAGCCCTGGCTTCAACTTTCCAAATTTTCAAACAAAAGTCTGTAATTTTAGCTTATGTAACATGCAATAGCAAAGCATAACACATTGATTCGGTTAGAACAATATCCCACTAGAATGAATTGTATATTAATAAGAACATTACTCTCACCGGACTTCAATGTTACTCAAAACTTAAAAAACATCATGTGAAAATATATAGGTTGGAATTCACAGGGGGAATTAACCTGGGTATTTCACTAGGGAGAAATGTCCTGGAATCATTACCTTTTACTTAAAAACATCATTTTATATTAGAAACGTACAACCTGTATTATGTATAAAGTCCTTACAAGGGATAGTTCAAAGTTCTTGGTATTCTAAAATACGTAATTATCAGGACTTTGATTAGAACTTACCGTCAACCTCATATTAATGAGGCCACGACGCGTCATTATGACGTCACAAGAACTATATTGGCAAACTGTACGTCTATATGATGAATTTTAATTATCATAGATTGTATTTTAAAGCCATTTATGGTCGATCTTGCTGTGAAAGGATGCCAAAATAAGGTTCGAGGTAAAACGCTAATTTTCACGTAACTTTAACGATTTGATTCCATCACAAAGGCAGATTAGTAATCTTCATTAAAATCCTCATTTTGAAAACCTTTGATTCTTTATTTTTATTACAAGAATTATTACTATAGGCTCAATTTCCTTGATTCTGAAGTCTCTTCACGTGTATTGGGCTTTTTAAATCCTACTAAAATTCAGAATTCCAGAGGGTTTTAAGCCTGAAATTGCCTGGAATTCCAGGGGGTTACAGCATTTCCAGCCACAAAATGATGGAGCTCCTCAACAGGGGGTATACGGTTTTTTTCTGGAAAAGCCCATTTGGTATAATCAAAGAAGACTAATGACCATTGTAAAAAGAAAATTCAGTTTCTGCAGGGTTTGAATCTAGTGTAGATCACTACGAAATTTTGAATTCAAATTCGTATCTTAAACACTTTTAACCATCAAGCTACTCAGAAACAGGTTTCATTTCATTGTTCTTATAAATAAAATCAGTGTATTTTAAGGAACGATTTCTTGATTAAATTTGTCCACAGAAGGAACGGAAATAGGTCATTATTTAGATATCATGTATTTTGACATCGAGTTATTAAGAAATGTTAATTACCCAGGATACTCGATATGTGATGTTTCTCTTTCAAACTCAATATTAACTTTTTCTTGCCTGAATAATGAGTTTGGTAAAAGTTAGTCTCACGTTCAACGTTGGTTTTCTTTGAAACTTTTTGATAATTGATTTTCTCGGAATGCTCGCTGATGATAAAGTGTAGTAGTATTAATTTTGGTTCGTTTTTAAGTATGATTTTTTTGTGTGCAGAGTTGAGTATTCATGATATTTAGGACGTCATGTTTTCCACGGAAGCACCCTTAGTTTTAGCAGTAGTGAAAAATTTAAGGTAGAGAAAAATTGTTTTAGATATACAACTATTAGCGAAATCCGGGGATAATTTTTTTACCCAATGAATATGAATGGAGTTCAGCCAAGTCAGTGGTTGGGCAGTCAAGAAAAATTCAAAGGCGCTATAACTATGAGTTTTCAGTGTAACATTATTACGATGTAGTGTTTTATAGACGACTTCTTATACTTCGGAGTTTGTTATCTCTGGATGAAATCTTTTTTATCGCATATACGACATCTACATGTTGATAGAATAATCCAATTTCTTAAAATGAGTTTAATGCACGGTACCTTGTCACCACGCTCCCTTTGCTCATGAACATACATAATCAAATTTAGACTGTAAAGTTTACACTCGAACGGGTAGTATAATTTGTTCGAATAACAGATGGATTCAAATTATTTTCGAAGAATTTTACTATATTTTACTACGGTTCCTCCTTGACGGGAACTGAGAACTACTTTGAATAATAGAAGCTCGAATTAACGAGAGTTAATTGTAGTTGTTGTGATGCTTTCTATTTTTGATCCAGGCTTGAGCTGAACTTTTCTTGAGGTTGTCGAGTCGATATTTTTTACGTGGATGGGCAAGTAAAGTAGGACTCATTGTGGTCCATAGTCAGCCGGCTCGTGAAATGAACGGATAGAGTGTGGATTTAAACCCTAAACCTTTAGTTTGAGACGTTGGCGCCTTTACCAGTCTGTCATCCCTCCACATCTCTCATAACATATGACTGACACCCAAAATTTCCCATTGGACCGTTAAAGAGTTGGGTACACGGGATCCGAAGGATCTTTTAAAAATCGTCCGATTTTAAAGCTGATGTTTTGACCTGAAGGAGAACATTTCGACCCCTATTTCTCAATCACTTCAACCAAACGTGACGTCACTTGGATTGGCTGGCAATATGGATAAAGGATATTAAGAGTTGTTAAGGGTGATTTCAAAAAAAGCAGAATTATTTTTAATGAGAAATCATGAGGTCGTTATACCAACTAAATAGACACGCCAAAATACCTTTAAAGGTCATTAAAAACTTCTGGACAGAATTATTGTATGATGTTAGAGTTAATGCTCCGATGTTTGGTAACTTGCTTAATGTGAATGAGGACTTATGGATGAGCAATAATTTGTCATCTACAGTCTAACTAGAGTATCTGTTATTCGAATTTTTCTCTAATTCGAAGAAAATTCATTGGGCCTTAAAATCAATTTACAGTGAGAAAATTGTATAAGTGAATAGGAGGATTGATCCACCACAATGACTTTCACTGTAAATGACATACCCATGAAAAATGGTAAAACTGAGAGCATTCTGTGAAATTCCATGGTTCTTTTGGACAAGTGGCCTTTCTTTCCTTTCCTGAGGATAAATTGCTTAATTTGGTCTTCTTTTGCAGAATTCTTTTTGTTGCAGCCAACATTTGATTCCTATTTTGAACGGACGATGTGTTTGTTGGTCTGTGGTCCATATTCTTTAACAGAACTTAATGGTAACGTACTTCAACAAAATCGTACATGAAGTTAAAGAGAATCATGTTGATCGCCAAGTAGCGACTTCGGACTACTTTGTGATTTTACCGATTGACGTAGTGTAAACTTTGGGAGTGTCTTGAGCAACACCAGAACCATGGAAAGGTGAACAACGATTCTTAGCTCTAGCTTAGACGGCCGATTTTCTGTTTTGTCTATTCTGAATGTTAGAGTAGGCGAAAAGTTTGCTGTCTATACCAGAGCATACATTCGTGTCGTGTACTTTGAAGAAAGAAATGCGTTTGAAATATCTTAAAGAGAAAAGTTAAAAGGGTTCCTGCAAGGTGAATTTACTAACTTAGCGTGGTATGCTTGGCAGGGGTTAAAGAACGGTTAAAGAACCATAACATCGTCCCTACAGAGATTTAATTAGTTCCCATGGTTCTTGGATCGTGTAGAATTTTATCTTTTAGTGTTAAAGCATTGTGTGGTCGAGCCATGAAGGTAGGCTCACTGCCACGAAGAGCAACTTTTGTCACGGAGTAAGCGGAGTTTGCAAAGGGCACTGTTTATTGCAACTGTTTTTTGTGTTGATTCACTACGTATACTTTTTGCAATAGTTTTTACCAGTTCATGCAGTGTAGCTGCTATGTCCTATTGGTTTCAAATTGTTCAAAAGAATAATGGTAGGATGCTATATTGCTTGTTACAGAAGGGATGACTTCATTACGAAGTCCTGAGGCGGAATAAAAAGCTGGTCCTTTCTTGTAATACCAGTTAGTATTCTGGTTGGTATTCTGTTCATTATAAGAACACACGAATTTCATCAGTTAAAAAATTCTCAACAAAGCTCTCAGTCTTCCTTTGCATCTGCTCCATAACCTAACAGGCTCTGATTTTTAAACGATCTTAAAGTATATTCTCAAAATTTTCTTTCAAGTCATTTCAAATTTCATCTCTCTTTATCTCGCATCCGGGTTAAATCTGATCCATCACGTTGTGCTTACAAAGAACATAGCGTGTCTTGATAAACCATAAGAGGTAGTACCAACCACAATAAGTCAAAATATGACAGTCTCATGTTATTTCAATTACTTTTTCTACCATGTAATAAGTGTGTATGAACCCTTTATAACATTGACTTCAATTTAGTATTGATGGAGTTTTGGGTATAAGAAAATTTTCGTTATGGACAAAGCGGCATATCAAAGGTTGTCACCCAAAGCTTCTAAGCATGTTTTCTCTTATCGCTCATGCGGTCTTGGTTTATGACGTTGTGACGATGTAGATATGTTATGGTATCTATTATATTGTTGTTGTTGGGATATTACGTCATCCATTGTCCAGGATTCAAGGCACCCTAGAGTTTTCTTGGTGAGGATTCTTGTACCTATGCTGTCGTTTCAAAGATTCCAAAATAGCCTCAATTTCCTTTGTGTTTTGTGTTCATTTTCGAGGTTTTCATGGAGTTTTTTGTTCTTATAAAAAGACAAACCACAGTTGCTCGCTCGCTCATTTTTCTCAAAAGAGAATTCTATGATGCTACACTTTTTAACATACAAAGGGACAGTATAAGGATTCAGGAAAGTAGAAAGAAGTCTCTTTCAAAGAGAGATAATGGGAGATGATTTTGTACGAAGGAAACGAGTGTATAATTAACTTCAATCATGGAATTATTTTTTTGTTTTTTTGTGTGTTGAGGAACCCATATATTTCTTATCACTATATTCTCTTGTGTGTTTTAATTTTGATGTTTTTTGTTTTTTGTTGTAGGGCAAATTCAGTATGATGATAATTGTGTTGTGTGTAAGAGAGAAATTTAAAGGGATCTTTCATTTTGTTTGTTTGAAGAAAGTTTGTTTTCAATTTTTATATTTTATTAGTGGGCCGTTAGTGATCTAGGTCTTTTTGATAGATTCAGTATTATAATTTCCAGTAAATATTTCATTTTAGCAGATTTTCAGGGAAGCCTTGCTTATTTCCAAGTAGATTTCACATAACCCTGATTTAAAGGTTTTGACTTCGTCCCCAGGAAGAGACTACAGGAAGGTTCTTTCTAGCAAAGCATGTCAAAGATGGGAAAGAGTTTTGAGTATTTTGAATAATAATGCCTGATACATCAAACTAGATGAACAGAAAATCTCTTTTAAACTATAACATCTTAGACCAACGAGACAAATACTCATTAGTATTCCTTTTTGAATGGAAAGTTTAAATGTCAAAACTATGATTAAATTTTGAGGGTTTTTGTTTTCATAACATTTTCTTTCTCCGGATCCCTTTAAAAATGTCAGCTGATTGGGTTTTAGCAGTAGTAAATAGTTTCTCTTAAGTTTATGGTGTGTTTGTAATTTTGTGTCTGTTATTTATGAACTAGACTCCCCTAGTAGAGGGTACATCAGAACGGTGAACCAATATTTTCTGAGCCCTTTTTTTGGAATTTCCTTACTAATTATTTTAACTTATCAAATGATTCAGCATTATTGAAAATATTAATATGAACTAATAAATACAATCACACAGTATATTGAAGATGTCGCAAACATTGCCCCGAAACCGTACGGCGCCCCGCAGCGGCAGCCTTTCTCGTGAATTTACCATGGGAACTTTACAGAGATCAGGAACACTTTCACGAGGGGAAAGTATCGATTCTGCAGGTGGCGAAGGAGAAAAACAACGGGTATTTCAAATTTGTTTTATCGTTTTGTTTTATACTTTCCTTCTAACATAGGTATATTTGTGCTCTGAAAGCATCGAGTATATTTGTTTGTGTTTGTTATGTCGTCAGTTTAAGATTTATTCGGTCAAAAAATTATAATAATTTCATATTCTATAAAGCTTGTTTTCTTTGATATATGGCCTTTTACACAGTACCTATTTCGTTCTTGAAAATTGAAATTCTACTTGAAATTTTCTTTACAACCATAAATTGAATAACATACAAACCGTAGTACACGTTTTTTTTTTTTTTATAAAATATTCAAAAATTTTTAAGCCCTTGGATGTTTTTAACTTTTTCTGTATTAAGCCTAAAAATATTCTTAACATGTTCTTATTTTCACCATTTTTGACCATTTTCCTAAGAAAAAGAGTGTTTTAGAGTCCTCAAAGTCTTTAAAATGTTCATTACATTGTGGCTATCGAAGCCTTATGTTCTTATATAGTTTGTTCTTATAAAAAAACATTTAGACCTTGTGACGAAATACCTTTTGATTCGATGATGACTTTACCAAAAGCATACGTTGTTTCGAATTCGAAAAAAACAGATCTCCTCAAAAAGATTTACTTGATGGGAAGAAAACAAGATTTAGGGTTGACTTGTAAGAACATAAAGCGATTAAAAATGGTGGTCAAAAGAGTAAACCAATTCTCAGGTTCATTGACTTCATAAATAAACCTGTTTGCATAAGATTTTTTTATCTGTAGTATTGTAGGTAAAACTATCTGACGGTTTGATGAACCTGCTTCTCGAAATCTTGAGAATTTTTAATTTTCACTCGGAAATTTTGCCGATTTAATGTAGTTTAAAGTAGGCTCATCTTTAGCAGGCTGTACATTGAACTGTAGGTCACACGTCTTGCTAGGGCGAGAGCTTGCTTGCTTGCCTACTCAATTTTCGCAGCATTTCATGAAAGTCTTTGCCTTGCAATATGTTGCTTCATTTGTGTTGAAAACTGACTCGAAATTTCACAAAGAGTGAGTAATGAAGTCCATTACATACTTGTGAATCGTTGTTAATTCACACCTTTTGATTGGTTGTTATGACAATCACGAGAACGAGGCTATATTCATCAACTTCATCCTCCAGGCTACGAATTAAAATCCAAGTGTTAATTAACGACGAAATAAAGGAGAACAAATTTCAAGTGTGGTTTTTTCATCTTCTCACTTTTCAAAACATTTCTTTTCATAATATAATAACTGATTTTTCAAAGCATTTCTTCATTTAAACAGACTTTCTGTTTGTAAAAAAGTTGATATTTTTTGACGTTGCCTGTCTTATGACGAAGCTTTAATGTCCTCTTATATTTTGATATTTTTTGGATTCTTTTTCAAAATGGCGAATTTTCGGAGTGAAGACGAGGAAACAGTAAGGTTCTTGTTGGGAAAAAAGGGGTACATCCAATCTAAATGCGAAGGTTCAAGTAACAAGAAATCTTGAACAACTTTGTGTTCGCTTTTGATGCAAAGCAAAACTCTGAAAGGCCTGAGAAAACATCAATTTAACAACAATTAAACAAGTCTAGATGGAAGTTTTTTATTTTATTTTTAATTTCATTTTAGATGCTTCAAGAACTGAAGAAAGAGAATTTCGACCTCAAACTTCGTCTGTATATGACGCAGAAGAACAGCGAGGTGAGTTTCTTTTTCATATTCCATGGCGCGTGCAAGTATTCTTGAGAGAGAAAAAATGTTTAACATTGCATAAGCATATCCGAGCCTAAAAAAAGTATTTATAAAATGAATGTGGAAATTTGGATTTGAGGGAATCTCTTGCTCTCGGATACCTAAAAGCTGGCTGGGGGTTGGAATAAGCGGGGAGTTTGAATAAGCGGGGAGTTGGAAAAAATCTCAAAACTTAATAAGCGGGGGGTTGGAATAAAAATGTCCTGGGTGGAAAATTTTTGAAAGATTAATTAGCGGGGGGCGGCTATTAGGTACCCAAAAGTAATTTCTACTGTTATCTCCTAATCAGAAGTTTGAGGCTTTTGAGGCAAAATTAAAAACAGGACGGTTTAGAACCCGGAGTTCCTAGGTCCAGACATGCCGATGCATGATTGAAAAATCGAGCGATCATCAGCAAACCTTTTGGATAATATTTATATGTAGACCACAGGAAAACCTGCCCAATTAAATCGAAAACAACAAAATCGGTTAAAATTTAAATGTACAAAATTATTTATGACTTGATTGTAGGAAGATTGACCAATTACATTTCTTGATAGATTAACCATCTGTATGTAAAGCCCGCTCGTCTGATCACTCAACACTTTTCAGAAAATACATCAGCATTTTTTGACAGATTTTGAATCATTTTTTCATTCCTAAAAACATCGAAACCAGTTTAAAATAATTTTAGGAAAGAGAAAGCAGAATTTTTCAACTCACAAGATCCCTTGAAATGTTGTACATTGAAAATTAAAAACTTTGATATCTTTCCTGGACAAGAAACGAAACCTTAAATTCTTACTTATGACGAAAAAATATTTTATTTTTAGATACACGCTTTTTTTTTATAAGAATGGTGTAAATTCATTTCATCATGGATATTTTTAACGTTTTTGGGAAAACATTACAGCATTCTTAGGTTAGGATCCTAATTCAGACTAGATTAAACATACATACGTATCAAGCATAAAATGGCATTTTTGTGAAAGGAGTGAGCCTTACTTTGGGGGTAATTGACAATTTATAATTGAAAATGATCTAAAAACGGCATTCTTAACATGAGTAGCAAAATTCCATAATGTTGATATTCTTAGAATTATTCTTAATTTTTTTGGCCGTTTTCATCATGGACATTCTTATAAAGTGTATTTTATAAAAAAAAGCGTCTAACCCTTTCTTTACCTAAAACTCAGCCCTTCCAGGCTCAACAGTGTTTTTAAGTTGCTCTCATATTTAGAGATTTTTGAGTTGTTGTTCTAATTTAAAACCGAATAAATATCAATTTCATAAATAATCAACTAATACGCATGCGCGATTCGGCTCATCCTTCCTTAGCGAGAGGAAAGCTTTCTTCACCAAAACAAGCATGTTATAAAACCCTCAATTAACTTGATAATAATACACTAATAAGATGGTATTCAAAACATTGTCAATAATTATAAGTTAACATCCGAAATGTGATTAGAAAGAAATGATACTTTTAAAGTGATCTATTGAATTAGGATTTGTGATTCCCTGACTTCCTGAACCTAAATAGTCCGTTATATCTTTTATGCACCCCCTAGTTTTGACAATTAATTTTGTTTTTATTTTAATAAGTCTAGCCTAGAACTTTTTAAAATTTGTGACAAATTCCCTGATTTCTTGAACCTAAATAAGTCCCTCATATTTTTAATGTATGGCTTATCTTGTATTTGTTTTCATTCCAAGAAATCTAATTTAGAACTTATTTAGAACTTATTTAGAACTTATTTCGAACCATATCAAAAAGGTTGAGATTCTCCTCTAGTCTTTGGCTTGAAACTCAATGAGCATTCCATATGAATATTAATTTAGCTCTCTTTTCATTGGTAGAATGCTGAAGGGAAGGTGGGAGAATACGAACAGCAATTGGCTGCACTCTTAAACAGTCTTGAAGAACAACAACGACTCTCCGATCAACAAACTAGAGACTTAGAAGAATCGAGACAGCGCGAACGACAGTTGTTGAACGATCAAAAGAAAATGGAGGTCACTATGAAAGAGCAGGATGAACAAATACACAACCTCTCTCTCAACCTTTCACAAGTTTCCAAAAGTATGCATAATATCTCATTAAGTAACAAACCAACACATCAATCAACGCCCGTTAGAACTGCAACGTCAGCATATTTCCATTCCGCCCACCACCATGGCAATGACGGCGATGGAGGTGCAGCGAGCGGGAGTGAATCGGGCGATCACGACACGTCCGCCACAATACGCCATATAAACCACATGAATATTTCACACGTAGCGCCCATGCAGCGCGAACCTCAAGTCGCTTCATCGGTTCCACAAGGCGACCGCTCGCATCTCCTCGACAACGACCAAGGCTCGAATACGAGTTACACGGAAGGCAATAAATATTTAACAAAGAACTACCATTATCATAACGATAACGATAATCGGACTATTAACCTCCCGGAAGGACCCCCGGATATTGTCGGTGTAGTTCGACCAAATAATACAAGGACAGTAGTTGACGTGGAAATACCACCGGAACCGATACAAGAAAAGCCGATACCGAAAAAGAAGAAAAAGGGTATTATGAAGGTGTTTAAACTTTGTACAGGGAAGTCCGGACAAGCTAAAGAGTACGCTAAGGATGATATGTATGTTAAACGAGAACCGGTTAAAGTGACTATGAATACATATTCTAATGAAACATGTAGTTAAGTAAGGAATATTTGTTCGTGGTTATTGATCAAAGATGCTTGAATCTTCAATTCGAAAGAATGTCGAGCTCTCCTTCTAAAGATGGATTTGGAGAGGGCGTTAGTTGGAGTATTTTGATTATTCTGATATAGATTTTGACCTTTTGAAAGGGTATCATTAACAGACAACTCGTATCTTCGAATGATTTTCTCATATGTTTAATCCATTGAGTTTACTGACGTGACTCACTCTATTGGAGCTTCATGTGTTTAGTTTCTTAAAGCAATGATCTCTTCTTCTTATTTTCAAATAAAGCAGACATCGCGCGGACAAAAAGTTACAGTTCTTTGTGATAATAATATCAGTTGTGATAATAATATGGTACATGGCGACAAAAAGGAAAATTTTTTATAATGGTTGAAATTTATGATTTGACGGTGATAGAAGTCTGGTAACGAGGCTTCTTTTCCCGTTCGCTGATTGGTTGGTTGTTCATTATTTTTTATTGTTTTATTTTTAAGAACTTTTGTGTTGGTTGATTGTAATTACCTTAACGGCCCTATTTCACGCTGGTCGTTATTATGCCAAAGCTCAATTTTTCTATGATTAGGCCGGCCTTTATTTAATTCTAATCCTGTACACCGGCCCTTGTTACGACAACGATGAAAAAATAACGTTAATAAGGTCTGGCATAAAAAAGTCAGATAAGTTATTAGTTGTAGTCTGTTCATTATCATTCGGATAATAGTTAACAACTTTTAAGAAGTAGCAAAACCACCATTGAAAAAAAAATATGATAGCGGACTATATATATGATTATAAATTAAGCCCCATTTACATACAAACATTGTATAATAATGTAACCGATAGGGCCAAAGGTGGCCGGTAGGTGTTGACCGTACTACTGGCACTCGGCCCCATTTTAAGAATTAGCAACCTTTAAAGATTACTCTTGGGCGGAAGAGTCTATACTGAATCTCTTTGAAATGAAATAGTGTCACGAATTTTAAACTGATGCTTAGACCAAGTCCACGCCCAAAACGTAACCCATTATTTTAATTGTTAACAATCATGTCGATGTTTTAGAGAGATAATTTATTTTTTAGAATATTTTTTTTTCGTTATTTTATGATGAATTTTATGGCATACCTTTGCAAGCAAACTTGGAAACAATTTTTTTTATTTTTCAAAACTTTGATAAAATCTTATAATGTAGCCCTTATATATTCTTTTACTGATGATGTAATGTTTTATTTTGTTTTAAATTTCAATCCTCTATTTTAATACAAACCTTTATTATTTTTATATCATATTCCACAGCTGCCGCTTCTCCCACAACCAGTAATCTTGTAGTAAATTAGTAAGTTACCAGTAAATTACCTAATTTTTAGCGAAAACTAATTTTGGCGAAAACTATTTTTTTGAGAGCTTTAGAAAAAAATTATGAGTTCTCCTACCTAGAAAATCATACTTAATTTCGGCGAGGCGATATTTTTTGCTAATTTTGACGAAATTTGGTGAATTTTACCAAATTTGCAAAGATAAGTTCCCGCTAAAATCAGTTCCATTAAAGGTATTCAAAAGATTATTTTGAAATTCCTTTATATCTTTAAGAATTCTTGAATGATGCTCTGAAAAATTTTCTTATTCTTCAGGAAATCCCAAAACACACTTAGTATAACTGAGTTCCCCAAAAATGAATTCTCTGAAGCAAATGTATAACTTACCCTAGTTTTTAATTTGCTAGCTCGGATAATTTTCTTTAGTTTTATTGAATAAAGGTGTATATATCTCAATAGCGGTGCCTTGTATCATAGACTTTTATATTCGTTTTAAAACAACAAATAACAAATCAATTTGAATTGTATACAATATAATTACCGTCACTTTTATTATATAAAAAAGTAAAAAAAAGTATTTTCATTTTTGAAATAACGAGGTTCATTTATAAACTATATCTCGACATTCGGTGATAGATACCTTTTTTACTCGAACTTGAATAATAGGGACAAGCTGGAGTTTTTACAAGCTCGTATTTGGTTGGTCGTTAACCAGTAATAAAACAATTTTGTTACTTTTTCTAAAGAACGCGTCATCTCTATCACTTCAAATGACCAATTAGTGAAGTATCTTGTAAAAACTCCAGCTCATCCCGAATAATAATCAAGTCACACCCTTTTCGAAAATGACTAATAAATTCTTTTATGAAGTCCGGCTGTGCTCGGCAATTTGAGCCTAAATCTGTTTTACTCTGTTCTTAGTTCTTGGGAAAAAATAAGGTATTTTGCTAGTTTACTAATTTGACCACCTTTAAAATCACCCATTCCAGGCTAAGAGTTTAAAAAACATTGAGTTTCAAGCCCGAACGGCTAGAGTCAAGACTTCTGGATGGGAAATGAAAGCACTTATTTCCCATCTAGAACGCCCGCGCGTAGTTTTTACACAAACGCCGGATTAAAACTAAAATCTATCGCTAGATTTCAAAAAAGTAGTCCTCCAAAACAAAGGAACCGCTAGATACAACCCGTCGTCATGGTTACGGCGCGCTCTATGCGCGTTTTGGATTGGAAAGAAGTGGCATCAATTTCTCTTGCCTGAGAAGGGTTAAAGTTTCGCCTCTAACCCTTCGGGCGTGAAACTCGATGTTAATAAGCTCACTTTAATAAGCCTAATTGCTCTTACAAAAATAATATATTATAAAAAGAAAATAGAAAGAAAATTGCGTCTTCTACACATTTCGCAAATGAGAGTTACGCTTGGTGCTCGGGTTTTGTTTTCAAGGTGTCGAAATCTAGCGATGAATTTTACTGTTCAATCGAAGTTTGTTTGAAAATCACGCGCGTCAACGTTTTGGGTGGGAAATAAATCGCTCGCGTTTCCGTCAAAAAGTTTCTCCTCGAAGTTCCTTATCGAGTTCATTATCGAGTTCCTTATGTACTTGGCTACTAAGGTTGGATTTGCTATCATACACGGCATGAGAAGTTAATATTTGGATGTATGAAGCTAAAATAATGAATATTTTTTATAAGAACCAGTAGATCTTTGATAAGGCTCGGCTGTTCTTATTTTTTTGCTCTTTGAGCCTAGAACTGTCTTATCCTGTTCTTAGTTATAGGGTGAAATAGAAGTATCTTAGGATTTATACCCACTTTTTACCACTTTGACCCCTCATTTGCTGAAATTTGATAATTCCAGGCTCAGCATTGTTCTCAAATTCTTCTTATTTGTTGGTATTTTTGAGGCTCATTGTTCTTATAAAATTGTACTTATAAAGAAATAGTGTAGAGTGTTATACCTTTTTTTCAAATAGAAACCAGTAAAATTTGGCTGAAATTTGGCATTCTTAATTTCTATTGTGATTTTTAGGCATTTTATTGACATAAAAACGGTTTAAAGTCTGCCATTTATGAAATCTGAAGTAGGGATTGTTCTTAATTCTTTCTTAGGTCATTTGCAAAACTTGAATCAGAGGAATGTAAAGTGATGGAAAAAGAGCTTCTTGAAAACAATGGAAAAACGGCTCGTCATATACCAGGTCTCTTGCCCTTAAGGGAGTTTATGTCGAGTAAATAGGTTTCTTTTGTTGTCGCTATAAAAAATCTGCATAATTAGCGTGTTGTGACGAAATTCTTTTGTTTCAAGCATGATTATGCGCAAACTTTTAGCAAAGATTTATTATACACTGGATAAACGACTCATAAAACGATGGAGAGCGATCATTGCATTTTCATTGTTTCAGAAAACAATTGATGTTCAAGCTTTGTCTGCAAAGGACAACTGTCATGGCGGTTCGAAGATGTCTGATTTTTTTAAAATGTTTATCAGTCTTATTTTAAAAAAGTTCTCTAGGGTTTTCTTTTTGCACATTTGCAGAAAAAAAAATTGAAAGTAAGGCTAGCATACCAAGCTGGATACATTTGTTAAATCTGGTGTGAGAAAATCACCATTAGACAAGAAATTCAGACAAAATGCTTATAGTGACACGAAATTTTCAATTGGAAATATCTTTCTAAGACTGTCCCCAGAAGAGCTATAACTAGCATACATAAGACTTGAGTGTCTTGGCTCCACTGTGGTATGAAAATCCTTTGAAGGCACGTGGTGGCAAGGTGGTTTTTTTGAGGTTGAAGTTTGAAAATTTCCGGTGTCAACATTCAATTTCTTATACACAACACGTCTTTTACATCTTTCTCACAGCTTGAAACATCATAACGACTTATAATTATCAATTAAGTGGAAGAATCTGACTCTCACAGGAAAGTTTTAAGTCTCTTTTGGGAATTGGATGAGTGGTTTTCGATAAGAAATACAATAAAAATGCTTCGAAAAAACAGTTAAGGGGGTAGTCATATGAGATTTTGAAAATTGGTGAAAAATTTATCAATTTCGGGATTTAGGGCTTTTTAGGATCCTTTATCCTTCCTGAACATACCCTGAAAATTTCAAGGCCGTAGCATAAATATCTGCCGATATATTGGGTTTCTTATGAGCCCTGATATACAATTTTCTCCTTAGCAACGGGAAATCGCATCCGTTGCTAGGGCCTCATTTCCGTATGGCTGCTCTAAACATAGCATCATGACATACCAAATGAAAGCTCTTTTTACGCCCTTTTTGGGCGTCTAAGTCAATACCGCCTTTTTTCCCCGGGATTTCTTAATATGACGTAATTAAAGATGGTAACCGAAGAAGTGGTATTTTCAAAAACATTCACATTTTGGAGGCAGTCAGCTGTGTTTTTGACATGGAAACTGAGCTTATGTATTGTTTTGGATTGAATTATGATATTATTGAATGTTTCATTTCATTTCTCACATCTGGGAAAGCTTTGGAAGCCTATATTTTGAGTGAAAGCAACAATTTGATTCTGCGAACTGATGTTTTCCAACAGTAAAACTTGTACATCGAAAAAAACTTTTCAAAGTGATGGACTATAGACTTTGAATAAAGTTTGAAGCAAGGAACTAAACACATTCAATGAGTGTTAAATCCAGTGGAAATCTAGTCTTTGATGAATCATGACACTCATGGCGCCAGAGGCGATCCTGGAAAATTGAGTAAAACTATGCATGATTGACGTTCAACCTGAAGACACGTTTCCCTATGATCAACACTGAAATTCAACTGTAAATGATATAAACAGATTTGAGAGAGCACAAGGATGATATATTTTGTTGGCAATATGTTTTTTGATGAGAAATTGCACTTTTATTGACTTAAAGCCATGTTTACGCGTTGTACGCAGAGACACGCAGAGTTGACGCAAAATACTTGGAGATTCCCGGAGCACGTAGAGGCCATTTTTTTCAAAAAACTTGGACTATTTTAGTATTTCCAGTACCTTTTTAACATTAAAAGTTATGTGTCAATCCTTTTTGGTCAACCACAGTAAAAATTTGTAAAACGGTCTATGTATCGCAGAAAAATTGAGAAAAACCTCTATTTTCAACTTTCTGCGCCGTTTTCTCAAAACACGTTTTAGGGGGTTTTCGCGCACCTTGTCAGCCTTTTCTCAGGATTGAGAAAAGCTATTGACTTGAAATTTTCAGGGTAGTTTTCCATTATGGTAAGCCTCAGGATGAATGAAGCAGTTTTTCAAAAAAATCATTTTTTGACTTTTAAACTGAAAAAGTACAAATTTTAGTTTCCAGACCCCCTGGCTTGAAATTTTGAAAAATTTTTCCACTCATTCTGGAGACTTTCATAATATTAACCTTCACCAGAAAAAAAATTTTGAATAGCTTTCTTAGCTTTTCCTAAAAAGGTGACACAATATTTTTATAGCTTTTACCCCCTGGACGATATTACCCCCGTCTTTGCTATTTTTAGAATTTTTTTTTAATTTTTCATATCCTTTATAGTTGTGCTACAATTGTGGAAAGTTTCATTGAAAAATATTTACTACTTCACAAGATATAACAAAAAGTTTAAAAAATGACATTTCAAATTTCTCATATGACTACCCCCTTGTTAATGAGGGAAGGAGAGTGAACAATAATATCATTACTGCGGACATAGCTAGTATACACGAGAAATCGGCAAAAATCTGTTATCCAGTGTATAATAAATCCTTGATCTAACTTATAAAAGCTACTTACAATCAATAGGCAATTTTTTTGGAAATACTAACACTTATTATTTTAGTTTCATGGTTCAACAGTGTGAGCTACCTAAATTCGAATCAAAATTTACACTTTCGAAAAGTTTATTTTAATTTCGCTTCCTTTGTTTTTACTTTGAATAATGCGATTGCCATCGATCTGCTCGTTTACGACGTTCTGCTTGTGGTGGAGGTTGTTGGACCCGGGGAAGGTCCGGTAAACTGAAAAGATCAACTTGTTGCGCTTCTTTGATGAGATTATCTTGCGTCGCCACGCATACTGTACACGTGCCAAGAGCGTTATCATCTGCAAAATTGTTGTTGCAATTCCAACACATTTCCTTCTCGATTTTCTTCTCTACTTGTTTCTGTTGGTTGAAATTGTAATGGTGTTCACATTGATTATCGTTTATTGAGCGTACATTCTGATCACAACCAGCTACTGAACAATATATCTTTTTACGTAGTTTATCATTTTTATCATTTTCTGATAATCTGAAAAGAGCTTGGTTGTTTCTATGATTTTGTTGTTGTTGTACCTCAAGAATATTCTTTTCTGCTTCAACTTTTTTTCTGATAACTTCCTTGTACATCTCTTCGATTGTCTTGTCCTGTTGCTTCACTTTTTCTACTAAATCAACATTTTCTTTTTCCAGTGCTTGCATTTTCTTGACAACACCATCAACAAGGTTGCTTTGTGCATCCATTCTCCTTTCCAAAGCTTGAAATCTCTCATTATTTTCGTCTTGAAGACTTTGGATTTTAAGGTCTTGACTTTCGATCTTTTGACGATATCCTTTTCTTTCTTCAGAAAAAGCACTAACTGCTGTCAAAAGCAGAGAGTGATGAATGAAGCGGTTTGTTTGGTTGTGCTTTTGGACATCCCCTTTTAGGATCTGTCGAAACGAAAAACAAAATTTGTTTTGTATGAGCTCTATTCCTTAAATCTCAATTCTGGCGAATAAATCGACAGATTGCACAGAGAAGATTGCAAATACCCTCTCCCCCAGGGTGTATTCATCTTTAATCTGAAAAGCTACCGTATGTGTGGACATAATGAGGGTCTCAAAATTAGACCCTTAAAAAATTTCGACAAATTTGAGCACAGCTTGTCTAGCAGCTCAATTCTGTTATTTTGAAGCAAGCGCGTTTGTGAAGTGTATAAGAAAAACTTTCGAGATCGCGTACCAGGCGTAAAACTCATCAAATAATATCCAAATAAAAACGTTGGTGATGTTCGCCCTGGAATCGCCTAGGATGGTCTCCGTACAACTAATTCGAATCACCACAGAATGGTTTTCTCAACTTTTTTTACGAGGGCGATACAGGGGTGTTTTGGGTGCTTCGTGAACGATACTTTACAAAATCGAACGTGGACGCTTTACTTACATTGGTCAAACATCCCAAATCGTAATACGAGCATCGGATTAGTTCAAAATTACATCGATTTATCTTGTGGACCTGTGAATTCACAATTAAAGGAATGTTAACCCCTACAGTAAGTTGAATTTTTAAAGATACATTGAGCCACATTACATTACATACATTGTGATTTCGGTGATTTTCGGACGTTTTCTTTTCTGGTCTGTGAATTACACTATTCTCCGAAAAAAAATTGGATGTAAATGTAAATTTGATTTCTTATACATTACATAGCTGTCAACTCTCCCGCATTGAGCGGGAGACTCCCGCATGTCAACGATTTCTCCCGCGTGAAGAAAATTCTGCCAAATCTCCCGCATTTTTGGGATTTTCTCCCGCATCTCCCGCATTTCCAAAAATTTTCTGATTTTGTAAAAACCAAACGGCGAAATTTCTGGATTTTGAAAGATCGGAACGAAAAATTCCCCAATTTCGCGAAAAAAATTTCCAATAAAATCGGATTTTACGAGAAAATTTCCCAGATTTTCCGATTTTCCGATTTTGAAAAATCGGATTATCGGGGAAAGTTTTTCCGACTTGGAGCTCTCCCGCATTTTTGTGAGGCGAAGTTGACAGCTATGAGTCATTATACATTCCAAAAACAAGTGCTTTGACTAAAAAATTCAAGTGACGATCACCGGGGGGGGGGGGGCACTCATATGATCTGGCCTACGTCATGTGCCGCGCTTAAGGTTGGGGTTTTTCAGCATCCCAAAAATATGCACTGAAAGGGTGTGTTTCTGTGAGATTGCACTGCAAGGGTCGAATTTTAAAACAAATTCAAAATTATTGATAAAAAGAAAGGTTTTTACTTCTCGTTTTTTTTAAAAGTTTCTATTGTCTGATAATAACAGTTGATAAGAATAATTTGCTCAGTTTTTCTTGAAAAGGGTACCTTTTCAGCCATATTGAACTGCACTGTAAATGCACGATTTTAAAAAGCAGATTTTTCGCGGCACATACCGTCGTTTCGAAATCGAGTAGCCCCCCCCCGGGGGACGATCAAGAATCTGAAAAAATTCCTTCTACTAACCGTTAAATTGATGAGCACTTAAAAAATCATAGAGTTTTGGCACTCAAAAGAATTGATCTTGAGCATAGGCGAAAGGCATAGAAATCGGATTTGTTTGAAATATACAGTGAATTCAATTTTGATTTTTTTAAAGTGAAATACCTCATACCTCATAATCCATGATACATCCGACCCATTGACACTTTTTCTGCAAGCATTTCACTTGAAGAGTCGTTTGAATCATGCGATCTGTCGATCGGACTGCGTTTTTCTAACATTTAAAAGAAAAAGACAATTTCATGATATGAGCCAAGCTCAGGACCGGCGAATAGACCTTTTCATAAATTACGTCACGAACATCACTTGCCTCGTTTTGAAATTATTACCATGGTGATTAACTCCCAGCAGGTTTTATTAAAACTACTTCCTATTCATAAAAGAATCATTTAATGTCTCAAGGGACACAATCACCATGGTAATTGTTTGAATACGAGGCAAGTGATGTTCGTGACGTAATTTATGAAAAGGTCTAAATACACAGAAAAAATTTGAGCATTGAAAGCGCCAACATCCAATCTGAAAAAGGGAACTTTTAAAAACATTTTCCTAAAAAATCAATAAGCGGGGGGGGGGAGTTGGAATAAGAATGTCCTCGGTGGGAAATTTTCAAAAACTTAATTGGCGGGGGAGGGTGGCTATTAGATACCCGAGAATAGTTAGATATATTAGAGTGTATCAACTGTAAGGACAGTAGACATCCAGCTATTCGAGTCCCCTTTTATTCGAAATTCGAGCTTGTGTAAAGCTATTTTGTAAAACTATCTTGAGTCAGAACTATTTTTAAAGATAACTGTGGCAAAAGAAAGCCCTTGACTTAATAAGAAAATATAATTAAAAAAATTTCAGGAAAATATGTACGCAACACTAATAGACAAGACGGAGAAATGATATGCTTACATCTGCAATTTTATATTCTGTTTGGCAAATACTGCAAAGGAATTCTGCTTCATCCAATCCAACCCTAAAAGAAAAAGCAGTGTACAAAACATTTTTCTGTAATAACAAAGCAACTGTCAGGTAAAATGATATATGATATGGTGCGCCAAAGCGGAAATAAATACTATCTTTCATTTCGCGACACTATCTTTCATTTCGCGGCACTATCTTTCATTTCGCGGGACTATCTTTCATTTCGCGGCACTATCTTTCATTTCGCGGCACTATCTTTCATTTCGCGAAACTATCTTTCAGTTCGCGACACTATCTTTCAGTTCGCGACACTATTTTCCCAAAAAAACATTCTTTTAATTGAAACAATACTATCTTTTTCACAAGATACCATTTTTATTATGGAAGCCGAGAAGTGCCATCGAGAAAAAAATATTTAATTTTAGAAAAAAAATATTTACTTTTAGTAAGAAAAATTAAATTTAGAAAAAATATCAATTTAGAGAAAAAATTAAGTTCACTTCAGAAAAAACTGTTTTTTTGGGAGAGCCTGATTCCGTGCATGCTTACACCAAAAGTCCACCGTCTGAAAAAAATTTGAAAAAAGAAAAACTTTTTGGCCTGATTCCTCCCGGGCCACACACTTACTTACAACTTTCGTTTTCATACTTACTGGATTTGTTTTTGGATTTCACTTTTGTTCAGACCAGATTATTTTTTTGCACATCACATAGATGTCAATCCACAATCAATTCAAGTTGACAGAACCGATATTATGCTCAATATTTAATACCTTTTATTTATTGGGGAAAAAATGTCGAAGTTTTATTTCGTCAGGGAAAAAAATCGTCACCTAGAGGTATTTTCTTCACTTTCTCCCGACCAAAATTTCAAATTCGTCACTTTTCCCCGACCAAATTTACAATTTAGCTAGTCACTTTCACATGACTAAACTGTCCAAATGAAATGGTTTTCTTCACTTAGTTAGCTCGAAAATAGATCTTGTAATTCGACGTTTATAAAACACTAATTTCGGTTAATAAAGGTGTAAAAAATTTGGATTTGAAGTTTGGTTTGGGGAAAAATTGAGTAAAAGTTTTTGGTCGGGAATAAAAAAATCGGGTAAAAAAAGTTTTGGTCAGGTGATGAAATGTTGGGAATAAATTTTGTTGGGGAAAAATTTCGTCACCCCTTCAAAATTTTCGTCACTTGCTTTCCGCTGACATTTTTTCCCCATAATAACAACGTAGGTAAAAATTTTTCTCATTTTTTGCATAAAAGTAGAGTATCATAAAAAGGTAGGTAACGGTTGCGTTAGATTTCGGTAACAAAAATTAATGTACATAACAAACCACGAAAAGCGCTAAAATTAAAACCCGCGAGAAGTAGTTCCAATTAATAAGGTATGTTTTAAGGTTTTAATTTTTTTTCTAAAGTAAAATTAAATTTTTTTCTCTAAATTGATAATTTTTCTAAGTTTTTTTTTTTTTACTAAAATAAAGTTAAATATTTTTTTCCCAATTTAAATTTATTTTGCTAAAATTAAATATTTTGTTTCTAAATTTAAATCGTTTTTCTAAAATCAATTATTTTTCTCTGAATTCAAATTTATTTTTCTAAAATTAAATATTCTTTTATTCTAAAATTTATTATTTTTTTCTGAGATTAAATATTTTTTTGTCGATGGCACTTCTCGGCTTCCATAAAAAAGATAGTATCCCGTAAATAAGATAGTATTGTTTCAATTAAGATAATGTTTTTTTGGAAAGATAGTATCGTTTTAAAAAAGATAGTGTCGTTTTAATAAAGATAGTGTCGCGAAATAAAAGATAGTGTCGCGAAATGAAAGATAGTGTCGCGAAATAAAAGATAGTATCGCGAAATGAAAGATAGTGTCGCGAAATGAAAGATAGTGCCGCGAAGTGAAAGATAGTGTCGTGAAATGAAAGGTAGTGTCGCGAAATGAGAGATAGTATTTATTTCCGCTTTGGCGCGCCATAATATGATACTAAGTTTTATTTTGTTCAACAAATATGAGGAGATAAAGGGAGCTTTCAAATGCCCATCAAAATCCGGCGTTTCCTTCCCAGCTGGCACACAACTTTGTTTCAACGTTCATCAAACGCTATATGGACGTTAGATAAACGTTGAAACAAAGTTGTATGTCTATTGGGTTTATACCTTTTAGCTCTTTCATTTTGTTCCTTTTCATAGTGTTCCAAACATTCTTTGCACATTAAATGTTCGCAAGGGAGTTCGGTAGCATTTTTTATGATGCATAGACAAATTGGACACTCAAATTCCTTTCTCTCTGGTCCTACGGTCTCGAAAGGGAAACCATTCGGTACAGAATCAATCTTTGCCATACATTGGTGACATTTGTTTGAAGAACCTTGGTTGACCAATGGCATTAGACAAATGGAACATTTCGAATGATCAGTTTGTACTGCGCATGCCTGACTTGCCATTTCTTCTTCTTGGATGATGTTTTGTTTATTCGAAGCCATGTCAAATTTCTCAGATTCTTTACGTAGAGTAGAATTTTGGAATTTCTGTTATTAGGCCTGTTTACAGAAACTTCAAACCAACGAATACAGTGAGTCACTTCAACAAAACTAAAACTACTTTCTCTTTCAAAAGCTATACTGTCCTCTTTCAAACTGTATTTTTTTCGTCCTCTTTTGAGTGACTTTGCAAAGTCCATTGCTTTTATAATGTAATCCGAGTATAGTTGTTTAGACTACAGTATGTGGCCCCCAAAACGTCGATCTAATCTAAGATTTCTCTCACATCTAGAGGAAAAGAGGTTTTACAAAAGTTTTTGCTGCATGCAAAACTTTAGTATCTCTTCTTTATTTCCCGAAAGTTCTTTTTCAAAATTCTTAATTTCAACAATACTTTTCAATTGCTCAAAGATAGATAACTTTTTTCTAATGGCCCCCAAAACGTATGTTTGCAATTTTAGTAATTTCTCGAGATCTCTTTAAGATATGAATATAAAATTTTTGCCCATAGTTTAGAAATGTGATTTAGAGGATTTTGGGCATAAATTAGTTTGATAAAATTTTTGGCTGTTAAAACCAGGGTTTGACCCGATGGATGTAAATTTATGATTATTATAATAAAATGTTTCAAAATTTTCGATGATGCAAAGTCCAAACTGAAAATTTAGAAATTTTCAAAATGGCAACTTTGATTTAACGACTTTTTAACTAAGTATCTGAAACTCAATTTCTTTTGAAAATGGTTCTATTCATGTACAGAATATGCTGTGAAAATTTTAGAAAAACAGCTTAACTGAAACTGAATATCAAGCTTTAAAGTAATTTTTCTCCTATATTTTTCAAAAAAATTGACAGAATTTTCCGATTTTGCTGATTCAGCGAAAATTTTTATATAAAATGTTAATTTTGGTTATAAATCATTAAGACAAGCTGGTAAGAACGGAAATCCAAGAATTTTTGCTGTCATTCTAGAATTTTCGATTTTATCTATGCTGATTCTAGGGCCCCCAAATACTGGTTGACCTTTAACATGCTCGAATAAACACCCCCTTCTTTTAAACGCCCACTCGAATAAACGCCCCTTCGAATATACGCCCCCTCTAGGGGACTGGCGTTTATTAGAAACTTGTGACTTTAATACTTCAATACGAGTGTTGATTGGGTTTGAAAAGGAAGATTTTAGTAATTTCTTGTAACCAGAGCAGTTTTTGATGTAATTTTAATCGTTGAACCAAAGAAATTTTGCACTAAAATCCTGATAAAGAACTGAAACAAAGGATATCTATATTTGCTCAATATTCAACAAACGCCCCCTTCTTTTAAACACCCCCTCGAATAAACGCCCCTCCTAAAATCGAAAAAATTAAATAATAAACACCCCGGGCGTTTATTCGAAGTAATACGGTATCTTTTACTCATCTTCTAAAGTCACAGATGTATCTGTATTTTCTGAAAGGCATTAGATGAAGAAAGTTCTACCATTTTCATAACTTATTTTCAATATCCAAAGAACTAGAGTGAGTTATATCATGAAACGTTATATGAAATTTTTATCTAATTTTGGTGTCGTAATATTTCCTTCAGACGCAAATTTGTTATTTTGAATTTGTCTTACATAAACCATCAAAAACATTTTTTCACACTAAATTTCAAGTATAACCATCATTTCTTTCAAAATAAACAAAAACCGTCTAATTCTGATAAATTTAAAGGTAGGAATCCTCATTTTGATAACGACCTACGTTTTGGGGGCCATCTCCGTTTTGGGGGCCATATACTGTAAGCCTCAAGGTATTTAAAAACATTGCCTTGACCATTTATCGGATTTATTCAAATAAATTGTAGATGTTGCTATGGATTCTGTTATCAGAATACACGCTTATTTTGTAAGAATGGTATAAATCCGTATGGATATTCTTAACCTTTTTGGGAAAAGCATCCTAAAATATTCTTACAGGTTACATCATTCTAAGGTTAGGATCCTAATTCAGACTAGATTTATAACATTTAATACATACGTCTCAAGCATAAAATGGTATTTTTGTGAAAGGAGTGAGTCTTACTTGGGGGTAATTGAAAATGCTCTAAAAATGGCATTCCTAACTTCAGAAGCTAAATTCCATGATGTTGATATTCTAACATTCAAACCAAAAAGAAATCTCATCACCAGCTCAACATGACAAGGACAAAAGTAGGCCCTTTAAGTGGATTTCTTTTCGGAAAAAAAGTTTATTCTACTAACCATTTTTGAAACTTCATTACTCTTTCAAAAAAATTCATTTTTTAGAAATTTTTTCGACTTCATGACGGAAAAAGATAGAATTTTAATATGTTCAAGCCGTATTTTAACTATATTGCACAATGAAACCCTCCACTACAGAGGTACTTTCAATATGCCGGCTCTCCTCCCTACTGCCTTAGAAAAAGAAAATCACGAATTTTCAATTTTGTATCGCGCGGAATGTAGGAAAAATATATTTTCTCCAAGAAAATGCTCAAGAAATGGATGGTACAGGCCAATGGGTAAACCTGTTTGTTAAAAATGGTTGATTGACAAGTAGATTCTTACGCAATAAGCCAGTAATCAAATTTAAAAGGAAGACGCTATTCGTTCTTTTGAGCATAAACCAATTAACTCTCTCTCTTATTTATTTCTTAAAAGAATGTTTACAAGAATAAGATTTCGTTTATTAAATAATCTTTTAAAAGTGTTGATTGATGCGTGAGGCCTTTTCATTGAACATATAACTCTGTCGGTGTTTTTTTAGACTGTACCAGAGAGATCTTAAAAAAGAGGGAAAAGGAAAGTTTCGTTTCAGAACCACTTAAAGGGCCTGAGGGCAAACCGACATTTCAACACAGCAACAAAAATAAAAATCAACAAACTGACAAATTAAAAAATCTAAAAAGGGGAATCCTTACACATCGAAATAATGCACAGTGAATTCGAAATTTTCCAATATAATACATAGCAGCAATCAATTACAGGGGAGTCTCTTTAACTCGAACATCTATCATTCGAATAGTATAGGCTACGTCAATCATATCTTTCATTCGTTTCGGGCGTTAGTGAGTTAGTTTTTGTGCTAACAGACCTCACTACGTAAAGCTCCTACTCCAACTCTTCGAGTAAGGCCTAATAGCCTGGAGCTGTCTATTTTGTAGACTATCATTCGAATGTCTCCTTAAATCGAACAAGTTTTATGGTCCCTCCAGTTAATAATGCCTTATAAATACCCTAATCCATAACTTGAATTATGGATGCCGTTATGGAAGCATTAGGTAATTAGGGGAAAATAAATTAACCCAGCTTCTTTTTGAATTGGAATCTGAATTTGAACACATACACGTCCCCCCCTGGTCATTGAGGTTATTATCCGCCAACCTCGTTCAATTTGACAAGACTTATGAAATTCTTTTTTGCGAAAATGTTGCTCCTAGCCCCAGTTTTCATGTGATAATGAAAAGATAATACGCGCAATAATTAGACGAAACCCGTGCATTATCATGTTTTTTCAACGCACCCCCCTAGCCTTTCAGTGCTATGCACGACGGGCGGCTGTAAAATATCACCCTTCATAACGCCTCTTTTATTTGTTTCAATCCGTGATCCCGCTAAGGTGTAGAGTTTTTCTCATCTTCGATTCTCTGAAGAAAGCGGGCATTTAGATTGCCAACAAAGTACCGCAGAAAATCCACAAATAGAATAATAATTTAGGATCATAAAATTTTTGATTGAAGATTTTGTGCGAAAAAGTGAAAAATGGAAAGGTTTCATTTCTTGCACAAACTCCTGTAATTATGAGCGAGCACCCCGTTGCTAAAGATTGTATTTGAAATCGAAACTGAAACACCTACACACTTTTTTGACCGTAGTCGCGCCATTTAATTATCCCACTAAACTCGATCCAATCCGTTTTTGACACTTTTTTTTTCCTATTGTCTATAGGTGCAAAACAAGGACTGGGACGGTTTTAGTGGGATACGGCAATTGCCGGCTACGGTCGAAAAGGTGTATTATGATTCGGTCTTTCCACCAAATCAAAAGACGACAAGACGTTATTTCTATGTGCATTGTGATTCGTCTTATTTTCTTCATTTTTCATCAAATAGTCAGAGAGTAAACGAATAATCCATTCACAAAAAAATAATTCACAAATATTCAAAGACATACATACAAACACCACCAAATATTATAAAATAAAAAAATAATTCAATTATACATTCAAATTACCACTTGGGGAAGGGATAACTGGAGCTACCTCTAACTTCGGCAAAAATTGATAACCGGGAATAACCGGGATCGACTCTATTACTCTGATGTTATGGAAGGAAACGTTTGAATTTGTAGAGGCGACACCTTAAGAGAGGCGAAAGCTACGTAATTTAACAAAACATGAAACCTCATAGATTTCGGTAACATGTTCCGCATTCTGCATTGTACCCACCACTTCTGGAGAAGGTTCATGCATTCGATTAGAGATTAGCATCGAGTATAAAGTGGGTTTGCAAAGGAGGGTTTATACAAATTTAAAAAACATTTGAATGGCAGAGAATTCTATCTTCTATGGAGTATATACGAGTAAAAGTTTGCGTGCAGAGTAACTTGCATTAATTAAAATATTAAAAACAGCGGCAGGTGGCAGTGGTGGGTGGTGGGCGGTGGGCGGTTATAGGAAATTCTTGACGTGTTGGACATCAAAATTGTGACATGATAATTGACATTTACAGTCCATTTCACAGACAGGGTGTACATATGGTAACGCCACATCCCGCCATACGTGATTGAGGGCGGAAACCAGTTCATCCATCATTTCTTCGGTATGGAAGGGCGTTGGTGCGATGCGTAACTTCTCGCGGCCGCGCGGAACAGTAGGGTAGTTGATGGATTGAATGTAGATACCGTATTCTTGTTGAAGACGTCGCGAAATTTCCAAACATTTCTCCGCATCAAAACACTTGAAAGAAAATTGATGGAAATAATTATAACGAAGCCTTTAAAATTGAATAGTCATCCTTTGAAAGATTGATCTAGAACCTTTAGCAAGAAAAAAGCCTTTCTAGTCGTCCCTAAAATCGTAATTCAAAGTGGATGGGTTTGTTACGTGGATGCATAGCCATATAGGTTGTCGAACAAGGAGGTTAAACACTAGAATAGGCTAGGATATTGACCCGTTGCAAAGGCTGGTAAACATCTTCTCTCAACTTATCCATCCATCCTTAAGGAAGGAAAAATCAAACAAGAAATTCGTAGGGCGACTTAAAAAGTAACAAAGCGCCGTTTTTTCCAAAATGAATTTGAATTGTCAAAGCACTCCTTCTTCAAAAACGGACATATATCAGGGGGGGGTCGGTACTAAAATCTCAGACATCATGACATTTAGTAACGTGGTGGTACTGCAAAAAAGCTCAAAATTAATTTTAGTACCATGTGTACATAGTGTGCACCCCCCCCCCAGAATAGTGGGGGGGGGGCTTTTGCTGATTTGGGTCGAAATTTTTCAGGTGGGATTTGGGGTTTTCCAGGTTTTAGGTGGGAGAAACAAGTTAAGGTGGGAGTTAATTTCTTTAGGTGGGACTTTGGGTGTTTTGGAAAAAGTTAAAGTAAAATTTTATTTAATTAATTTTAGATAGATAGAGCTGCTTTTATTTTGCATAAGCTGAGAGCCTTAATATATCTGCTTTTTAAATGTATATAATAGACATATTAATATATCATATGTAATATATTGCATCTTCATATTACGGTAAAGAAATTTTGTTTTGTTCCTCGAATTAGTATTTTTTTTTTGTTTTTAGCTGGGATCTGGGAGTCTGGGCTGAAGGTGGGAATTTTAGGATAAGGTGGGACCTGAATTTTCAGGTGGGACCTGGAACCCCCTTGCCCACTATGGTGTACTAAAATACCAAAAAGGGTGGTCTCTTAAAGAAATTTTTGAAAAATCTGAGTATTTTGTTCTAAAATCAGCCAAAATGGAGCATTTTTTTAATAATTTTGGAAAAAATTAGATTTTTTTTTTCAGGAATTTTCGAAAAAATCTTCAGAAATCTTTCAGAATTTTTCCAACTTTTTAAATATTTTTCAAAAATATTTTAATGTACAGTTCAGCACAGTTTAGTAATAAAATTATATTATTTTGCAGATCGATGCACTAAATTCGACTAGGTTTGTAACAATGACCCCATTTTGGTAAATTTAAAGCCGTTAAAGGGCAAGAAATGGGTGGTATCTATGTTAAATTGCTCAAAATAATTTTAGTACATGGGTACTAAAATAACATTTTCGAAAAATAGGTGGGGGTATGTCAAAAATTAGCGAAAATCCTTTTAGTACTCATGTATGTCTTACATTTTAGTACTGACGTCCAACAAGAAAGCTCGAATATTTTCAAAAGATTGCAACTTTTCACTGTAAATTTACACAGTCGCGTTTCTCTTTTAAAAATTTTTCGACAGTTACCTGTATAGGGACAATGTGACTGGTGCAATGTTCCACAGGGAGTCCAACTTTCAACAACTTCGTTCGAAGCAACTTGACGTTCTCTTGATGACGTTGCCTCAATATTTCTCCTTCTTCACTTTTCAAGATTTCAACTGAAGTGAGAGCGGCGCAAATTTTGTCTGGCGGTAGGGCGGTGGTGAAGATGAATCCTGCACCGTAACTGACGAAAGAAAAGTATTGAAATTGTTTGTTATTTACGCCTTTGATCTTTTGATAGAACATAGAGTCTTCCAAACTTAAAAACTAAGGGAACAAGTTATCGTTTGAGAAACGGTGAGTTCGAGGTAGGCGAGTTCTACGGGAGTGATCAAACATCGTTATTCGTGTTGTTCCGTTGCCTTACGGCCTCAGAATTAAAATGTCTAGCCAAAAAATTCACATCCATATTTTGATGAATTCTTTTACAAGTCAAAACAGATCGTATACCTGCGAAGAGTATCAATGAGCGACGCTGAACCAGCCAGATAACCGCCGATACATCCAACAGCTTTACCGAGGGTCCCCGAAATGATGTCCATCTTGTCCAACACTCCGTGAAGTTCACCGATTCCTGAGCCGTGTTTGCCGTACAGTCCTACTGCATGCACCTGAGAAAAATGATGGAGAAATAAAAATCATTTTCACTAGATCTAACTTTAAATGGACACAAATTTTGTCTTGATGACAGAGAGGGATTTTGAGTGAGTTTCTCATTGACAGAAGCGGAGAATTAGTTCGAGTTATTAGTAACATGCGAGTAATTTAAGTTCGAATTAGCGAGAATTACCGTTTGTCAATATTTCGCAAAGAAAATTGAAAGACAAACAATTAATACAAGTAAAGTACAGCAAGTGCGAAATCAAATGGGAAAAAAGTTTACATTTCCTGAAATTGTTCAAGTGACTGATGAAGTCAGTGACCTTTTTGAATGCCATGATAAGTGTAAAACACTTAGATTTAAGCTATCAGTTTCACAGAGAAAGGAAATGTTGGTATAAATTCATTTGCATACCTCATCCACGAAAGTGAGTGCACCATATTTGTGAGCCACATCACAAAGTTCTTCTAAGGGGGACACCACTCCAGACATCGAATACACCGTTTCAAATGCAACGATCTTCGGCACTGATGGGTCGGCCTTTTTCAATAACTCTTCTAAATGAGCGACGTCGTTATGCCGGAATATCCTCTTCTCGGCGCCACTGGTCCGAATACCTATTAAAAGTGAGAATCTCAAGGTTAACTTTACTAAAATTTCAACAACACTCGTAATTTTTGGTACAAAGCACATATTGTATACAGTATGTTATTGATCAAACGATCAATTTTATTAGTGAAATATTTAAAAAGATAATTAAACTATCAAACGAAGGCTATTTAAAGGCAATAGCGCTATACTTATAGTAGGGGTCGGATTTGGTGGTACTTCCATGGTATACTCTGAAATACATGCCTGATGTCAGCCCGAAAGCTGATTGGCTTAACCGACAGTTATACGCGGTTTAAGAGTATAGCTAAAACTTTGTTATGTTTTCAACAGTAAACGAAAGTGAATGAAGACAAAATGTAAACAAAAAGTGTTATTGTTGAACATTACAGTAAATTATACGGCAGGTCCAAAATGCATAAACATAATGCATATTGCATAATGCATAATATTTGAAAAATGTCAATTTTAGAGGCTATAATAAGGAGAATCTGAGAGATAATACTTTCAACAAAACAAATATACCATTTTCTACCAGAAAATAAAGGGTAGAAAGCTGTAAACTTGAATTTTGGATGATGAAGAAAGTCCATGATCCAGTGAAAATGCTTGTCGCCATTTTGATTTTCATTGTTGTATTTTACAGAACGTAGTATAGTGTAGAAAAAACACGAAAATATCTCCTCCGTATATTACTTTTCTTACTCGAAAACGTAAATTTTATAGCAATATCTTTCTGGGTTTTCTCAGAGATCTTTTCGAACAATTGCTAATAAAGTTCAACGGGTTTTCCCTCTTAAAAATCATTAACCAATGTGGATGCTCAAAGAAAACACCAAAGAAAAGAAAAAAGACTTCGAATCATTTCACATTCGAATGTTTATGTTTACCTTTTTATAGAAATAAGAAGCTGCATCTTCTTCTTATTTATGCTGACGGAAAACCCTTTGTTGTTATGATTCGAATGTTTTCTCTTTCGTTCTGATTCGAAAAGTAAACAACGTCTTTGGGGAAATCCCTCTAATTGGAATGTTTACTTTTAAGAAACTCTTATAAAGAGGTTTTCGCAGTTTTTGCCTCTAGGAGAGTTTTAGAAAATAAAAAATCGTTCTGTAAATTACACAATACTATTATGCATTATGCAATATGCATTATGTTTTATGCATTTTGTACCTGCCGGTAAATTATATTCACTTTTTTGAATATATTTTTTGGAATAAAGTCACTTTTGGTTTTTGTTATGATCCAGCACTCCTAAATACTCCTCCGTATGGATGTTTGTGCCAATGCTAGAACAGCATTTAATAAATATACCATACGTCGTTCCCTTTAACATATAAATCGTACTTTCAAATTTTACTCGCTTTTACAAGAGCCAGTAAGTTTGCCTGAGGTAGATTCATGTTCTTATATAAAAAGTGCTGCGTTTTCTTACCGTGAATCATAGAGGCGTGATTGGACGCGTCTGAGAAAATAATACACCCAGGTAACCGTTGTCCAAGTGTGAACAGGGCCGTATCGTTGGCAACATAGCATGACGTGAAAACGAGGCCAGCCTCTTTCTGATGCCATTGCGCTAATGATTGTTCGAGGATTGGATGATAGACGCTTGTTCCAGAGATGTTTCGTGTACCGCCTGCACCAACACCATTCTCATCGATCACTGATCTGAAAAAAAATGTGTAGAACAAAAATTAGTTTTTAATCAAACCTTTCAGTCCCAGAACTTTGTACTTTACGGAAATCTATTAGTTCCAGAGATATGGCCAGGTGAAAGTTGTGTCCAGGAGGAACCCGCTCTGTGGGTCTCTGGGACTGGAAGGGTTAAAAATTACGTTTTCTTTTTAAATAAACACACATCGATGGCGTGTCAGCAAAAGTCGAAAAAGTTTTATCGGGGTTCCAAATAGTGCAATTTTTAAAGGATTTTCTACCTTAACCCAGATTATTCACGACCTTGGACCCTGGACCAAACTATATCCGCTATTTTAGATTTTGTTTGACAGAGATCGAGAAAACTGTGCCCAAGGTATAATAAAGATCAGTACTAAAAACTTGCTCATAATGTTCTATTGATTCCAACGAGTCCAGTGAAGTAGACTGGGAGCACTTGAGAAGATCACCATTTTGAAAGACTGTTTTACAGTACGCCTAAGTGAAGCTCAAAATTGAGAACTGCCATGTACTACTGGACCACTTAATCGCGTAATCCAGCCTATGAAAAAGCTTTTAGTGGACCCCGTGTTACGAAAAATATGACAAGTAATCAAACAAAGAACTCTACTTACTTGGCGGCGCTTACAACCGCCGGGTGACCACTCATACCCAAATAATCGTTACTACACCACACAGTCACTTTGTGTGGGCGGTCGGAGAAGGTGTAGTCGTCCGCCATCGGGAAGGATTCCGTATTCCGGTTGACTTTACGGAAAATGCGGTAAGAATGATCGGTTTTCTTCGCTTCGATCATTCGATTGAAATGTTGCTCGTATTTAAAATGTTGCTTATTCAGTTCCGTTGTTATTTGATGTGGAGGCGTTTGGGCGTTTGTGCGGTTTTGTGCGGCACATGGTGAATATCTGAGAAAGAATGAACTGCAATGCCAAAAAAAAATTGGATCCTTATAAATATCTTAGGTGGGGAATCATCAAAAAATTTATATTACTATTAAGATGTTCGTTTATCGAGATGTGGTTTAAGCTATATTAACTTTTTATTACTTCAAACCTTTGGAGCATAAGGGAATAGCTCTAGTTTAGACGGTCGACTTTCTGAGCAAAAAGTGTGCAGAAAGTTGAGAGTTAAAATCTTTGCTCGAAAGATATTGAAAGAAATCATTGCATTGACATCGATGAAGGCAATGTATTGACTTTAGGCAGCCAACTTTCTGCCCAAAATTAGAATAGGCAGTCAAAAAGGGGGCTGTCTATACTATACTTACTAGTCTTGGCATTTTGAATGCGCAAGTCATATAGTAGGGACCAAGCCTGGGGTCCCGTGACAAATCACAGTAAACAGTTAGTTGGTCTTAAAGCGGCTGTATTTCTTTGTCTGTTTAAGTCAGGGAGTTGTTGTAATACAATTTTTTTTTAATTTCATGCTCTGTCACTATCAGATGGTACCAATCATTTTCGTATGTTTTGACTTTTGAAAATAAGCTATTTTTCTACCCCTTATTTTCCCTTACAGATTGAAAACGGTAAAACGGTTAGGTAAAAAAAAGATGTCACGGCACCCCAGTCTTAGCCCCCTACTAATATAAAGAAAATAAGATAAAAACCTTCTAAAATATTGAGATGATTCCCTTGTCCTGTTGCAGGCTTTCCAATTTCTTCATTGAAAATACGCCCTTCTTCTGAGGGCGGTGTATCTTTAGTGTTTATGGGCGGAGGGTTGTTTTTAGATGCATTATCGTGTTGTGAAGTGTGGAAGAATCGATTGACGCCCTTTGTTAACGTTTGAAGGACTGAATCTTGGCTGAATGGACATTGACCTGCAAATAAAGGATTGAATTTAGGGACGTTTTGTAACGAGAAACGAAATAATTAGTACTTTCCAATAATACACGGGTTTCGAATTAGATATTTGTGTAGCTTTTACTTTGATCTCATGAAATTTGCACGAAAAAAAATCAAGTAAACAAAACAGTAAGTGGCCGTGCGACAAGCAATTTTAGCTCATTTTTTTCCATTTTTGGCATACTGTAAGGGTCACTATATCAGCCAAAAACATGTATGAGGCAAGTGTATAATCTTATTACTTTTATTGAATTTAAAAATAGAAAAACATTTTTTGGATAAATAAAAACATGCTTGATATTTTTTTCTCGTGCGTAGTTTAATTTGAAACCCTTGCATTTGTAATACTTTGGGCCAGATATCTAAATCTGATGAGAAATGTCTGAATAAAGAACCACGTGATATTTTCAATACATTTCTATCACCATGTGGTGTTCAGCGTTGAAGATCGAAAGACATTCCACACATTCTTATCAAAACGTGAAAGACGGAGAGTTGCGAGTGAGAGAATATATGAGAGATAATGGGATGATGTTGATAAAAAGATATACTAAATGAAATATAGTTTGTCATTGCATCATGTCAAAGTTTGGCACGAAATGCGTTGTCAAAAGTAGGGAAAGCCTCCGGAGTTAGAGTTATATGATTGTTATAGGAGTGTTTTCAGGTGTTTTATATATGGTTTTATTTATATTCAAATTTATAGTTGAATGCATTAAACAATAATCCGTAGTTAAATTCCAGTAATTACCTCAGCGCAGAATTAAAAAAGTGCTGAGTAACAAGCGTGTACAGAATTTCATTATCACATCGGTATTAAAAAGATTAACTTTTAATCAATTAAATCTATTTAACAACCTCAGCAATGGCATGAAATTCATCGGCTTTCTATCGACATTTAAGGAAAGAAACATAATCAAACACACCTTGCTATTTTACTCCAATCAAGAGGAGAGGCGCAGGAGAAAATTAAACGAAAACATCGATTTTCAATTTAAACCGTTCAACAGTTTACGAACCGAAGAACGACATTTTTAATGTGAAGAAAGCAGTACAGAGTTGTTAATGAAGGCCAAAAACTACCTTTACAAAAGAAAAAGTTTAATAACTGAACCCAAAACTAGCAAATCAATCCAAAGAAAAAACATATATGACAAAATCAATAGTAAAGATCATCGATGGAAATAGTTCAAAGCAAATGCTCGAATACTACCACTATCCAAGCCTAGTGTAAAAACTGCCACTTAGTACACATCCATCGACCCAATGCCACACACCAAATAACCATTTCCATCTGACATACACATTAAAAGACAAATCCGGTTCCAATATTGTAAGGGTAGATTTAAGCCCTACATAAGTAGCTCAGTTTCGACCCTATTCATGCCAATTCATATCAACATTTACTTTGAAGGCCCCTTTTAGCGGCCTAAGCTGCAAATTGGACAGTGGCAGTATGAGAGGCTGGCGTTAACTTAGGACCGGTGTTAAAAGAGCCAGAAAGAGCCAATAAGATGGAGCGGAGAGAAGACAGAAAGTCGGTGGTTCTAATCATGTTTAGAAAATAAGCAAAATACCTTTCAAATTTGAGTGATCATTTTTCTTCGCCAGCATGCTGGACATGACAGGACATTTGAGAGTAGCGTCCACAAACAATGAACGGTGTGTCTGCGCCATCATCATCGTTTCTAAAGGTTTTTTCAAGAAGATACATTTCGTGCTCAACGTGGACATGTTTTGAATGTGTTTTGAACGTGTCGAACGATCAACGTTCTTTTGTCTTCATTTGTTGTTATTGTGATCGATGTTGTTTTTTTAGTTCTAAAAGATATTAGAAAAGTTGATTAATGAATGACTCTCCGTACAAACTTCATTTAAAATTACAATAAGGTTTTTCACGATGATACTTCCAACATTCTTTTTTGTTACAAGGCCTAATACTGAACAATCCAGTTTCCAGAAATGTGAATTTCAGAGTCGCCAGAAAAATATCAATAGACTGAACAGTCCACAACCAAACCATAGAACCTCTGTCTTCAAAGTGGCTTTACTACACTGTCCGAAACAATATTTATATAACTTAAAGAAAGAATGATAATTGAATAATAGGATCATTCATTAAAAAGAAAAGATGGATTTAATAGATTACAATTCATAACTTGGTAGATTACTAATTCAATAACAAATTGTGCAACTCTCACAATTCTCACGAGTGTTCTTGACTCGTCGGACCACACAAGTCCAATACACGTCTTTTATAAGGACAAACTATATAAGAACAAAAGGCTTCGATGGCCAAAATCTTAAGAACAAGTTAAGAACATTTTAAGGCTTTGTGGAATCAAAAACACCCGATTTCTTAGGAAAATGGACAAAAATACTCGCAAAATGGTCAAAATATGAACATGTTAAGAACATTTTTAGGCTTTAAAACTCAAAAAGTTAAGAATATCTAAGGTTTCAGAAATTCTGGATGTTCTTATAAAAAATCAAACGTGTATGGCGTGTGTGTGTGTGTCTGTGATATCAATTTTGTCTTCCTCTTGCAACTTTAAGAATCAAGCTTTTCACATGAGGAAATTCACGAATACATACAATACATTCCAGCCACATCAAAATCATCTCAGTTTAAACATGCATTGCTTCGAAGTGAACTTGATAAAACCTACTTGGCTTTTGGAGACTGTTGTTATTTACAAATGTCTAGAAAGTAGAATATAAATGAATTGCCATTATGCCAACTTTCACAAGCATGGTTAGATCAAACATGCTTTTTCAAATATTTGAAAACGTGGGAGGTACAAGTGAAGTTTCCTTGAATGAGACAACAATTTTTAAACCGTCAAAATGAATAATAAATATAATACGTAGAATTAAATGTACCCAGTGACCTGCAGTGACTGCTATTTTGGGTTTTGTTGTACCCTATACTATCTCATTGCACTTTCCACAATACCAGTGTACCAAAGAAATCGAAAGATTTGATTTGCTCAAAGCTGAAGCTTGAAAAAATAGACACATGAAACCACGATAGTGACTACCGTCTTCTAATTTCGACACCCTTCTTTATAGATATGAATAATAGGAAGGTCGAAATCACTGATAGACTAAAGATTTTTTCCTCTCATTGCGCTAATGAAAGTCAATCAGCGATTCTGACCTTCCTCAGTTTCTATTGTTCCTATCTCTAAAGAAGGGTGTCGAAATTAGAAGACGGATGTCGACATTAGACCATCTTACGGTATGTTCAGAAAGAGGAGGATGGTACTCACAAAGTAAACTAGATGGTAAACTGACCAAGACAAAATAAAAAGACTTTCTTTATTAACTTTCCTAACAACTAATAATTTTTGGCCAAACTTTATCCTTGTATAAGATCATCAAGTTTGACAAAGAAGTAAAAATAATCTTCGAAACATGCAAGCACATTACAAACGCCCTCAGAAACTAAATTTCTTTCCTTTTTCATTTCAATCAGCAAACTGTGCAATCCAGCCAAATGCCTACTAATTATGACATTGCAAAATTTTTAATTACAAAATAGACACGACAGAAGTGTCAACAATACATCAGAAAGTCATGATTTGCAAGATATAATGCTTCCCTTTTAAAAAAAGATTCTTTCTTAAACAAGAGAATGAACAGAGAGGAATCAAACATGTCTCTCTCTAAAACTCTTGTGATACAGAAATAATGATTAATGAATTGTAATGAATGTAAGTAATGAATTTCAATACAATATAATCAATGTGGTCAGACAACTATTATAAAGCTACCGGGTGCGCCACAAAAAAGTTTCTCTCTTTGAAACTGAATTTCTCGAAATCGAAAAATTTTAAACGAATCATTCCTATTCCATTGGAAAGAAGAAAGATAAACTTAAATTTTGATGGGTCATTTAATAAATTCGGTTCATTAGATCAAAAGTTATGCTCAATTGAATAAAAAAGTTACTTTCAGAAAGTGCCCTAAACCGTTAAAAATCGACCTATCAAAATTTTATTTTAAAACTAACAATCGCAATAGGCTTTACATGATTAAGAACATTTTTCAGTAATTAAACACATAAATTTTAAACTGATGGGTCAAAAGGGTTGAAAATCTTCATCATAATCATTTTAATTTACTTTTACCGAGATTTCCTTCAGATTTTTGGTTGTAGACTGGATAAAGTCTATGTAAGGCTGGATGTATCTCGAAACCCATATTTTATGTATTTTTCTGAATTTTACAAGATTTTTTGGCTTTTTTCGACAAATTTTCTTCCTTTTAATGTAATTCAACCTTACTTTGTATAACAAAAGGTCATTTAGACAACCAATTATCATTTTTGATGACTAAAACGAAAATACTGATGCATCATGTAATTATGCTTCTGTTTAATTTGATAGGTCAATTTTTAACGTTTTTGAGCACTTTCAGAAGGTAACTTTTTTATTCGATTGAGCATAACTTTCGATCTAATGAACCAAATTTAATAAATGAGGCATCAAAATTTAAGTTTATTTTTCTTCTTTCCAATGGGATAGGAATGGTTCTTTTAAAAATTTTAGATTTCGAGAAAATTAGTTTCAAAGAGAGAAACTTTTTTGTGGCGCACCCGGTATAACTATGAAATAGCATTTTAATTATGTAATACCATCAACTTGCAGCTTTTAGAATTAGGGTAAAAAAAAGGAAATGTTACTATTATATTACAAATGATACATTATCTGATATACCTCTTTGGAATACCTTGTTACAGCGTCAAAACTTTGACAAAAGTCTCATATATCATAACAAAGATAACAGAGGCAAAATTCAGGCTAATATTTCTAAATTTTAACATAAATAAAAGCTTTGAATAATTCTATACGTTATTTATATTCTATAATAGTTTTTTATTCAAACTTTGATATTCCTATTGTACAACATTTCAAATTATTAGAGTGTCAAAAGTGATTCGAAAGTATACACACAGTTGAAATTGTGCATTGAAAACTTATGAAAAAAATAGAGAATAATTCTTTTGTTATCTTTAAGTAATGTTCAAGCTCTATCAATCCTTTTAGCTAAGTAATACAAAGAAATATAGGCAGCAAGCTCCCTTCGAAGAGACCGTAGAAGATAGACATCCAATCATTTATATGTTTATGATATTATAAAAAGCAATTGTCTTTTCTGTGATTCAACCGTGATTTCCAATGTAAGCATTTCGAAAATGCGGGTCGGAAAAAGTTGATATCCTAGACATTATCAAAAATATTTGAAAGTTTGGATATCTTATATCTTTCAAGTTGCGAAATTGTCAATTTCCAGTAAGAAAACCGTGATTTCCAACGTAAGGTTTTTGAAAATGCGGGTCGGAAAATAGAAAGTCGATTTAAATAGAAAAGGCTCTGACCCATCCAGACCCATCAAGGTTGGAAATTTGAAAATTTTGCAGCTATCATAAGCCGATAATGACCTCTGTAAAGAAAATTGATATGACTGGAAACTAATCCAAATTCATTCAAATAATTAAGAAATGGCTAAATGTGGTAGTTCGGAAAAAATCTAGTCACTAAATTTTCAACGTTACCAGTGGATACCCCTTAAAACCACATACCCCTTGAAACCTACAAAGTTGCACTTTAGGCTCTCTTAATAAGGGCTCTGATCATAGTCAGAAAATTGATTTTAGTATCTGAACATAAAAGTTATATTTTAGATTCTTTAACACTTTTAACAAAGAATTGCCTTTATAAATTGCTTTTTAATCAAATCCCTTAAGAGTGATTAAGAACTTAATTGCAAAAATGGCGTTATGAACTTTGAAAAGACGCTAATAATATGTTGCATCACCTTCCTTTATAAAAAGTGCTAAGTTTTAATGGGTAATTAATCTTTTTGTTTCGAACTTTTTTCAAACTGTCCGCAAAGAATTGAACTATTTTAAATTTTGCGGAAAACTTTTCTAAAAAGATGTGTCAAAAGTTATGACTGTTTTTTAAGCAAAATCCAGATGAAAAATTGATGAAAAACCACTATTTTGAAGATCTTGAAACAAAGAAGCATTTACAAAAATTTTCCACAAAAATTTTTATTGTTCGGTAAAAGATACACCATCTACTGCAAAAATTTTTTCAAAATGTTTTTTCTTCGCCGAAACTAAGCTTTATAAAGTTGAAATACTCTTCCTCGCAAAAGTCTTCATTTTCTTCTTCATCAAATTTTTTCAATGCAATTTTTGAATTTTCAGATTCAGGAATAGTTTGTCTATGTATAACATGCAATAGTTTTGTTGGTTACATCAGTCAGAAAACACATTTTAAACACAGCAATTATGAAAAATTCACTACGGTCAGAGCCCTTAACTACCAAACTTAATTTAATATTGTATAATTGAGTCTGTTAAATGACGCGCCTTACGCGCCCACCATTTAATGATGCGCCCACGCGCCTTACGCGTCCACGCGCCTTTAAGTTTTGACGCGCCTTATTATTGGTGCGCCCTAAATTTTTGACGCGCCTTACGCGCCTTATTACCGACACGCCCTTTTAATTTTTGATGTAATTAGTTCTTTTAAAGGAAGGAAGGAATTGTGTGTAACGTCAGCATATTTATTTTTCTTATAAGCATCTTCTTTATAAGAAACCAATCAATAACTTTTGATTTGAGGGGATTAGGCTTTCAGTAATTAGTATTCTTGTTATAAAAAACCAATCAATCAAACAAAATGATTTAAGGGAATTTGGCTTTCGGTAATAACTTTTTTCATAAATCAAATATGTTGTGCATACTGGGAATACTACATAACTTGGACCCCCAATATGGACCCCAAAATGGACCCCATTATGGACCCCAATATGAACCCCCTTAAAAATGGCGGGAAATATCAAAACCAGCTCTCAAAGCTTCCGGTTCATGTCAATAGATATACATTTCATCTTACAACATGATATCGAGTAATGATAAATATTTTAAAGATTAGTCCGAGTTATACGAGTTGATCAAACGCTAAAGTCTTTCTAGACTTATATATTTACTTCAGCTTCTTCGTTAAGTCAGGGTTAAGTCTAAAGAACTATTGATCTACTCTTAAAACGAGTTTTTAAAGATCAATAAGCCATATAAATTAAGATTTTTGAAGCCAAGTTACAACTCGAATAACTCGAATACATTTCACAATATCACTCATTAAGTTACTTCTTAAAAATAGAAAGATAGCTGATGAGGTTTCAACTAAAGATAAACTAAGGAACATCATTTTTGAGCCTGTTCAGCTCAAATAACTCGGAATAACTCGGCTATAATGTAACTCAAGCCTTTTGTGTATCGCTCTAAAACTGCCCTCTCAGAGAACTCACAAGCTTCTGATTGGGGTAATTTTATATCCAGCCACATTGCTATAATCACATTCGGTATGATGAATATTTTTGGTATTTTTGTCTTGATAGGCATCATATTTTATGATTATGTTAGTATTTTTGTCAAAAAGCGTCATTCAGTCATTAAAATCACAATTGAATAATTAATTAGTTTCATCCTTCTAAAATCACTCTCTTAGGAACCTCACAAGCTTCTGATTGGTGCCATTTTATATCCACTCACCCTATCCACATCACATTCAGTATAATAAATATTTTTTGTGTTATTGTCTAGTTAGGCGAGATTTGTTGTTCTACGGGCCCGACCGACCCTATTTTTGCTAAAATCAAAAAAATAATAATATTGAATTTCCACTACAATATATTTTACACACTACTTATTTGTAAGAATCAAATTTGAATAAAGCTGAAAATTAATTCAAGAAATTAAAAAATTTAGAAAATCAAGCATTCCATACACTAAGATTTTATTATGATCTTCATCGAAGATAAAAAAAGTGAATTTTTGAACCAGATATTTTTGGGAAAACATTTTCGGTACCTTACCAACCCTGATAAATGAAAAATTTATTCTTATTTTACCGACCGACCGACCCATATTTTGCTAACGATCTGCCCGTAGAATAACAAATTAAATTGGTCTCGCCTTAGGCATCATATTTTATGATTTTGTCAATATTTTTGTCAAATATGTCAAGAGGGTGTCAGCATTTTGTCAAAACACCACGTGCTTACAAAAAAGTGATTTTTAAGTGTAATGACTACTAATAACTAACTCTAATACTGGGAAATTACCCAAAATGCTTTGCCTGCCATTTTTGAGGGGGCCATATTGGGGTCCATAATGGGGTCCATTTTGGGGTCCATATTGGGGGGTCCAAGTTATGTAGTATCCCTGCATACTGTGAGCATACTTGTTTTTACAAGCATCATTTTCGTAACAAAACTTTCAATTGGTTTCCTTCAATCTGAATCTCCTATAATTCCAATTTTTCAATAATTATGTGATACCGAGGCTTTTATCAAAAATAGTTTACTTCTTTTTGAAGAATGTTATAGAGGCATACATAGGCATTACATTATTATTGATCAGATAGGGCTGGTGCGTAAGCATACTTTTAAAACTATTGATTTAAAGATGCATGGTAAACTTTGTCAAGTAGCATTTATTTCCAAATTAATTTGTCTGATTTATTTTTCCCTCATATTATTAACAAAATTTTTGAATTTTTTTTCCTAATTACCGAAAGCCTAATAGACGATATCGGCTTTCCGAATTCTCCCCGAATGATTACCCATGATGCATTGCGCAAAAAAATTCATGGAAAGTTAATATCGTCTGTGAATTCTTTTGCGCAATGCATCATGGGTAATCATTCGGGGAGAATTCGGAAAGCCGATATCGTCTATTGCCTCAAATCAAAAGTTATTGATTGGTTTCTTATAAAGACGATGCTTATAAGAAAAATAAATATGCTGATGTTAAACACAATTCCTTCGTTGCTTTAAAAGAACTAATTACATCAAAAATTAATAGGGCGCGTCGGTAATAAGGTGCGTAAGGCGCGTCAAAAATTTAGGGCGCGTCGATAATAAGGCGCGTCAAAACTTAAATGTGCATGAGGCGCGTGGGCAAGTGAGGCGCGTGGACGCGTAAGGCGCGTGGGCGCGTCAATAAATGGAAGGCGCGTCATTTAACAGACTCTGTATAATTCTGTATAATTCACTTTTTTACAACCTCTTATATATATAGGTACTTTCATAAAATCCCTAATTTCAAGAATTTTGATTATCGCCAAGTGTTGTAAATTTTGAAGTTATTCAAAATTTTATCAAAAACCCCCTCCGAAAAATCAAATTTTTCGGACCTAGAGATCATGCAATTGAATTTAAGGTCGTAAAAGTTCTATTAAAAAAAAGCTCATTCATGGAAGTGGCCAATAAAATATGAAAATCGACTTTCACAAAACATGGTCATATTGCATACCAAAATGTCACAAATTTGATGGTGATTTAGAAAAACATTACACGCTTTTTCTTTTATAAGAATAACTTCTATAAGAATATCAGGGTGAGATTTCGGGTTTAAAACAATAGGCCTATTGTTTAAAACAATAGAAAAATAAGAATAATGCTCACTCTCAACCAAAGTACACTATTCTTATAAAAAAAAAGCGTGTAGTAACATACGTCAAAAATGAATTGAATAAACGTTTTGATCCTTCAAAGCCGTTTTTTGACAAAAACCAGGCGCAAATTTTGTGCATTATGGGCATGAAATCCTAAAAAATATAAATATTGTTTGGGAATAGATTTCTAGCAAGTATTTGATCAATTTAATCACGATTCAGCATCTGAATTGCAATTTCACAGTTTCATTAGGGTGTGAGCAAGGGGTTCAATGTTTGTAGGTTTTATTTTAAGGTGTAATAGTGTAGGTTTTAAGGTGTATTCTGATTTTATAACGTACAGTTTTTAAAATATTTAGGTACCAATGATCTAATTGTAGCATAAATAACTTTGCAGTGAATCACTGTTCAAAATTTGAAACCAAAAAGGACTACTTTATAAAAAGTTATTCAAGAAAATCATTTTGTAGGTTTTAAGGGGTGAATAACTAAAACTACATTTTTTCACAAAGCAATCAAAATTTTCTTAGCAGCTTTTACAAAACACCATACGTATAGTAGGGAAGAAATTCATTGGTAGCCTAGACTCACCAGAAAAAGTTTCAGCCCTTACTGTTTTCTCTATCAGGATATAGGGGGTACCTTTTTTTGTTGTAGGTTTTAAGGGGTATCCACTGGTATATTTAATTTATAAATATAAATAAATAAATAAATATTATCTTCAATTAGAATTAAAAAGTTATATGTAACATAAGTATAAAAAAAAATCTTATCAGATTGGTTAGCAAAAATACTAAATCTTGATTAATAACATACAATGTGGTATAGACAAATACTTACAACATTCACAATGTGAAAGTAAAATCCAAAGAATCTTCGTGATGTGGATATATAGAAACCCTACAATGTCATTTTTGGTCATTTTGGTCAATTTTTGTCATTTTTGATGACATCATCGTCAATTTTGACATTTTTTGGATTTCCTAAGTCTTTAAAGTTTATCCAGATATAATAGGCAGTGGAAACAAAAATGCATGTAACTTTTGATAGTCAAATATAATTGCAAAAATTTTTTTTGCTTGTTTTAGAAAATCAAAAGCGCTATATTTAAATGTATTTTTGGCTGAAAAATTCGCGATTTTTAGCGGTTAAATTTGCGATTACAAAAAAATTAGCTTTTTTTCTACATACGCTACAACGGTCATTTTTACACCAGTGGCAGTTCAACCTTAGGTTAAGAAAACTGTCAAACTTCAAGGCAAACAGAAAAGTCCTTCGGAAGATATGGGACCCGATATACCTCTTGCTAGCACTTTTCTGTTAAATATCATATCTCTAAAATTTTTACTAAAAACGGGGGTTATGTTACCTTTTTTACCTTTTTTTGAACAGTGCAATTTAAAGTTGGAAAGTGTTTAAAGTGCTGATGCATTGGTACTATTAGTATCATTGATTATTTTGAAAAGAAGTGAAATCACAGTGTGATTGTTTTGTTGAAACAATAAGCATATTGAACTTATATTGCCTTTATTATTTTTAAGTAATTTAAAGAACTTTGCTAATTCCCAAAACACTACATGAGGTCATTATCGTAAAAAGATCGTAAAATGTGCTATGATTGAAAAACTGTTTTATCATCACTACCCCCGTTTTTATTAAAAATTTGGAGATTTGATGTTTCACAGAAAAGTGCTACCAAGGGGTATTTTGGGTCCAATATCTTCTGAAGGACTTTTCCGTTTGCCTTGAAATTTCACATCCTTCTTAACCTACGGTTGAACTACCACTTGTGTAAAAATGATAAGGTTGTAGTATAAGTAGAAAAAAAGCAATTTTTGCAATTGTAAATTTAACCACTAAATATTGCAAATTTTTCAACCAAAAAAACATGCAAATATAGCTCTTTTGTTATAAAACAAGCAAAAAAAAATTTCGAAATTATATCGGACTATCAAAAGTTACACGCATTCTTGTTTCCACTGAAATAGACCTTTTTTTTAAAGAGCATAGTGTGCAGAGGGGTCTAGCCCCCAGCATATTTCAGGGGGGGGGCTAAATTCTAGAAACACAGCCCCCACCTTCACAAAGCAAAACATCAAAGAAATTTTGTATGGAAATTCTTGATAAATTTTTCAAGAGGGACAAAACCTTCCCCACAGCATAGATTTTCTAGCCCCCAGTATTTTTTGAAAAATACAGCCCCCAATCAAGCAATAATGGTTTAGCCCCCCCCCCTAAGCTCAGGGGGGGGGGTACATTCTATGAAGAGGCAACCCTGTTGAATAATTAAGGAGTCCAGCATAAAAACAATGATACAGTCATGCATAATTACTGTATCATGCATATTGTAATAATTATGCATGGCTATATCATTGTTTTTCTGCTGGACTACGTAATTATTCAACAGGGTGGCCTCTTTAAAAAAAGGTCTATTTGAAGGCTGTACCTTGTTTCAATCCTACTTATGGAAGATTTTTGAAAATCGTTAAAAACTCATTGTCGGTATTTTTGATTTTTACCACCTGTCAGTGTCACTCTTTTGTCTGTAACTTTTTTTCCCCATGACGAAAAAATTGACTCTACCACACATTTGAAAGCTGATAAAATTATCTTTCCAAAAAATTAAAAAAAAAAAAATACTTTACCATTTTTGTTTTGATTTAACTTAGTATTTCACAATTCACAATGACCAGAGCCAGGTCATTCATTTGAGGGCTATGCATGTTAGCCTCCATTGATGAAAGTTACCCGATCTCAAGGTATATTTGATATCAGTTTATGAGGAGAGAACCCTCTGCCAGTCGGGTGTTTAAGATAAAAACCGCAATTATTGCTCGTTTCGGAAATTATTGCTGAAAACTGCAATTTTTTTAACGATGAAATGCTGAATCAGCAAAATGTGTTGTCCTTTTAAGGGCAAAGATGTCAGAGGTGTTTGAAAATAGTAAAATTGCATTGAGAAAAAGGTTTTTCGGATTTCTAAAAGTGATTTTTTCAATTTTTCGTTGCTCTATAACATGAAAAGTTGGCATAATTGCACTTGAGTCCTCCGGGGAACTGATTTTTTCAGATCTAAATTAATGATCTTATTTGTAAAAAAAATTGGAAAGAAATTTGATAATGCTTTTAAAGAGTGGACAATACTTGGGTATGGCCTATAAGATATAATAGTGTATCTTCCGTTCTTTAAAATAACCCCTTTGTATAATGCTTTTAAAGAACGGACAATACTTGGGTATGGACTATAAGATATAATAGTGTATTCTTCGTTCTTTAAAATAACCCCTTTGTATAATGCTTTTAATAAAGAACGGACAATACTTGGGTATGGACTGTAAGATATAATAGTGTATTCTGCGTTCTTTAAAATAACCCTTTTGTATAATGCCTTTAAAGAACGGAAAATACTTGGGTATGGACAATAAGATATAATAGTGCATTCTTCGTTCTTTAAAATAACCCCTTTGTATAATGCATTTAAAGAACGGACAATACTTGGGTATGGACTATAAGATATAATAGTGTATCTTCCGTTCTTTATAAATAACCCCTAAATAACCCGAAAATTATTGTTCAGTTACTATACCGGGTGCCTCAGAAAAATCTTTGGACGTTTGGCGAGCCACTGAGGCCAAGCAAAGTCTTTTTTGAACTCAAAACCATTTTTATTAGAAAGAGGATAGTCTAACTTAAATTTTGCGGTATAACTTTTTAAGTTTGGTCAAGTAGTTGTCAAGTTATAAGCTTTTGAAGTTAAAATTCACTTTTCAAAAAGTGTGAAAAACACGTAATGAAAGGGTATTAAATTAAGCATTTTTAAGCGTTTTCGATAAGAATTTTTTTCAAATATTTCTAAAAACTGACTATTTACTAAAAACTGACTATGTTGTAAACGAAAACTGCTTTTAAAAGTATTTTAACAATTAATTATGTCGTAAAAGTCGTTAAATAAGTCAAATACTGAGCTATTTTTTCATTATTTGCATAAATTTAATACACCTTTTTTTACGTGTTTTTTACACTTTTCGAAAAGTGAATTTTGACTTCAAAAGCTTATAACTTGACAACTACTTGACCAAACTTAAAAAGTTATACCACAAAATTTAAGTTAGCATGTCCTCTTTCTAATAAAAGTGGTTTTGAGTCTAAACAAGACTTTGTTCGGCCTCAGTGGCTCGCCAAACGTCCAAAGTTTTTTCTGAGGCACCCGGTATATATACTTGCAGTTTAGTCCCGCCAAATACTTGGCGGGACTGTATTTCAGTCCCGATGATTTAATGGCGAGACTGAATTTCAGCCCTGACAAATACTAATTAGTGCGTATTATTTATAATTAGCCCCGTTCTTCCCTGTTTTCAAAGTTCAATCCGCCAATCCTTCTTTTAAAGGGACTAAACTATTAAAAGGAAAATTATTGTTCAGTTACTATATATATACTTGCAGTTCAGTCCCGCCAAATACTATATATATACTTGCAGTTCAGTCCCGCCAAGTACTATATATATACTTGCAGTTTAGTCCCGCCAAGTACTATATATATACTTGCAGTTTAGTCCCGCCAAATACTTGACGGGACTGTATTTCAGTCCCAATAATTTAATGGCGGGACTGAATTTCAGCCCCGACAAATAATTAAAAGCCTTATAATTAGTGCGTATTATTTATAATTAGTGCGTATCATTTATAATCAGCCCCGTTTGTCCCTGTTTTCAAAGTTCAAGCCGCCGATCCTTCTTTTAAAGGGACTAAACTAATAAAAGGAAAATTATTCCCGCCAAATACTATATATATACTTGTAGTTCAGTCCCGCCAAATACTATATATACTTGCAGTTCAGTCCCGCCAAGTACTATATATATACTTGCAGTTCAGTCCCGCCAATTACTATATATATACTTGCAGTTCAGTCCCGCCAATTACTATATATATATACTTGCAGTTTAGTCCCGCCAATTACTATATATATTCATGATATGCACCACTGCAATGTCTTCCATTCCACCCAATAGCTCATTGGTTGTAAGTGACGTAAAATCAGTCAATACGTCACTTTCAACCAATCAGCTACTGGGTGGAATGGAAGACATTGCAGTGGTGCATATCATGAATACTTGCAGTTCAGTGCCGCTAATTACTATATATATACGTGCAGTTTAGTCCCGCCAATTACTATATATAATACTTGCAGTTCAGTCCCACCATTTTTGTTCTTTTTTAACGAAAATTCTTAAAAATTTCGTCGGGATTGAATTACAATCCCGTGTCGAGACTCAACTACAATTATGCCGAAAAGTTCTAAAATAATAAGTTAAAAGATCCTGCATTGATGCCGAAACACAGCCAGAAAGAGATAACAAAACCCACGTTGTAAATTTGTTTACATATGACTCGATTTTGCTATCTGCATTTCCAACAAAAACCAGTTGAAAACAAAACTAAACAAGGCACAGTGGGCCTACATATCGCAAGGGTGTCAAATACCACGTGTTCAATATAACAATAGCGTTCAGTTTGAGGTCGTTGTTGTTATTTTCTGCCCGCCTGGTTTGATTGTTCGCCCGATAGTGTCATTTGGCGCGTCGGGCGCAAATGGCACTAGAGGGCTAATAATCAAATTGCAAGGGCAGAATTAAGGACAACAACGAACGAAAACTTAACGCTATTACTATTATTATCCATATCGGACATTCGAACAACGTTTTTTTTAGCGTCAACCAATTCTTTTTGCTTCAATGCAATGTCTTCAACAAATTTTTAACACCTTGCAATTGAACCTTTAATGGCTTAATTAATGACCGCTATATGGATAATAATAGCTAATAAAATCAACTTTTATTTGCAAAAAAACGGCAATAATTGGAAAGGAGCTGGTGCATGATAAATACATGTATGGCCAACATGTCCAGAACTACCGTGCATATTACACTAGGGTGCGCACTCGTCAGGATTTTTTGCGTGGAGAAAGTCGAAAATCAAAATTAGAACATTCCATCCATCATAACTTATCCTTAAACAACTCCAAACTTGTTCATTCTTTTTTTTTAAATACTCAGAATTTATCAGAGAAAACAAAGAAAAAAACCCCATCCCATTACCTACCTTCAATAAAAAGATATACCATTTATTAGACATCAAGGTGAAAAAATGGCGACTCGGAATTCGTGGCACCACCGTCTACCTTGACCACCATTTTTCAAATGCCTATCGCTAATGAGCTGGATTAAAGTCTATTCACGATAAGTGTGCACTCTTTTTTCTTTTACTTATAACTTTTGAAGGAATTCTTCAATCTTTATAAATTTGGTATCATTGGAAAGATATTAGTGAGTGGAACAATTTGAAATAAAAATATCTTTAAAAAAATTCTAAAAATGAAGATGAAAATGAAGATGAAAAAAATGAAGATCTTTTTGAAAAGTGCTATAACTATCATTTTCACTGAAGTGAATTCTTGATCATCGAACGTCATCACTGCGAAAAAAATTCTCAAAAATAATCATTCAGTCAAAAGATATCAAACAAATTTATAACGCGATTGACGTCTAAAAACGCTGTTTTCTGCAGTTTTTTGCTGTTTTTTGGGGTCAATCACTTATTAACTTTGTATCATAACTTTATATTGAATAAATATTTTAATAAAATTTCTTCACAGTGATGATCTCCTAAGATCAAGGAGAAAATCCAGTGAAAATGAAAGTTATAGCACTTTTCTACAAGATCTTCCTTTTTTTCTTCTACATTTTCATCTTCATTTTTAGAATCTTTTTAACGATTTTTTTATTTCAAATTGTTCCACTCACTAATATCTTTCCAATGATACCAAATTTATAAAGATTGGAGAATTCCTTCAAAAGTTATAGGTAAAAGAAAAAAGAGTGCACACTTATCGTGAATAGACTTTAGTTATAGACTCGCGTTTTTTTTTATAAAACGCGGGAAAGATAGTACTTTAGTTTGTCACGTGGTAGCCTTTTCGATAATCTACGGGCCGTCTTTAAATCGAGAAAAAAGAAGAAATTTCGATTTTTCGGCACTTTCCTGAAATTTTTATCAGGGCTACCATATATGGTTGGAAAGCTAAGGGTTTCAGCTTTTCATTGGTAAAATTTGTTTTTAGCTATCATTTCCAGCTCATTAGCGATAGGCTAAAGTTTAACAGTCATCGGGCCAATTTTCAGACCGCGCCAGCAAAACTCCTCACGCCCCGCCACACGGAAGACTAGATTTCATCCACCATTTTTGGCGCGATTTTGGTGCTTCCGAAAATTATTTCTTGCTGGCGTGGTGTAAGGAGGCGATTCTTTGAAAAGGTGGTTTTTTCCTTTCTGGAATTTTCGCGGGTTTTAATTTTCGCGGTTTTGCCCTTTTCTGGACAAATTTCTTCCATTTTCCTAGGGATTTTTCAAATTTTTCGATAAAATTGGAAAAAATTGAATTTCGCGGGAATTAATTTTCGCGGTTTTCAACTCTCAAAAATTTTCGCGGGATCAAATTTTCGCGATTTTGACGAAAAACCGCGAAAAACGCTAAAATTAAAACCCGCGAAAATTAGTTCCAATAAGGTAGTCCAGCAGAAAAACAATGATAAAACCTTGCATAATTATTACAATATGCATGAAACAGTGATTATGCATGGCTCTATCATTGTTTTTATAGCTGGACTACATAATTATTCAACAGGGCGTCCTCTTTGAAAAAAGGTCTATACACACATTACTATAACTACACTACACTCACTCAGTTTAGCTAATCTCCATGCTCTCACTACACTCAATGTTCTCACTAAACTCACCCCACTCACTACACTCACCCCACTCACTACACTCACCCCACTCACTCAGTATACTCACTACACTCACTCAGTACTTTATAGCTAATCTCTATGTTCTCACTAAACTCACCCCACTCACTACACTCACCCCACACACTCAGTTTCTGAAAAGAGCAATAATTGCAATAATAATCTGCTCTGGATGGAAACCTTTAACGGGTGGACTTTTTTTCCGTCAGCACAGCGGAAAAAACCCAAAAAACCCTGCCGTCCAAAGGGGGGGGGGTAATGGTTTTTTTCTGGAACTGCCCACAACAAACCCCCTTGGAAAATCTGAAAAATGAACAAAAAACCCCTTGAAAAATAGAAAAATCAAGGCTCAGACCCCCCTCTGGAAAACATTAAAAGGTTGTATACCCCTGCCTGTATAATGGAATCGCCTATTACTAGCCAGGTAGCTAGTTGTAGGCTGTACACACACACACACACACTAATAACTAAGTTAAGTCTGATAAGCTGAACACACTCTTTGTTCAGAGAGAGTTCTATGTATATTTAAAGTTTAATCAGTTTTATATAACAAACATAATTCATGCTAACATTTACTCTTACTCTACTGCTCTGTGCACATAGTTTGTTCGGTCGTGGCTTCTTCACAAAGACGAAAGACAGATCTGGACTTATTTCGTACTTTCCAGTCTCTTATTCGTAGTTTTCTGACTTTCTGGTTCTTTGTGAGTTATTTTCTATGTTTTCTAACTTACTGAGCGCTTTTGACGGCTATTTATATTATACAAACTGCAGACCAGACTGTATTAAGAGAAAATCACAAAAGAGTGCTTGTTTCGAGCTCCAACCCTAACCCTAACTGATAATAACCCAATTCCTAGCCAATCTGATACGTAACCACACCCAAACCACACCCATACCCAACCCTACTAGGTCGCCTGCAGGTCCTGACACTATTCCCGCATACCGGATCCGAAAAATAGATACATGTCTTTCGTCTTTATGAAGAAGCCTTCAGCGTTTCGACCATTTTGAGAAAAATCTTATGCAATTCGGCAACTTTTTTGATTTTGGGCCGAGAACGTGGGACACGGCGCCAAGGCGTCCTAGAAAGGTAAGAGCGTATGGCCTAGTTTGATTCGCAAACCTCTATCTATAGATATATCTCCTATCTTTCTATAAGAAACTTTTTTCGCTAGAGGATGAGCAGATGGCTAAAACCTCCGAGTACTTAGGCTACTGGCATCTACTAGCGGATTCGTGCTCCTTATACTACCTGGGGTTTTGTAGAGGTCTGCAATTCAGACTACCCGAGTACTCGATTGAGATTTCCCTATTCCTTCCTTCTCCTTTAGGCTGCTTTGCATCCTCTAACGAATTCGTGCTACTTATAGTACATATGCTATACTACCTGTGGTTTTGTAGAGGTCTGCCATTCAAACTACTTCTCTTTCGGTCAGAAGCAATTTTTTAGAAACACGCATCATCATTTTCTAGGAGACCACACGTTATAACCTTTCAATTTTCTATACAAAAGATGTGCTCTGATTTCTAGGAAACCTTTGTCGTCTCACTAAACTTATTATAACTTTATATAGTTGGATGTGTTTTGATTTTGAAATCTAGGAAAAACTTTTTGCCAAGATATTGTAAAATATAGTTTTTCAACGAATAATGTATTCTGAAACTTTCTAGGGTCAGTAGGGTTACCTAAAAATAAGAACAAGTTGATTATACCCCTTGCAAGAACACATCATCATTTCTAGCTGATTGATTTTCGCAGCCCTAATCAACACAGATCAAAATTTCTAGCTGAAACATAACTCTCGGAACACATCGGAAAAGCCTCGCTGGTTGCTTTCATTCAGTCTTCAAAACTCAATGATTTGTACAAAATATTTTCGATACAGAAAGTTTTTTAAGTCATTTCTATAAGAATAATTGTACGATAACAAAAACCCGAGTCTGGATAGATTTCTAGGGATCGATATTTTCTATTTGATTTCTCATCATAAATTATCTCTTTAAATAAACATGCAATAAACACTGGTGAAATAATATGTAGATACAAAATTTTAAATCAATATAAAAATATAAATTTACAATTTAAAAACTTTCATTCAACCATTTCTCTCATTTAAGACGGTCATTTTATTTCCCCCTTATTACTATCACGTATAGTACTTTGAACGCTATAGTTTTCCACATAGAGCGCCCAAAATAATTTAATGATTGCCACGCGTTTTTCATTAAAAAATTACAGTGAGCAAGAGGCCAATACAAAAAGAGAACTTTGACCCCGTTATACGGTATAAACACAGATAAACAGAAAAGTACACTAAGGGGTCGTTCACATAGTACGTACGCACTAAAATTTCGAAAATCGAGTACCTCCCCTGTACGCAAGCGTACGCAAATGGCTAATACCCCAGGGGGTACGTACTTTTTCATTCAACCCCCCCTCGATTGAAGAAAATTTCGAATTCAAATCGTTTGATTCGGACGTTTATCTCATACATGAACTTAAGAAACTTTTTCTTTTTCCTTGATGCGTATAAAGAAGCGCAAAAGTCGACAAAAAACAAGCAAAAAAGGGCTATGAAAATTTTTTCTCTATGTACGTACATTTTCCTTTGACGTACGTTCATTTTCCCACCTTAGTGCGTAAGTACTTTGTGGACGGCCCCCCTAGTCACTCAATAATCAAAACCAAAATAATTTACAATTACAATAATTTCTAATAGACGATATCGGATTTAGATAAATGCAATGTATTCTGGTTTCTAGGGACTCTCAAAAGAATTATAATAGATCAATTATAATAAATTATAATTCCTTTGAGAGTCCCTAGAAACCAGAATGCATTGCATTTATCTAAATCCGAAATCGTCTATTACTTTATCAGCCTTAAGTAACTAAATTTTGGTTTGGTGACTAAAATTAGGATCGACTAAAAATTTGGGCTGTTGGGCCGTTGGGCCGTTTGATCGTTAATGAGAAATAGTTCTGTAGCCAATAGATTGTACAAACGTCTGATACAGTGGGGGTTTCGCATGTCTTTACGTGTGCGCGAGGCTCGCGCGTTGCGAGTACATAATGTATAGGTGTTCGAAATCCAATTTATTCAGACTCGTTCAATGCGAGTGCTTTTGATTTCCCTCCCAACACTCAACTCGTACCTTTTATAAAAGGCCTATTTAGTTTAGTATAATAGGTACGTGCTATTCAACCGCTGATTAATAGGAAAGCAAAGCTATTTATTTTGAATAAATGGGGAAGCGAGTGAGTATTTACTGACGTTTCATATTTAAAGGTCTCCTATTTTAAGTAAAGAAGATACAGCTGAAACATTTGTGAAAAGTCTTTCAATGTATTTATTGAATAATAAGAGCGTCCAAAAGACGAGATAACATAAACAATATCCAGGTTTCCAATTTATAGCTTCGCACTTCACAAAATGCGAAGTCAATTTTTTAGCGATCCAAAAAGATTTCCTAACTAAAAATGCAAAATTAAATAACTATAAGAAAACACCTATTTTGCTAATTCTTTCATTTGTTTATCTATTGCTTTATAAACTTGTTACTTCGCTACTTTATTCACTCGTTTATCTATTGCTTTATCTACTTGGCTACTTTATTCACTCGTTTATCTATTGCTTCAACGACTTGCGAGTTCGCTGCTTTCTTCATTCGTTTATCTATTGCTTTATCAACTTGCTACTTCGTTACTTTATTCATTCGTTTATCTATTGCTTTATCTACTCGGCTACTTTATTCACTCGTTTATCTATTGCTTTATCGACTTGCTACTTCGTTACTTTATTCATTCGTTTATCTATTGCTTTATCGACTTGCGAGTTCGCTACTTTCTTCATTCGTTTATCTTTTGCTTTATAAACTCGCCACTTCGCTACTTTATTCACTCGTTTATCTATTACTTTATCGACTTGCGAGTTCGCTACTTTCTTCATCCGTTTATCTATTGCTTTATAAACTCGGCTATTTTATTCACTCGTTTATCTATTGCTTTATCGACTTGCCACTTCGCTACTTTATTCACTCGTTTATCTATTGCTTTATTAACTCACTACTTCGCTAATTTATTCACTCGTTTATCTATTGCTTTATAAACTCGTTACTTCGCTAATTTATTCACTTGTTTATCTATTGCTTTATCAACTTGCCACTTCGCTACTTTCTTCATTCGTTTATCTATTGCTTTATTAACTCACTACTTCGCTAATTTATTCACTCGTTTATCTAATGCTTTATCTACTCGGCTATTTCTTCATTCGTTTATCTATTGCTTTATCAACTTGCCACTTCGCTACTTTATTCACTCGTTTATCTATTGCTTTATCTACTCGGCTATTTCTTCATTCGTTTATCTATTGCTTTATAATAAACTCGCAACTTTATTCACTCGTTTACATATTGCTTTATCTACTGGTTACTTCAAAACTTCACTATACTTTGCTTTGTCTATAATCTCTGACTTCAAGTCTTACTTTGCTCCTTTATCTCGCTTCGCTCAAAAAATAGGGAAGCTCCTAAAATTTATAATTCGAACCCTGATATCAGACTAACACTGTAATATATAATAATACAATAATGACCGGTTAGTGAGGGCTGTACTGAGAAATATTGCCCGAGGTCAAGTAACGACCGAGCTTGCGAGGTTGTTGCGTTGACCGAGGGCAATATTTTCAGTACAGCCCGAAAAAAACCGGTCATTATTGTATTTGTTAACCGTTTCCTTCAACTTTGATTGATTTTTAGCGCTTTATCCAGGAAAAATAGCGAAATAAAGCAGAAAAAACAAGCGAAAAGAAATAAAAAATTGCTATAATTTCTGACGTCAGAAATAAAAAATGAGAGAAATGATGTCAACGCATTGTTCATTTTCCTTTGAAAAAGTGACGTCACAATGAATTTTCCTAACGACGGGCAACTCTGGACAATGTAGGCCCGTCGTCATGCGAAAAGAACCAATTGCATTGCGCAAAAAGCCATGTAGCCCGCTTCGAAAAAGTAACCGGTTAACAAAGGGTAATAATAACCTTATGAGTAAATGAAATTAGAAGAACTCAGAAAAAAATTAAATGTAAAAACCTATGCTATGGGCTGAAATGAAATATCATCTCAGAAATAACATTACCGATGACATAAGATCAACTAGTTGATGGTATTAAAAGCTTTTGGGACATGGTTGGCCAGGCCAAATGCCGATACATTAACCCATGGACGTTAACCATATAAACAAAGTATTGCCAATAGTGTTTTTTTAAACGGGGGGGGGGGGGTAAAGCTTCAGGACACTAAAAAATGATAGCTATTTTCATTGACGTTTCATCAGTGTTTTTTGTTAACGTTGTCAGAGTGAAAAAATAAGGGTTAAAACTTTTTTTTCCAAAACGATTCTTCCAGAATAAATTTCTGGACAGGTGAGACTAGTTAAAATATCCAGTATTTGTATATTATAACGTCACATTCAGATTAGGAAGTCTTAATTCAATACTTTTATTAAATTTCTAGTTGTTTCATTTAATTTCATTTAATTTTCTATATTCAATTCTTTTAATAGCAACAACATTTGTTTCCGTTGTTTCCTTACTACATTTCGAAATTTTAGACTGAAAGAAAAGTAAAATTGAATTAAAAAGGAGAAAAGAAAAAGTTTACTTTCTTTCATTTCAAGCCTTTTAGTTCCATCCTAAGCAGAATACATTTTTATAAAACGATTTAAGCAACTGTTAAGCGTCCAACAATAGGAGCACTCGCACATAAGAAGACTTGCGACACTCAACACGCAGATTATAATAGGCTTTTGACCTGTTTTAAATAGCTTGAGTGTCCCTATTAATTCGAGGCTACGAGTCGCCAATAAATAGGTTTTCAATAGTGAAAGAAGCCGCTTGCGAGTCCCTGACACGCAAGGTTCGCGTACGTGTAAAGACATGCGAAAGCCCCACTGTACGTTGTTATTATTGATTATTTACTTGTTTTTGAAATATATCCATGATAAGTATTAAAAATCTGTGAATTATCATTAAAAAGTGTCTATTTTCCATCTGCTTGTAAATTTAGAAATGGCCCATTTTTTTGTCGGTCTTAATTAACAGTCGGCCCTTAGTGACTAAATTTTGACGAGGTGACTAAAATTAGGGCCGACTAATAATTAAGGCCGACTAAAATTAAGACCGACTAAGTTTTGGCCGATAAGGTAGGTAAAGAATATTATTAAAAATGTCAGAAGTTTGCATTGGCTTTAGTTTAGACGGCCGACTTTCTGCCCTGTCTTTTCGAATTGTTAGAGTAGACAAGAGTAGGCAGGACATCGGTAGTGGAAATTTTTGCTTGAGATTTCATAAGAGAGTTTATGTATTTGCCTTTTTGAGGACGGCGGAGTAACTGCCAAGCGATTTGGAATAACCCGCAGTTCTGCCCGCAAAGACGGTAAAAGTGCTAATTTACCCTTGTCACCAGGATCTAGCCAAATCAAAGCCTGGGCGTCCCCGTCCCAGAAAATCACAGATACATAACTCGCCATGATTAAAATAGACAGGGCGAAATGTGGGCCGTCTAAATCCAAGTCAACACTTATAATAAAACCAAAAGTATATGATACATGTATAAAAATGAAACGTCATTCGAACATGTTTTTTCCTATCCACCTATCCACGATTTAGGATAATATAGTAAGTATAGATTGGAATTAGATAGTATAGGCCGATTCATAAATTACGTCGCGAACATCACTTGCCTCGTATTCAAACAATTACTATGGTGATTATGTTTCTTGAGACATTACTCATTAATTGATTTTTTATGAATAGGAAATGTTTTAATAAAATCCGCTGGGAGTTAATTACCATGGCAATAATTTCAAAACGAGGCGAATGATGTTCGTAACGTAATCTATGAAAAGTTCTATTTTCTAAAGTCATTATTTTTTTGACTGTCAATTTCTATTACCTACCAAATTGAAATTCCACACGTCAGCAAACGTTGTAGGTCAATTCATGAGCTTCAGTTCATTGATTTCACACTACCCATTTTTTCTTCACTAAAGTTCTTCAAAACATTCAATATTTGTTCACAATCACGAACTTGAGCTTTTCTCATCATAGTATACCGGTTTTTCCAAGTCGAAGCACTATCTATCTGTCGACAATTATCATCGATTGATTTCAATAACTCTTTTTGGAGATCCTCTAAAAGACGTCCTTTTACTTTCTGGCAATTCATATCCAGTTTAGAGAACTTTTCACCGAAATCTAACGCGTAATTCGATTCAGCTTTATTAGATTCTGCTTGAGACACACAAACGAAGAGCGCTGTGATCGCATTTCCGACGAGGCTTCCAGAAAGCAAGAATAAGAGATCTGTGACGTATGCCCGAAAGTTGAATTTCCTGTTCTGTTTCTTTTGTATTGCAATATCATTGAGACAACGTTGGAGTTCTGTGTAACTGAAGTTTGTAGACATCCCCATGATTGCTAGATGGTTCCATTCACCGTTGGGCAGCTTCATGGAGGTGTCTGAATGTGCCTAATATAAAAGGCAAAATATTGGAGTTAAATAAGAGAAAATGAAAAGATTTTTCCGGCAAATCCAACATTTCAGTTTGGTCACCCTGTCTGGTTAGTATTTTACGAACCGATCAGTATTTTTACCAAAAATACTGAACTTTCTCGTCAGAAATTATGGTTATTATATCAACTGTTGAACGTGCTAACCGCACTGGCTCAATTTCAGTATCTTTTAAATTACTTGTAGGCCCAATTGTAAACACAACGCCCTTTAACTGAAAATTACAAAAAAAAAAACAGAACAAACAAGCTATATGCTGAATGGACCTACCTGATGATGAAAGTTAGATAGCAATGCGAAAAGAAAAATGAAAAAAAATCAGTCAGAAAATATAGCGCTTAGCGAAAATACACAACACAATAAATTCATCATGATTGTTGATGGGGGGAGAGGGAAGGATTGTAGGGAAAAAATAAATAGGAAGTTCTGGTCGCCAAAATCAGTTTTATTGACAATTGAATCATGCTTGATGGTGAGCATTGTTATCAATAATGTTTTTGTGTGAAAAACATAGAAATATAAGGAAAAAATCCAATGAAAATCTGCAAAAATAAAGAAATTCAAGAAATACCGTCTTTCCGGCGAAAATAGGTTGTTCCGGCGACTTTTAAAATTTTTCCGGCTTCAAAAATCAATTTTATTGAAAATTGAAACATGCTTGATGATGGGCATTGCTATTAATAATGTTTTTGAATGAAAAAACAACCAATTATATGGAAAAAGTCCAATGAAAATCCAGAAAAACGGCGATTTCCGGCATATTTCCGGAAATATTTCCATTTTTCTCAAAAATCGGACTAGGCCATGTTTTGGGCATTGTTATTACGCATCTTTGAGCAAAAAATCAGAAAAAAACTAATGATGAAATCTCGAGAAAATGCCGAAAAACCAGTTTTTCCGGCATATTTCCGCCATTTTCGGCCGGAAATTTTTTTTTTTCGAAAATCGGGCTCCGTCACATTTTGGGCATTGCCATTTTGCACCTTTGTGCCAAAAATCAGAAAAAACTAATGAGCCAATCTCGAGAAAAGCTGGTAACAGACGAACGGACGGACGAACGAACGAACGAACATACACAGGTTAATTCATAGGACCTCCACCGGGGCACCCAGAGGTAGGTCCAAAAACCAGATATATAGCCAAGGAACAAGTGTGCAAAATATCAAAGTTTTCCAAAGTTTTTAGCCTCGTTTTGAGGCTAAAACTCGTGACCAAGCCCCTAAAAATCAAAATATTTCCTTTTATCATACAATACAAATCCGTTTGCGAATAAGTTAATAATAGTTTTTATACCTTGTCAAGTTTTTCAGATCCTGCCAAATCACAAAATTGAAATCGTGTTTTGAACACCATTTTAGTACTGACGTCATATCGCCACAACTTCAGCGCGACCAAACAGTGTGAGCGTGATGACGTATCATTTAGTAACGTGCCTTCCGTGTTTCGTGACGCGATTGCAGCAAATACTCTGGTGACGAAATCAAAAGAAGAGAATTATCTTCATTCTAAGAGATAAACAAATCATTATCACTTCAATTGATGGCTTGTGGTTTACATTCATGCGAAACTTTTCCAATCTTATTATCATCATGCATACACCCCTTCACATATACGTCTTTAAGCACAAAGTTGACCATTTTTAACACATAACATACTTGACAAGGCCTCACTTTTTTCAAATAAAAAGTTCTTTTATTAAATAATCACTGTAGCTTCATTTTTGAGGCAAAATCGAAATTTTCTCCCGCCTGGGCCAACTTTGGTTTCGCCTCGTTTTCACAGATATCATATTCTTTTACACACTAGATAGGCTAACTGTGCTTACAGATTCTTTGTGAAATTATGTCCAGCTTTTAAGTCGATTAGTCCTCTTATTTGTCTTCTATCTTACCCGAGATTTTCAAACGTTCAAATTTCAAAACATTCGAATCTAACTGTTGACGAGCAGAATTGAAATCAAGATGGCAGATTAGTCAGCTCTAAAACTGGACACACTTCTTATACATAGAAAGACCGATCCAGTCAAGTAGTTAGAGATTAGTGATGTTTTTGCTACCCCTGATTAACAAAGAAGACATGGAATTGGTACCTTAAGATATCATCATAGGTTTTGATTTCATATTCATTCTGTCCATACAACCTTGGTGGTTTCTCGTCTCTGTTCAAGATGATGCCAAGGGAACCAGAGCCGTTCGCAAACGAATAATCTCTCTTCTCAGACTGTCAAAAAGAAAGATGGAGAAGTTTTACAAAGATCCTGATAGTCAGATCATGTTCAAACGTAACGACATAGTCAGAGTGCCTTCGGAAATTTCTCCACCATTTTGACCCCGATTGTCCGTATAAAAAAACCGGGTCTGGAAGCCTTTCGTCCCATTGTTTCTTACTTGATTTTGAGTTGAGAAATTAGTTTGTTTTGCTCACTTTTTGATCACGTGATTAAATATTAAACCAACCCCAAGTGGTTACTTGGTAACGTGATCAATAACAAAAAAAAAAGCTAACAAAAAGTTGAAACATAAGCTTCCAGACCAGTGTAATTCATATAAGGACTCCAAGAAAAAAAGGAGCAGTTCCGTTTCGATAAAAATAAGGGATCGAGAAACCGAAGAACAAATACAGTATAGTCTACAGCTCCAGGTTTTTAGGCCTTACTCTTGAAAAGTAGGAGGTTTTACGCTCGAAACGAAGGAAGATATGACGTAGCCTAATACAGTATGGCTATTTATTTCACATGTTTATGTTTGTTTTGGACACGTGATCTTATTTGTTTTGTAGTTTATACAATGTTTAAACTTTTCAACATCCAATAAGCAAATTCGATGAAATCCAAATAAATACAAACCTTATAGACTGGAGTCATTTATAATGTGTGTAATCAGTAGTATAGGCGTTATATGATAATACGATTATTGTTACAGGTTTTAGTTTGTATAAACGCCTGGAAGAATCCGGTGTTCCGGCCTTATAGAATCCCCGGCTAGCTAAGCAGAAACTTGCGTAGCGAGAAAACAATTTATCAAGCAACAACAAACTCTTAAAACAAAATCAACTCAAATGAAGAATTTTTAACAAACAAATCCACACTCATTTATTTTTTCGAAGAATCTTTTTTGAGCGGGAAAAAATTTTAATTGCAATATTGACACTTTTCTTTTGTTTGGAGTTAGTGCCCAAAGGTCTTAAGTCTAGCGTTAAAACTCAGAGTTAAAACTCTACCCTTCGAACCTACTTTAGAGCACTTACAAATCGATTGTGGTTTCAAAACTTCCCGTTGGATTTCCCTTTTGTGTCAAGTATTTTGTCACTGATTGTAGATTACAAACCTTATTAAACATATCCTCATTTCCCATATGGCAAAGTTCCACAGCTGAGCACGTCAACGCGTAAATATTCGATGATGATGATTGTGATTCAGTTGTATTGCATTCATGTACTTTTCGAAAGATCTCCAAAATTCCACGAGGGAACAATCCATAAGTTTGATGGGTTTCGTAACTGTACTCTCCGCTGAAAATAATGAATAATTAAAACTTTTGCTTGATCCAGAAAATTTATCAATTACACAAACAGACTGTAAACAACTGTAATTTTTATTGCATTCATGTACTTTTTGAAAGATCTCCAAAATTCCACGAGGGAACAATCCATAAGTTTGATGGGTTTCGTAAACTGTACTCTCCGCTGAAAATAAAGATCAATTAAAACTTTTGCTTGATCCAGGAAATTTTCCAATTACACAAACAGACTGTAAACAACTGTAATTCTTACCGACAATCAGCCATTTTTTCTAGAAATGACAGAAAGAGAGTATGTACAGGTGATCTAGCCCTTCCTCCTTAGCACAAACATTTTAAAAATATTTCCCCTTTGTCGCACAGTTTTGTCCCTTTTTTTTCTGTGGTTGAAATTGATTATGTTGATTAGAAACGGTTAACAGGTTTTGGTTTTGGTTGAAGATTGTTTATAAAACTGAATTTAGCGCAACCATTCTATATAATATTCAACTTCGGGATGCATGTTTTGATTAATCAAGTCAATCTAACAGCAAACTTCAGAAATGGAAAGTGTATCAATGATAGTGAAGCGATGGCAAAATCTTATCATGATATATAAATCAGTCCCTCCCATTGGATAAAATCATAATTTCTGTACTCTATTAAAAATACTTTCATTTTAACACTATCCCATAAAATTAATTTGTTTAAACAAAACCAGAATCAAACTTACCGGGCAGCACGTTTCATGCAACCAGGTGGTCCAAACATAGTGTGTGTTTTTCCCGTCCCTGTCTGTCCGTATGCAATCACGTTCACGTTGTACCCTAACAAACAAATTAGAAAACTTTTACACTAAATGGAAAATCAAAAGACAATCACAACACGACACAGCACGATGTAATATGATAGACAATCATTCATCAAGACCCATTGATGTCATTTCTTGGTAGTTATAATCTATTGATATTTAGCAGTATTTTTTTGGATACCTTGAAAGAAGTCATCAATACATTTTGGCATGAAGTTATCAAATAATTCATCTTGTTTCATACGAGGAGGGATAATCATGCTTGGATAACTGTATTTCTTGCGGTCTCGAACTGAAACATGGTCCTATTAAAAAAAGAAGACTGAAGGTTATGAAAGGGATACAGTAATAAATTATTAAAAAATGAAAAAAATAAACCTACCAGACAACAAGACAATTAACTGTCCCGGAAAAGTAGGTCTGTAAGACTTTTTAAATATGCCAGTAAAAAAAAAAGCTTTCCTTGAGAAAATGCAAAGGTAATTCTCCTTGAGAAATACAAAGGTAGTTTTCCCAGGTGGGGGGGGGGGCACGCAGTTACTACAAGACAGTATGACACTTACTACCGTGGTGGTACTGTATTATGAAAACAGTTACTACACAGTGTAGTAACTGCTGTTTGGGGGTGGTGCCAAACACTAACGCTAGCACTTTTGGTGTAGTAAGTGCTTATATTTTAATTCTTTTTAAAGAACTTTCAAAATTTTTCACCAAAAATGAATTTTTTTGTGAAAAAATTCTTTGTTAAAAAAAATATTTTTGTTATAAATGGACGAAAAAAAATTTGAAATTTTTCTCAGACCCAACTTTGAAATTATGCTTTCCCTAATTATCATTAAAATGTTCTCAACAGCTGTTAACCAAGTAAATTAAAAGAAAATCTAGCACAAAAATGGCTTTAGGTTGAAAAATAATCGCAATTTAGGGTAATTTCGAGCATGTTTTTGATGATATCACTCAAAAACAGGGGTGGTACCTGGAAATCTTTTCTGAAAACAGTTACTACCAAGGTGTAGTAACTGCAAAGGGTGGTGGTCCTGAAAAAAAGTGTTGAAAAAGCACTTACTACACATCATGTCTTGTAGTAACTGCGTGCCCCCCTGGTTTTCCTTGAGAAATACAAAAATAATTTTCCTTTAGAAATAGAAGAGTAATTTTCCTTGAGAAATACAAAAAAGTAATTTTACTTGAGAATACCAAAAGATTTTCTTTGAGAATAACATAGGCAATTTTCCTTGAGAAATACAACGGTAATTTTCTTGAAAAATACTACATAAGTAGTTTTCAAAGTGAAATTGAAATTGAAAAACTTTTAAAAGTGTTGAGGGTAGAAAGCCCTGGGGGCTACCAAAAAAATTTATGAATCTTTTGGGGGACTTAAAACTCAGAGGGAACCTAATTTCTGCGACCTAAACCCAGTCTGACGTTATGTTAAAATTTCCTGGAAAAAAAATATAAAGAGCATTCAGAACATCATTTCTATCAGTTTCTATGAGAACAAAAACATAATTTGTCTTGCAAAAAACATTTATTTCTTGAGATATCAGGAAAGTGATTTTCCTTTAGAATTATAAAGATATGTTTTTTATTGAAAAATAAATTCCCTTGTGTAAGATGTATCTTACACACAGGGGTTATATTCCCAGAAATATAATGAAGATCACTTCCTCTGCAACTGGGAATCATTTTCCTGAAAAACCAATACTGGAACAAAATAAAAACACAAAAAACCTTTGAGAAGTCTATGATTGACTTTCCTGTGGCGGAACTTGTTTCCACCCCTCCTCCACCAGCACCTAAAGGTTTGATACGAACCACACCAAACCTTTGCTTTGAACTGTCATTCTTATTACAAACGTGTGTTGTCATCATATAGTTTTTTTTGAGTTCCTTAAAAATGGAATGATTTCATTAGTGGTTATAAAAATTTACTAGGAGGGGGAGGAATCTTTTTTTAAACTGTTGATGTCAAACAATTCAGAGTGTATCAATCAAAAAATTACTTGAGGAATTTAAATTTAAATCATTTTCCTTGAAAAATATAATATCATTTTCCTTGAGTAATAACAGGAAGGTAATTTTCCTTACAGCATGAACATTTTTTTAGAACAAAAACAAGAATACTTTTGGGCGATTTGCGCTAAATCTGTACTGTGTCCCGTTCAAAATCATAAAAAATAAAGTTACCTTTACCTTTGATTACCTTTGATGTGTTTCAGCAAATTCTCTGCTCACTCAACCCGTGGGGTCCGGTGTTTGACCATTTCGACAATTGAATTCGAGTCAGCCATCCTGTAAGGGAGATAGGCAGGGAGCAGTGGCAGGTCGGGAACATCTTGCAGAAATTGATCAAGTTGTTTTTTGAAGGAATTTTTGGAACATTTGGTCATGTCACGTATTTTTCTTGGTAACACATTGAATAGTCTTGGACCGGTGTCTGAAAGGCAGCTCTTCCAAATGTTCTTGTTCGTTGTATTCACTGGTTTGAGGTGGCATTTTCTTCCCAGGCGTTGGTTTGTATATGAATAAATACCGCCTTCCCCTTCACCATAGTTGAAATTTGGCACCAGTTGTTCGATTATACACCATGTATATATAATTTGGTATCTTTCGCGTCTTCTCTCGAGACTGTACATATTGAGGTGTTTGAGCTTCTCCCAATAATTCAAATTGGGTGGAAGTTGGATCCCTTTTATTAAGGATTTTTGCAGATACTCCAGTTCTTGCATCAGGGATCGCTTTGTAGGAGACCATAGCTGGGAGCAGTATTCCAGATGTTGAAGTACCAATGTCTTCCAAAGAGTGATCATTACTGATTTATCTCTGGACTTGAAGGTTCTGTATATCCAGGCACTTATACCCTTGACTCTGTCAGTGATCGTTTGAATGTGCATTTCATAAGACAGGTTGTTTGAGAGCAGGATGCCCAGGTCTTTCACTGCACTTTTTATTTCGATTGGCTGCTGTACGTCTGATTTGTAGACTGAGTGTACTTTCAGTTGTTCATTTTTTCCGTATGCAATGTGTTCAAACTTTTTTCCATTGAGCTCCATATTGTTGATGGATGTCCAGTTATAGACAATGTCTAGATCGTCTTGAAGCAGACTCATATCTGCAGCGCAAGATATTGCCTTCATAAGTCTTGTGTCGTCAGCAAAAGATGAGAGGATGGAATGTTTAATCTTTTCGTTTATGTCACTGATCATTACCAGAAACAAGAGGGGGCCCAGAACTGAGCCTTGTGGAACTCCGCTTGTAACTTTCGCTTCATCTGATAGGAACGTGTTTATGGAAACTTTTTGGTATCTCTCAGTAAGGAAGGATTGTATCCAGTTCAATAGTTGTCCTTTGATTCCATTGATTTTTAGCTTGTGTAGCAAGATGTGATGGTCCACCTTATCAAAGGCCTTGCTGAAGTCAAGGTAGATTACATCAACATTTTCATTGTTTTGTAGGTGAGATATCAGTCTTTCTACATGAGCCAATAGTTGACTCAAGCAAGATCGCCCTGGTCTGAAACCATGTTGTGTTGGATTGTATAGGTTGTTTTCTTCAAGGTGGATTTGCAATTTCTCTCTGACTATTTTCTAAAATATTTTAGTGGTAATTGATGTCAGGGCAACAGGCCGATAATTCTCTGGTAAACCTTGATCTCCTTTCTTGAATATTGGTGTAATGTGGCTTGTTTTGAGAATTTCAGGTGTGATTCCTTTGTCAAAGTTGTTTTGCCATATCATCTTAAGTGGCTTAGAAAGTGATTTCTTGCACATTTTGAAAAACTTTGCTGGCAAGCCATCTGGTCCAGCTGACGAGTTGGCTGGAATAGTGTCAATTTGTTGGATGAAATCATCTTCTGTGAAAGTAATGTGCTCAAGGGTTGAGGAGTCTTTTGTCTCATTTGAATTCAGAAAACTGTAGTCTGTTTTGGGAGTGGTAAATACTGAACAGTATTGTTTTTGTAAGATGTTTGCCATCTCTTGCGAGTCAGTTGTTAATTTGTTGGTGGTTGGATTTTTCAGTGGGCCAACTTTAGGTTTAGTTTTTGTGAATCTTTTTGCATAGGAGTAGAAGTATTTAGGATTGCTTTTGATTTTCAGTGAGGCATCCAGCTCTGCTTTATCGCGTTCATTTTTGTGGGATTGCTGTAGCATCAGTTCAATGTCAATTAGTTTCTGATTTGTTTTATTGGTTTTGAAATTCTTTTTGGAGAGTCTTTTACGTTTTCTCATAAGAATACGACGATCTCTTGGAATCTTTGAAAAATTTTTGGAGGTTTTCTCTTTGGCAAATGCTTTTTCACAATCAGAAGACATTTTTCAAGGAAGTTGGCATATTGACGATTTGGGTCATATAGATTTGTGTCCAGTTCTTGAGGCCAATTAATCTCTGTTAATTCTTTGTTAATAATTTCCCAGTCAATTTTATCACTTTGGAAGTTGTAGAGGTCAAATTTGCTTATTAAGTTACGTTCTTCAGTTTCTCCGAATTGATTATCAAAATTCAGATGTGTTGTAACATCTACAACAAGATGATCTGAATAAATAGTAGGTGAGCATGTGTAATTAAATACAGTGTCTGTGTTGTTTGTGAATAGAAAGTCTAAAATATTACCATTAGGAAGTTCATTCTATGATGGCCTATCTTGAAGTGAAGGTGGTTGAACAAAATGTTTTTGGAATATTGATGGAACTGACTGTAAGGGTCTGATTTTAGAGACCTGATTTTGGGCTGAACGTACGGTCGTTTTTAAAATCGAGTGCCCCCCTCTGGGTTATATTCCACAATAAACTGATACTTTTTATAAAGTGATACTTTTATGGACCTACCTGGTTATGCATTTAACACATATTATATAATTGATATCTACGTGAGTGTGACCATTAAACAATCATTCAGAACACAAATAGTGACGATCTATTAAAATTAGTCGTTTATTTCTTATAAAAAAACTTTTAGAAGTTACCATAATTTCATAAATATTCTTTTATATTCAAGACTTTGCGAGCAAAAAAACATATCTCATCAAAAAATCCAGTAATTTGGCTGAGAACATTATTGTATGCTTATTAATAGTGATTCATAGATAAAGATGCATTTTTTGAGCTGAAAATTCTTTTTTTACAAAAATCTGCTTGAGCCATCTTTTATCTACTTTCAAGCAAAAAATCAGAAAAAAACAATGATTCAACAACCTAGAACAGTGTTAAATTTCGTTTCCGCGCAAATTCGTCACATTTTGTCTCGATTACCTCATAACTACGGAACTTATCCTTAGAGGCAATCGAGCAAGAACAATAGAAAAAATCTTTATTTGGCTCTGTAGAAAAATTGCAAAATAGAAACTTGCTTAAAATCACAATACTGATTCTTTACCCCAAAACGAAACTTTTCTATTTTGTAAATCTTTCTTACACTTCCCCATACGTAAAATATAGAGTACTTTCGTTTTCCCCCCAAACTTGCGAGGGAAAAATGTTAATACCGCGTGTTGTCCTCGCGGACTTTCCCAGCGTAATTTATTTGTGAGATGTCATAATGTTATTGTTCTCTTCTCAGATTATTACTGACGGCACTTCAATCGCTTACGGGATTGGACAATGTTTGACAATAGATCGTGACGTATACAACAATTTGATGACGCGCGACGAATGAAAGTTCATTTTGGGTGGCTTGATAACACTTGTAATTTCTTTATTTTTCTAGTGAATTTTGTTTGTTCGTTTTAGGAGAAGGACTATACGGTAAAAAATAAGGTTTTATACTATTATTTTTTAATTTGATATTTTAAATGCCTATTTTTAAGAAAAATTGGTAACCAGACGATCTCAATCGAACGGAATCTACGATCGAACCAGTTGAACCAAATTGAACGCAATCGACCGATTGAAATTCGATTGTCGAACGTCAAAATTCTGGGTAATATTTGATTGGTTCGATTGTTGTTCGACTGGTTCGATCGTAGATTCCGTTCGGTTGAGATCGTCTGGCTTTATTCTTGCAGCTTTCCAACATACAAGCTCTCAAACATCACAAGTCGAATGAAATTAAATTCGATTTCCCGTAGAAATTATGTGATGAACAATCCGGGGTTCAATGAATCAACAATTGAACGCAATCTAACGCAATCGAACATCAATCGAACGCAATCGAACGCAATCGAATAGCAATTGAATCTGAAAATTGCGGTAAGGCGATGGGAATTTGATGTTCTGTTTACCTTCGCGTTTCAAAAAATATTTGATGCGGCAAAATTTCATTATTCATTATTCATTATTCCTACCTAGTGCTTCCAATCTCCAACGAAGTTGAATTCCACCGTGAAATCGAGCTGCTTTCACTTTCGGAATCAAAATGACATGCGCGAAAATTCGAACGCGTTCGAGATGCGTCTAAAACGCAAATTTCTAAAACGCCCTTGATGCCGCCATCTGCTTAAAAAAATGCCCGCCCCATTCGCAGACGTGATTGGAACCATGTTTTTTACTCGAGGCGCACATTTTGTTAGCGAAGATGTTATTTTTGATTCACTTTGAGTGTTTTGGATAGCTTGGCACAGGAAAAGAAGAAAATAATGAACTTTTTTGAGCGGCGGCTCAAGAGCATGCGGGCGGTCGACGGTAAACAGAACATCAAATTCCCATCGCCTAATATTCGATTGAGATTTGATTGCATTCGACAATCGAATTTCAATCGGTCGATTGCGGTCGATTTGGTTCGACTGGTTCGATCGTCGATTTCGTTCGATTGAGATCACTCTGGTTGTAAGTGGGCGGAAAAATAAAAACACCTTTGTTTTGAACGCCCTCGGGACTGCAAAAATCTCGGGATTCTGGGACTTCTTTTGAGACGGGGGTTAGACATGAAAACAAAGAGCTAAGTAGAATCAACTTAATTTCAAACTTTAAATACAGTGTGTAAAGTATTTTTGTTTGTTATCATTTCGTTATAAGTCTAAAATTCCGACACCCTTCTTTACAGTGAAGCTGGAACTTCGATTTTTGAGGATTACGATTTTACCAGTTTTTTAGCGATTTTTGCCTCGCTAGCCCAAATCTCGCAACCTCTTTACCTTTAAGGAAGATCGAAATTAGAGTTTTTCAGCGTTCCGAAAAAAACGCATAGCAGAAATTTTTTCATCTTCACAGGATCGATTCTCAACAACAAAATACATCTTTTGGTCTTTGGGTTTGTCTCTGACGTTTTTTCTTCAAAGAATATCAATCACTTTCCTTTTCCCCTTGAGCGCGTGAGAAAAAAATGACTAGCTCGTTTTCGTGCGGGCGAATAAAGATGAGGCGGCAATCTTGCACTGAGGGTGAATTACTTAGTTTTCGCCCTATTTTGCGCCCATGATGGAATGGTCCAAACATGGGGTAGTTCAAATGATAAACTATGTCGTTCTGTAGGTAAGTGTTTATTTTCTGAGAGATAAAAATAGTACATTTGAATATTATTAACTTATTTATTAAAGTATTTTTGAGCGCAAATTTAAATATACGGTTAAATAAAAAACGAATGATAACAGTTCTGTTTATTCCTCAAACCCCCAGGAAAAGTTTTTTTGCTGACTTAGCTATTTTACAAATCTCGGAAAAGAACTCCCATAGGAATTCCGATACCTAACCCGATTGGTTAATTTTGGAACGGCTTCAAGAAAGTCATAATGGCAGATAATTTTAAAAGTTTCTGAGGGAATGTGTGTAATTTATCGATGTTGATGGCTTGTTGATTCTTTAAAGAAAAAAGATAACAGGTATAGCTTTTTCTAATCCTGGAATATCGAGGTTCCAGCTACACTGCTTTAGAGAGCCCCCCCCAGCGGTTTGCGTGATGGCGTGATTGGGACTTTTTTCTTGCGTGATGGCGTGATTAGAGATTTTTTTTGGCGTGATGGCGTGATCAAGATTTTGGCGTGATGCGTGATAGGGCAAAAATTTGAGGCGTGATGCGTGATTCGGGCTATTTTTCGCTATTTTTTGCGTGATGACAAATTTCAGCGATTTTCGTGATGCGTGATGGAGAATTTTTTTTTGCGTGATGGTGTGATTAGGGGTGCCGCTGGGGGGGCCTCTTTAGAGAAAGGAATAATATGAAAGCTTGAATCACTGATTAAAAAAAGGATTCTTCCTCTCTAACCACTAAAAGCAATGAAAAACAGTTTCAACCTTTCTATAAATTTCAGCTGATAAAAAAAGGGGTGTCGGAATTAGAGGAGGAGGGGTGTAGACCAAGTTTAAGGTACTAGACCACTGAATCAAGTTCTGAAGAGAAATGAATGAGAATTGAAAGCTTGAAAGAAAATTAACCTTGCAGCCCCAGCGAGCCTAAATCAACCAGAATCAATCAACGAACCAACCAACCAAGAATGAAATTGAAGAACCAACCAAAAAGTTCTTCATCCACCAATCAGCGAGCTAAACGCAGCGAGCGCCATGAGTGAGGTTAATGTTTCATCTAAATAAAACACTAGGGAGGTAATAAAACAAGAAATGAGGGTACGTAAGCTTAATATTATTACCTCCATAATTTTTATATTGAACACCCAGAGAATCAAATATGCACGGATATTCCATTCAAAATGGTAGGCAGAGCAATGAGTGATATTGCATGCAATATATACAATTTCCTTTTAAAGTTAAACATCCAACTTCAAACTTATTGTCAGTTTATCTTTTAACCCTTCACCATTTATTTGGGTATGATTGGTATGTTCAAACTATGTGTGAGTATCTTTAGTTTTTGTGGTAGGTCAACAGTAAGAGTACATTCTGTAATCTCATGGTTGATTGAAATTCGATTGACGTTTTTGCTTACGTTAATTTGTAATTTCCCGCGAACTTGTAATTTCCCTCCTAGCTTTTGTAATTTCCCTCCTAGATTTTGTAATTTCCCGCTAAAGTGAAATTTTCATCGTTTGGAAATTCATCACCTTTTTCGACTTTCTTACTAACTTCAACAGGGGGGGTTAAAAAGCAGTTAATCCAAAACTAGCGACTCCAGAAGTCATGCAACTTTCGTTGACGGCAAACCAAATGTTTCATTTTTCCGTGAACTTTGAACCCTTCGAACTTTTTTTCTATGTATGCTAAAGCGATCCGGTTTTTACTAAATGAAAGCCCGTGATCTTAGCTTTCCAGCAGTATATAGGACTGTGGACACGGGCTAGACGGCAAATTGGTAAAATGCCGAACGTTTTGCAACATTTTGAAAATTGTTTGTCGACGGGAGAAAAAAAATTTCCAACTATCGATGAACAAATGTGTCTGGAAACGGAGGAAAATGTATTTGAAGACTGAAACTTTGTATGGTTATCAGAAAAAGGGTGAGGAATTCAAAAATCACAATCGCTAATTCTAAATCTTTCATTTTCATGTAGTTTTTTTCACTTTTTTGCTTCTTTTGCATGGGAATGTCCCAAAAAAAAGTTTTCATTTCTGCCGAAATGGATTTTCTTTTCATTTGGGGTTTCTCCTTTCAGAAAAACTTATTCTTTATTCATAAGTTTTTGTTCCTCCATTTCCAGAGGCCCCTTGAAAATGGATCCTACCACCTTTTTTGACTCATTTCAACCTTTTTCAAGCTAATTTTCTTCAAAAACAAAAATAAAACAATGCAATGTCTTCTTTTTTCAAATATTTTTATATAATGATATTCTAACACCATCAAAGAATTCTCCCTCCAAATTTCAGGTCTCTAGCTACACTAGAAATAGAGATATGCAAAATTGAAGAAGCATGACTGGAAAATTTCTTTTTTTTCTTTTTTGACACATTTTTCGAATTTTTCCAAGCTATTTTCCTAACCTTTTTTTTGACATTTTTAGTCAAATTTTTGACACTAAAATTTGAATATCTTTACAACCACTTATCCTCTGGAGGCCTATGACCCCTTATTTTCTTTCTTTTTCAAAGCTCTACAAGATAAGATAGGTTTTTACAAATAAATTAAAATTCTTCTGGAGTTGCTACCAAAACACTATGCCTGTTTTGACCGTGGTGATCCATTTTCAAATTTTGAAAAATATAGTTAATCCAAGAGTGGATTAACTGCCAAAGGGGTGGTCTCTGAAAGAATTCTGGGAAAAAAAAGTGGACTAACTGCATTTTCTGTCATTCTGTAAAATTCATTTATTCTGATTCATGCTCGCTTTTGTCTCTTTTTCTGTCTTTAAAACGTCAAACTGCATCAAAGTCTTGCTTTAACTTTCTCCTGCTTTGTTTACAAATTCTGTTTTCACTAATTTTCAAGCTGTTATAAAATCGGGTGATTCGCCCCTTTTTTTGTAATCAAAAATCCAATTAAAACAGATTAAAAATGGTAGACAATTTGCGAAATATATTTCAGTTGGAACAGCCTGCTTGCCAGCTTGTATAACCTTTTTATTTAAATGGTTTGTTTTAAACCAGCACACGCAGAGTAAAGTGTTAGCCGTCACCCGACGTCACACCCGCCGAGGAGTAGATAGTAAAAGGGAGCCTAACTATAGACTGAATTAATCCCGCCCAAAGAATGAAAAATTGCCACTCGAGACCGATCAAAACACCGAGTAGAGTGATGTTGAACGTACATCAAAAGCCCTTTGGACGGTGGTAGAGGGTAATAAGCTTGAATTCTAAGCCGAAAAAACGAAATATTACCACTTATCAATAATCGAAGCTTGAAAAATCGCATATTTCATGTTTGGTGACGTCATTTGGGACCTAAGTGACGTCATCGAAAATTGATGAATATTGTTCACTTCACTGAAATGAATTAATTATTTACCCAAAAGATTCTCTAGTGTCTAGATGATTTCCGATCCAATGAGGGGTCATCCATTGCTTTAAATCCTTCTCAAACTCGAGATATTGTATTTTTCAGGATTTGATGACGTCATCGGACCCAAAATGCCTCATGATTCGAATATATTTACTTTCGAAAGTTTCTTTATACCAACTCTTACCCCTCCCAACTTATTCTCCATTAAATTTCCGATCCAATGAGGGGTCAACCATCTCCTAACTCCTTTCCAATCTCGAGATATAGCATTTTTCCGGTTTTGATCGAGGGGCAAATCACTCAAAAAATGGTGTACAAGATTTATGATTTATTTTTTGATTTTTTGATGTTAGCCAACATCAATTAAAAAAACTTAATGCATGTCAAAATATTTAGGTGGACTGCTTTAGGGGGTGGTATACAAAGATTGTGACTGAAAAACAGTAAATCCAGAGTGGATTAAGTGTCAGAATGGGTGGGTGGTCCTAAATATCATCCAAAATCAGTTACTCAGATGATGTTCTGGATTAACTGCTTGACCCCCCCTGACTTCAATACTAGGTCTAGGAACAATCGCCTTTTATTATATTAGGAGACGCCTCCTGATTAGGAGACGTCTCCTGATTAGGAGACATGTAGGTCGCTTGGGGTCGCTTGATTAGGAGACCCGTCTCCTAATAAGGAGACATAAAACTTTGATCTCAATATTTAAGGGCTTCAGTCTGGGAAATCCTCTCAATTGCACGCTTATGTTCCGAGGGCGTAAGCGCGTAATTGCATGGTTATAATTTACGCCCGCTCCCGCCCCGGTTGAAATTGCTTAGGGATTTCAAGGGGTTCAGAATTCTCTAATTCGGGCGAAGGCATGGTTTAACGGACAATCCATTTTTACGGAATCTTCTTCTACGATAAATTTTGAGTAAAACTGCCCTAGGCTTTTGAAATTCAACAGAGCTTTCGGAAGGAATTACGTGTCAAAAATATAGGAAATTTTAAAGCGTGCAATTACACGCTTACCGCAAAAGCCGTCACCAGTCAATCTTGCTTAACGCTTATCGCCCGTTTCAGAACAATTTCGATAAGCGTGTAACTACACGCTTAAAAATTCTGCCATTTTGATAACCATGCAATTGCGCGCTTACGGCCTCGGAACATAAGCGTGCAATTGAGAGGATTTCCCAGACTGGGCTTTAGGCTTTTCCGCGCATTTTGAAACTAGTTTTAATGGAAAGAGCAGCCTCGAATTGGTAAAGTTTTAAAAAAATTATCAAAATTTATCGGTGCAATCGATCACAATCCTAATATAAAGCACTACAAGGAAGCCCCTCTTGATTTTTTTCATGTCCGCCATTTTTCTTTTTGACTTTGAGATGCTTTTGTTCAGAAGACAGATTCTTACTTCTGATTGGTTCTTATGGATTATTAGAATTGTGATTGATTCCACCGGTGGATTTTTCTGAAAATCACCATATGGAATAAATTTTTTGTGTTCTTTCCAATCGGAGCAACTAAATTAAGCACAGTTTCTTTGTTCACAAGATAATTACACCCGTCTCCTAATTAGGAGACGTGAACCTCCTGATTAGGAGACGGGTCTCTTGATTAAGAGACGTCTCCTAATAGGGCGACTGTTCCTGACTGTTCAAAGGCTTAAGTAAATGGAATACTATCCAATTAAAACTCGATTCGCGTTTCTATGACTTTTTTGAGACCTCTTTTTGAATTTTCAGATTGATTTCCAGTGTTAAATTGACGTTTTTCAAAATTGTTAGAATTTCAATCCAAACCATGAGATTAACCAGGAATCCCATGTGAGATTAACCAGGAATCCCATGCTTGTTTTCGTGAAATTCTGGATAAATTACCCTCAGTCAAATTTCGAAATGTTTTAAATTTCAAAATTAAACTCTGGAAATTTATCCCGAATTTCCCTATAACCATGAGATTACTAGTACTAATTTTGACTTTAATAGACATAATACCGTCAACTAACTGCTCTAACTTGACTTGGGGACGATTGGCCGAAACATGGGACTGTTGCATATCTGGTCTGTATTTTCACTCACTGTAAAATCGAAAGAGAAATCATGTATTTTTTAATTCGCCGTTCCTTAACTGAAATCAAATGACTTTGGAGGTTCGGTAAAATGGTGGCCGAATTGCCGTCCCATGTTTTGTCAGTAATGTCAGATAGTCCCAAGTTAGAGCAGTTTTCGGTACATAGCTACATCAGTATATAGTATGGCGCGCAGAAGCGGCAATAAATACTATCTTGTTTAAAACAAAACTACTATGTCATTTTAAACCAATACTATCTCGATTAAAAAGAAACTATGTTTCATTCAGGGGATACTATTTCCCTAAGAAACTAAGTTCATTTAAAATGAAACTATCTTATTTTAAAACGAAAACTATCTCATTTTAAACGAAACTATCTCATTTAAAAAGACTTTAGAGTATAAAGAAGGGGAAACCCCTAGCTTGCGCAACAGGTACATAGGCAAAATGGGTACTTAGGCATACGGTATGTGCCGCCCTTAAGGGTACCATTTTTGGACTTCCAAAGTCCCGCTAAGGGCTGGAAAATCAGAAAATCTAATTTCAGTCCCACTAAGGGGCTGGAAAAAAGAAAAATTTCAACTTTTTACTCCCTGAAAGATAGAAAATTTGATCAAAATTGGTCAAATTTGTCCTGCAAACGTTCGTAAAATTCCCAAAATTTTCCTTTGTTTTTTTCCTTTTTAGTCCCGGCTGGTAAGCCTCTACGGCTAGTTCTTAAAAAAGCACGCTTTTTTCTTCTAAGCTCGAGTTACAACTCTTCCTTACTCAGCTTTTGATTTTTTGATAAAACAGTATTTATAACTCGTTTACTATAACTCGTCTTTTCTGGACGTAAGTTTCCGATGAACTCGTTAAAAAAGATAGTTTCTTTCTAAATGAGTTAGTTTCTTTTTAAATGAGATAGTTTTGTTTTAAACAAGATAGTTTCTCCTGAAGCGAACTTAGTTTCTTTTAAAGTGAGATAGTATCCGCTGAATGAAAAATAGTTTCTTTTTAACAACATAGTTTAGTTTTAAACAAGATAGTATTTACTGGTGCTTTCACGTGCCATATGATAGAGCTAACTCTTCATACAAAAATTAGGGGAAACGCATATTTGGACTTTGTATACCCTATGCTGCACGCAAGCACTTAAGCTAAAGTCCTGCAAAAGCGGGACAAAAATTCAAAAAAAAGTTTTTTGAAGTTTGTAATAAAAACATGCCACATAGAAGATCTTTCAAATTCAGTATGGGAAAAGAGCAGTAAAAAATACAATTTTTCTAATTTTCCTTTTTTTGCGAAAGTTCTAAGATAGGAATGAAGATAAAGGGATAATGATGCTGTTATTAATTTTGTTAGATTTGACATATTGATGTTTGTTTGTAAGTGCACTTTACAGTTTTGATTTCCATTGAAGAATCATATTCTGATTTTCATGTTATTAGCTGCTGTTTTAGAGCTTTAGAGCTAGCCTGAATGGGCCATCCCAGAAAATTTAACCCCGTTGGATGACGTGCATTATTTAATTCTTTCTAGCCTCAGAAATAATTTTTCTTTTCCAGTGGTGGTCAGAAATTCCAATGAAAATCCATGTACTTTTACAAAATACATCAGAAATTTCACTCTTTTTTGCCTTTTTTAATTCAATTGCCTTGGAAATTCATACATTTTCTTCTCTCGCCTTAGAAATTTCAAATTTTGGTGAAAATCTTTGCCCTTGGAAATCCTGTGTTGTTCGTCCCCCACACAAAGAGTGATATTTCAATCGCACGGAAGCGCTTCAAAACACCAGTTTTTTCGAGTTTTGTCTCATTTTGTTTTGTTTACCTAAACGCTTCAATCTCACGTAGACTTAGGGCTTAACACTAGAACCCCTAATGCGAGACATTTGCCGAACATCAATTTTTTGCTAGTCAGAATCGTTTACTCACTGAAAATATGCAATTCTTTCTGAAGTTTCGTTTTTTTTAGGTTGTGCTTCATTTTAAAAATAACGTAGATGAAAATTTACCATCAATTCCGCAAGTAAAAAGAGGTATTCTACGACTAGTCAACGAAAAGTTTTTTTTTTTTTTTTTTTTTTTTTTCGTAGTAGTATTTGCATTGATAAAGAGATATAAAAATTGTACACGGTAATGTTGCTAAAAATAGAGATAAGGGAAAAAAATTCCTAAACTAAAAACATTCGCAGGAGTTAGAAGAAGACATTACTGCCTTTTCACCTATCCCCTTGAAGCGAAGTTTATTTATTTACAGTCTAAATAAAGCGAGAAAATTGAGAGATATTAAAGAGTATATATGTATATATGAAAAAGAGAAAAAAAAAAAAAAGAGATATATGTAATAGATCAGACGTTATAGTAAAAGAATTAAAAATATCTTTCAATGTCAAGGTTCATGATATATTGTTTGACGGATTTATTGAAACATAATTTAGATTTTTCAGTGCAGGTTTCTTTGAGTTCTTTGTTAAGCACATTATTCCACATGAAAGGACCCCGGTATTTGATTGAGAATCTTTTTACGGCTAATTTCGCGCCTTGGATCTTAAAAGCGTTTGTTGAATACCTTGTTTGGTATTTGTGTGAAATTTTCAGAAATTGATCTAAGAAAGACTTTGGGCAGGTGTTCGTTTTGACACTACCCATAAAAGATATTGTTTGCAGAATATTTAATTGGTAAATATTAAGAGCGCCGATATCTTTAAAGCGATGACTAATCGGAGTAGATTTCTTTACACCAAACATAATTCGCATTGCATGTTTTTGTTTACTATGAAGTTTTTTAAGATTAGATTTGAAGGTGCTGCCCCAGATAATGTTACAATAATTTAGATAACTATGAATAAACGCAAAGTACAGTTTTTTTAAAGATTCTATTTCTAGAACCTGTTTAGCTTTGTATAAGATACCAATGTTTTTAGAAATTTTATTCTCAATGCTTGATATATGTTTATTCCAGTTTAATGATTCGTCAATTATTACTCCAAGGAAAGTTGTATCATACACACGTTTAATATTACTATTATTAATGCAGAGCGATGGCAATCTCAGAGGTAGGTCATCGACTTTATTTCGCTTGCAAAATAATATGTATTTAGTCTTTTTAGCATTTAGAGATAGTTTATTGGCTATGAACCACTCATTTATAAGGGTTAGTTCGTTATTTACAATCTCAAAAAGTGTTTTTATATTTTTATTGGAGTAGAATAAGTTTGTGTCGTCAGCGAATAGTATACAGTCAAGGACTTTAGATGCGTTATGAAGATCATTTACGTAGATGAGGAATAGTAGTGGTCCTAGTATGGATCCTTGAGGGACACCACACTCGATTTTCCTTTCTGTCGTAGTCGAGTCACCGTATGAAACACATTGTTTACGTCCTGTCAGATAGTTTTTGTACCAGTCTAAGTTTTTGTCAGTCACTCCGTATCGTTCAAGTTTTGCTGTCAGTATGTTATGGTCAACAGTGTCAAAAGCCTTTGATAGGTCAATGAAAACACCAATGGTGAATTCATTTCTTTCGAAGGAGTCTGAAATTTCGTCGATTAATCCTAGTAAAGCATGTTCTGTAGAATGTTTACGTTGAAAGCCGAATTGTTTTTTGTATAGTATGTCGTTACTAGTTAAATATTCGTAAAGTCTGTTGTACATTATTTTTTCAAGTATTTTTGAAAAACAAGGTAGTACTGAAATTGGTCTGTAATTTCCAGGATCGTTTTTTTCGCCACTTTTGAAAATTGGTGTTACTTTTGCGATTTTCATATCATTTGGAAAAATCCCCTGTTTTATAGAGAGGTCGAAAATGTGATAGAGAAAGGGTCTTATAATCTCATATGCATTTTGTACTACGTTTATGTTCACTTCATCTATACCTGGGCTTTTATTAGCTTGTAAAGCTTTGAAAGATTGGTCAAGTTCTTCAAATGTTAAAGGTTCAGAGGTCATGTTCTTATCATAATTTTCAACATAAGATAGAACGTCCTTATTAGAAATAGGGATTTTTGATGCCAGGTTTTTTCCGATTGAAGAGAAAAAATCGTTTAATTTTTCAGCTATGATAGGTTTTTGTCGAAAAGTTTGGTTTTTGTATTTTAATTCTTGTGGAAATTGCATGGTTGATTTGGTTCTACCAATTATGTCCTTGATAGTGTTCCAAATTTGCTTTGAATTTCCTTGAAATTTATGTATGCGTTTTGAATAGTAATCTTTTTTGGCTTTCTTTTTGATTTTTTCAAAAACCATTTTGTAAGCTTTTGTAAAGTGCACTCGTGCGGCAAATAAATAGAATATCTCGCAAATTAATAAATGCAAAAGTTTGCGCTATAAATAAAGCGCTAGAAAAACGCCCACTTAAAATTAAAACTAGAAATTTATTGAAATATTCATCATAGGACAAATTTAATATGATTGGGCGGGATTTAGTTAGACAATATGCAATTAAAATGTAATTTTTGGACCTATATACAATGGCGGTCCTATAAAATAACTGATGTTTGTCTGTTTGTCTGTTACCAGCTTTTCTCAGGATTGGCTCATTAGTTTTTCTAAGGTTGCATACCTTTTAATGTTCAAAACCAACAAAGTCAAACGTTTCACTAAACTGCAAATGGTTTGGGTTTGTTTACCTAGGCAAAGAAGCTATTGCATTGCTAATTCGATTTCTAAGATCTTACACTTCTCCGCTTACCATTTTGAATTTGAATGCCTGAAATCACAGCAACCAATTTCAAAATGGTAGCCTAGCTGAAGAAAACATTAAGCGTGAACAAGGTGTAGTGCTTGGTTAGAGAAATGGTTTAGCAAAACAAAAAATCAAATGGCGCAGTCTGTTGGCGAACAAAGAAAACACAGAAAAAAGACTGTTGGCTTTGATCGTCTGTTTAGGTAAACTTTTAAATGAATCAATGCGTTCGCTAAACCCTCTGTTTCACTTTTTTGGGTTTTTGGCTAAATGGTATGCACCCTAATTTTTCAGATGAGATGGAGTTTTTATAAGATACTTTAATAATTGGTCATTTGAAGTAATAAAGATAACGCGTTCTTTAGAAAAAGTAACAAAATTGTTTTATTACTGATTAACAACCAACCAAACCAAATGAGGGCTTGTAAAAACTCCATCTCATCCCTAATTTTTTACACAATGATGCAAAATGGCAATGCTCAAAAAAGTGACCAAGTCTGATTTTTTGCCTAATATGCCTGATAGCCTGATATGTATCTCACAACAGGCTGGAGACCAGGGGGAGGTCGATAGTAAAATCTCAGACATGTATGAGTAGTAAAAGGATTTTTACGAATTTTTACATACCACCACCCAGACTCTTGGAAGAGGTATTTTACTACCCTGGTAGTAAAGGTTTTTGGGACAATTTGTCACGGAGACCACCTATTTTTTGGTTGCTTTTTAACTACCCTGGGTAGTAAATCTTTTTCTCGATTTTTCGTCACACCACCACCGTAGTAAACGTCATTATGTCTAAGATTTTACTACCGACCCCCCAAAAAATTAAAAGAATTACAAAAATAGCTAAAATTTATTAATTTTACCAGTTTTAACTACCCAGGTAGTAAAAATATTTCAAAATTTAACACTTAGATACCATCCATTTTAGTATTTAACTACCCTGGGTAGTAAATTTTTTTCTCGATTTTTCGTCACACCACCACCGTAGTAAACGTCATTATGTCTAATAGTAGGGGGAATTTTGTTCGATTTTTTGGAATCGCTTGACTGTTTTGTTAGAAGCACTTGTTATACATTTTTGGAAAGCTAAGGGGTAGGGGAATCGAAATTACTATGTTTCCAATTTTTTTCGGACACTTTGGTGTGATTTTCGGACAAATATGACGGTCTCAGGCAAAAATCATATGGTTAAAAATTAATGAAAATTTTAGCTCGAGAAAACGGAGACCTGTTGTATATTTTTGGAAAGCTCTCAAAAAATTAAGATTAGAGATATATTGCAAGTATAGGTGATTTCTGTGCCTAACTCGAGATATTAACCCTTGAAAACCGTGTTTTTCAGCCAGAAACAGCTATTTTGTCCAGTTTTTGCGCTTTTTGAAGCTCAATATCTTGAGTTAGGTACTGAAATCACCTATACTTGCAATATATCTCTAATCCTAATTTTTTGAGAGCTTTCCAAAAATATACAACAGGTCACCGTTTTCTCGAGCTAAAATTTTCATTAATTTTTAACCCTATGATTTTTGCCTGAGACCATCATATTTGTCCGAAAATCACACCAAAGTGTCCGAAAAAAAATTGGAAACATACCGGGTGACCCACGAAAAAGTTCAGACGTTTCTCGACGTCTTGAGGCCGAACCAATGTCCCAAAGTGCTTAGGGTTTAGATATTTAGAAAGTAGATATCCTAACTTAAAATTTGAGCTATCACTTTTTAAATTTGACCAATTTGTTCTCTACTTATGAGCTTTTAAAGTCAAAATTCACTTTTCGGAAAGTGTAAAAAACACGTAAAAAAGGGGTATCAGTAAGTAGTACAGAAAGATTTTCCACAACAATAACACATAAAACCCTCTTCTTCACTAAAACTCCAAACAGCACAGGTATGATCTTTTTTTTTCCTTTTTTCACCAGATAGTTATGTGTTAAATTTTAACCAGTTGCGACAAACAATCTGCTTTAGCAAGTATTTCCACGTATTTCCTAGAAATCATGTCAATTGAAATTCAGCAATCATTTTCGTAATTGAACTGTCAAGCTACCCAACGAAATCAAAAGATAGCTGTTCGATTACCGAGCCTAATTTATAAGACAATTTCTTGATTAGTTTGATTATATATATAAGTTTGATGACAGTTTTTCATCTAATGAAGTTTGATTGGTGTTCAATGAGTTTGGATTAAGAAAAAGTTCCAGCTTTTTCTCCCCGATGCCAGGCGGTGATGTCAACCGAACCCTATCAAACCGATTTTGGTAATCGAACCATCAAATTTCATCAAACGAAATCGAACAGTAGGTGTTCGATTATCGAACCTGATCAAACAGTAATCAAACTTTACCGGAAAATCTTCAGTTTGATGTTTGATTATAGTTCGATTACTTACCGTAAGTTAGTCTAATATTGACATCTTTCGTCTAATTCCGACACCCTTCTTTAGAGAAGGGAATAATATTAAAGCTCGAATCACTGATTGAAAAAGGATCATACCTCTCTGACCGCTAAGCAAAGAAAAACAGTTTCAACCTTTCTATAAATTTCAGCTGATAAAAAGGGTGTCGGAATTAGAGGAGGGGTGTCAACATTAGACCAAGTTACGGTATATCGCAGTTAGATTAAGGGTGAATTGCACCAAATCTGTATCATGGGTCTGTAACAAATTGCCATAGAAGTAGATGTGTTAGGTATTAGAACTTGAGTTGTTGTAGCTGGGAGACCCGTCTACTCTGTTCGTGTGATTTCGAAGTTAATCACACAATAAGTTATTTTTTCTCATTTGGTGCGCCTTCAAAGAGAGCAATTAATTGTTAATTGCATCCTGTAGAGAGCAATTAATCGTTAATCACACTCTTCAATGCCGCGCCAATGTTTACAAAGTTGATTTTAATGTTTTTTCTTACATCTTTTTTTGCATCGAACGTTTTAATTGCATTCGAAATTCATTTTGTGAGAAAGAAAAACTATGAACAACAATAAAAGAAAAACATAGAGAGCAGATAAAAATATAAAACTCTCGGTTTAATTTCTGTAATTTACTTTCCTAACTAGGAAAAAGTAGTGAAAGCCATTGTGCGATTAGATCGTAATCACATAATAACTCGTGCATTTCGAAAATTGCACTCATGATTTTTTTGTTTCGAATTTTCCTCGTCCTTTCGGACTCGGAAAATTAATAGCAAAAAAATCACTCGTGCAATTATATTCGAATTGCACTCGTTATCATGTGATTACATATACATAACATTTAGTTAAAACGAATAATTATATAGAAATAACAGAGTAGCCGGGTATTTTTGTAGATGCCAAATCTGGTCGCATAATTCTATTGGCTGTTATACAATTGTTGAAATCACCTGATATTATTGTTTTGATTTAAAGTGCCCTGATTGGCTAGCCTTATCAACGGCTTTTTTGGCACTAAATTCAAACCAAATGTACACAAATTCAAACTGGGTCAAAAATACCATACCCTCAATGAGTAGCTTCTGATGGGATTTTTGCTTTTGTGGTGTAAGTTTGAATAGAGAGTATGGATCTCCAGACTAGAGTTGTTGTGGACAGTTGATATGGTACTGTGGCAGAAGGTATCAGTCAGGACTAAAGTCATTCTTGATACTTTCTTTCGTCTTTGAAATATTAGATATGCCTGTCTTCTATCCCCTTAATTTTATAGACTTTCTAGATTCTTGTCAATTTTATGTAAGAGTGTTATTCTATAATGGAGTATATGATTTGCATATACTTCCATTATAGAGTAACATTTTTACATAAAATTGACAAGAATTTAGAAAGTTTTAATTAAAAATTGAGTGGTGGGAAGACAGGCATATGTGTGACGGACAGAACGTCCCGTCCGTCACAGATTTTTGCTAGTATTTCAAAGACGAAACAAAATCTTACAAAATGACTTAGTCCCAACTGATACTTTCTGCCACAGTACCAAATCCACAAAAACTTAAGTTCGATCAGTGTTTTTGTAGCTCAAATGGCTCCAGTTATTGCTAAAGCAACAGCTTAATCAAACACATCGAACATCTATCAAACTAGTCGAACTTTACCGGAATTTCTTGGTTCGATGACTGTTGGATTTGGTTCGGTAATCGAACAGTTCGATTGACATTGCCTGGCTAATGGGATGATAGATATTGGCAATCTTTTTGTTTTTAATGGATTATGGATTTTTCATAAGAAAACAGAGTATCTACGACATGTGTGTACAATACAATGTGTATATTTTGTTCAAAATTTTATTCAAAATACATAATGCTGCAGTAGTCACGTTTCACGCGTCTTCGTCGTTGTTGTTAAATTATTATGCAAAATTTTCGACTTTAAGTCGTCTTGTTTGTTTTATATTACTTTTCTTCCGATCCAGTACACGCTTTTTTTTATAAGAATGACTTCTATAAGAATATCAGGGTGAGATTTCAAAGACTAGATTAACAGTAGGCCTATTGTTTAGAACAATAGAAAAATAGGAATAATGCTCACCCTCAGCCAAAGTACACTATTCTTATAAAAAAGCGTGTATTTTATGGAAGAACTACCAAGAAGGTAGAAACTGGAAAATAGCTTATTGTATAGGGTTATGTACTTATTTCGTTAATTTTATTTAAAACTCAGCAATCTTAGGGTTAGGATTATTGTTATTAGTTATTGTTCTTATTTTTGGCACTTTTGAGGCTCGTTTTTATCATAAAACTGATAATTATGTATTTGCACACTTTAGTGAGAACTACTTCATAAAAGATTTATTTCTAATGTGCTATACCTCTTGGACAATCATGCTAAAATACCTAGTAAAGTGGGTGTCCAAATTTTAACAATGTCAGTATCAGTGATGAGGGTTTTTAATCTTTGTTTTTCTTTAGGTAAGCCTGATCTGACCCATACTCCGTAAATCAGGGGAATCTTTGGAAATTAATTATTGATAATTTATTCCATAATTTGTCGATCATTTTCATTTACAAGATTAAAATTAAAGTAAAAAGATACACAAAATGACTGAGAAAGTAGTATACCCTCTTGAGGTTGAATATTGTGGTCTTTGCTCATTACCGCCAGAGTACTGTGAATATGGACCTGACACTGAAAAATGTAAGACCTGGTTGAGAGACAACATTCCTGATTTATATGAAGAGTTGGTGGGAAAGATAGAAGATTTGTCTGTGGATGGAGAAGGAGAAAAAAAAAAGCGCCAAACAAGAGGCGGTAAAGCAAATAAATTGGCGCGTAAGAAAACTGCTGAAAAGAAGATAATCATTAATAGGGAGACCAGAAGTAAGAAGAAATGTGTCACCATTGTTAAAGGTCTATCTACATTTGAAATTGATGGAAAGAAAGCCGCCAAAGCTTTTGCCAACAAATTTTCCTGTGGTTCATCGGTTACTGGAGATGATGAGATTGTTATACAAGGTGATGTTGGGTATGACCTGTGTGACTTCCTACAAGAAAAATGGCCGCAAATCGATGAAGATTGTATCGAAGATAATACTTAAAATTTCCATTTTGCAGACTTTTTTGTGAATTTGAAAAATATTTGAATTTGAAAAAAATTCCTGTCAGCTATGATACTTTTTTTCATTTTTCTTGTTATTTTAAAACCTTTTTCAATTTTAAGTGGAGTTTTGTTTTGTGAAGTAAACTCTTCTCCTCTAGTAAAATAATTTTACTGTTACACAGTTTAATAACCCCCGAAATTTATCACTAATTTCTGTTATAATTGATCAGAAATTTGTCGAGGCGTTTTAGTAATGTTTTTTTAGAGCAGGTATCACCTTTCTGATTATTTTTATCTAGATAATCAAAACAAATAGTTAAAATGACAGAAACGGAGACAGCAACAAATAGTAAAACAGTTGCAGCACCTCAGAAGAGATTTTTCCGACAGAGGGCCCATTCGAATCCTTTAGCTGATCATGATTTCCAATACCCTTTGAGGCCCTCAGAAATGAACTGGCATCCATTCTACCCTGGTTATTATGAAGAGGATGGTACATCCAAAACAGAGGGAAAAAGGAGAGTTGAAGTATTAGATATTGGGTGTGGTTACGGTGGATTATTAGTATCCTTAAGTACACTTTACCCAGATACCTTGTCACTTGGAATGGAGATCAGAGTCAAAGTCTCAGCTTATGTGAACCAACGAATTCTATCACTTCGCAGTCAGAAGGGGGAACATGCTAAGGACTACCAAAATATTTCCATCATCAGAACAAATGCTATGAAATATTTGACCAATTTCTTTGAAAAAGGACAGTTGAAAAAGCTGTTTTTTTTGTTCCCTGACCCTCAATTCAAACGTCGAAAAAATAAATGGCGAATCATTAGTACAGAGCTATTATCTGAATACGCATATTTGTTACAAGAGGGTGGTATTGTGTACACCATAACAGACGTTTTAGAGTTGAATAAATGGATGCACTCATCTCTTGCAAATCACCCTTTATTTGAAGAGATCCCTAAAGAGGAATATGAGAAGGATCCAGTCGTCCCGTTGCTTTCAGATAGCAGCGAAGAAGGGAAAAAAGTTACACGTAATAACGGACAGAAATATCTAGCCATTTTTCGTAGAATCAAAGATCCTCAAACTTCACAGTAGCATTTGATTGTATTTTGATATTGTTGTATGTTTTTATACCTATTAAATAGTTTATATTTTAAAAATTGATATCTATGATCCAAGGCAAATTGAAATATTAAGTGGTGTTTTTCCAAACTTTTATTATTAAATTTGCATTAGTTTTTTTGATTGATAATTCGATGTTGAGCTCGAATGTTTTATTTGGATAATTCAACTTTTCTTCCTAAGTGGTGGAACTTTTTCTGTTATTGGAACTTTTTTTATTATTGTCAACAGAATAACTTTTCTTATGGATGTGACTATTCTTTTGCAATGAAACAATGCTAAATCAGTTTTTCTTAAAAACTTTTAGAGCATTTATAGCATTACCAGTTACATTATACTATTAGAGCATTTCCATTTTGTGAAAACAATGTCTGAATTATAATATTCATATATTTTTCTTTCTTTATTTTTCACTAACAGAAAAATTAAATTTAAAAAAAAACCTACCATGTCTGAAGACGAGAAGAAAGAATCGTCAACAAAATCATGCACTTTCTTTCGTAAATCGCGCAAGGGCGGTGGGCGTGGTGGTGGGCCTGGTATGAGAAAAAGGAAAGGGAGTAGCAGTGAAGAAAACGAAAGTGGAAATGAAGAAAGTGCTGTTGTGAAAGTGCAACGAAAGAAGAAAGGGAATGTCATGGTTCAAGCATCAGGTATTTTATTACGTAACCTTCATTCGCATTACAGTAAACTTGAACTTCTACTATCCGAATCTTTCAATAATTCGAACTTGTTTCCAGTCCCCGTCAAGGAAAACCCCTCTTAAAACACTTTCTATAATTCGAATCTCTCTGCAGTTCGAACAAATAAGATTTCCAGTCTGAGTTCGAATTAGTGTGAGTCAACTGTGTTGGTTGAGTCTTAACTTATGTCTTCGTATATTCTCCAGTATTTTAGTTGGTATTGTCGACCAAATATTGGTATTGTTATTTTTTGAAATGGTTTTGATATTTTAAATTTTTACTCGAATTCGGTGAAGCCTGGAAACGACTTTTTTTGATTTATCTCTTCAATATTCTTGTACCCCCTGCGAAGGAGTTTGTACCAGGGGTTTTGAAAATCTTGGTAACCATCTCTCCCTTAAAGATCTAGAGATTTTGAAAAATGATTTTCCTTGGTGTTGGTGGAGGTGTAAAATGTATTAGTATAAAAGCGTATACGTTTCTCATTTTCAGGACTTCGCAAAGAGACAGAAAAGACAACAGTGGTATCTTCAGACGAAGAAGAAAAAAAGAGAGAAGAATTTTCGGTCTCGTACAAATCGACGCGTTCAGGAAAACGTGAAGGACCGTCTGATATGGGTGCCACTTCTACTTATCAATTAGGTAGGTAGCACAGATCTTTATAAACCCTGGACTAAGCTATATCCACCAGATCTGATGGAAGTGTTTTCTTTGGGAAAGAAGCCACTGCACTGCAGTGCTAAAACTTTACCTAACGTCCAACGGCGCTACATTACAAGTATTCAAGGAAAAGTTAGACTGGAGTCGTTTATAATGCGTCTATTACAGTAGTATTCATGATATGCACCATTGTAATGTCTTCTAAGAACCCAACAGCTGATTGGTTGTAAGTCACACTTGTACGTCACTTCCAACCAATCAGCTGTTTGGTCTGTGATGTAATGTCAGAAGATATTGCAATGGTGCATATCATGAATAGGCGTTAAATATGATAATACGATTATTGTTACGGGATTTAGTTTGTATAAACGACTGGAAGAATCCGGTATTCCGGCCTTAAAGAATCCCCGGCTAGCTACGCAAAAACTTACGTAGCGAGAAAACAAAGGGTTTTTTCTGAAAACAAAAGAAAGTTTTTCTCTGACGGGGGTGCTTCCGTTAAGAAATTGGCGCACGAAAGGTAAGGAGAATTCATTCTTGATCAAGCAACAACACACTCTCAAAAACAATTTTTTTAACAACAAATCCACACATTTTTTTTTCAAGAAAATTTTTTTTGAGCGGGAAAAAATTATAATCGCAATATTGACACGTTTCTTTTGTTTGGATAATAAAGAATCGAGAATAATTTTTCGAGAGAGAAAATTGTTATGTGTTCTGATTTCTCCTTTTATGCGTCTCAATTGTTTTTCTAAACCAATCAAATCGATTTATATAAAATTAAAACAAACCATTTTTTCCGAACAAGCCCCCCTGGATTTTTTTTATTAACAAAAGCAAACCAATATTAATACGATTAATACAGTTGACGCTCTCTAATTCGATTTTCAAGGGGAATTCAAATTTCATCGAATACGTCTTTCTAAGTCTTTCTAATTCGATAAATACAAGGCAAATATCGAATTATAGAGCTGGGTGAGTAAAGTATAGACGAGACTCGAGTTTTTCTTCTGACCGTCTGTGTCAGACACCATTTTTACAGTCGAAGGTCTGTTTTTGTTTTAAATTTCGTTTTGGAAAATTTCAATTCGAACGTTCGAACAAAAAAATTAGAAGAATCGAAATTTGAAATCAACCATGAAGGCCTTTACACGCCAGAAATATGATTAGAAAGTGGAAAACTTTCAAGGGACTTCAAATTCTCATCGAAAACGGGAGCTTATCGAAATATAGAATGTCGAATAGTAGGGCGTCGTCTATGAGAGTTTCTTAAGATTTGATCGAAAAGGCGAGCTTATCGAACTATAGAACGTCGAATTAGAGAGCGTCAACTGCAAGGTTTCTAGACGACTAAAATTTGTTTCCTCCATTACTTTTTGCTTTATTTCTACTATATCTGAATTAGTCGTCTAAGTTTGCTAGACTAAGGAAAGGTAGATTTAGCCTCTCGATGCAATACACCGCTATTGAGCAGTGCTACAATTAGGGTACCACTTTCATAAAAAATTCGGATCAAAAGATTTTGCTACAACTTTCGAATTCAATCTTTATTTGGCTAAGAACTCCCTTAGAATGATAAAAAATAATCAAATGAAAAAAGACTTTAACAAGGAACGTAATAAATGTATAAATTTTTTCATATAGCTCAATTATTTCACCAAATATATCATCAAATTGAAAATGTATATATTGGACGGTGAAAAGGATCTGAGGCCGTCTATGTATATAGTGCTGTTTTTGTATATTTCTTAAAAGTCTAGTTGCTTGTATAATTTGTTCTTTGTCGATGTTGTTAGTTGATGTTGTGTTGCTTCGAAGGATAAACCAATGGGCGCGGTAAGCGTTTTTACGGCAGGGAACTACCACTGTCAACCTCGTGTGTTGTCTTTTTCATCCAGATTGAAAATGAATTTTCTTTCTTTTAGATACGGAGTTCGGACAAGACGCACAAGCGATTTTCGAACGAGCACAAAAACAAAACAAAGAACTCGGTGGGAAAGAGGATGATAAAATTTACAGAGGGCAGACAGGGTATGCACAATACATCGAGAAACGAGACACAGCTGCTGGTAACGCCTCCAGTGGAATGGTCAGGTAGGTGTTATAAAAATTGTTGCAAGGATGGCCGAATGGTCAAGACGCCAGCGCCTGGGACCAGGGGTTCTCAGTTCGAACCTCTCACTTCTCTTTCCATAATTCGGTTTAGTCAATAGAAACCTGAGCCGGCTGGCCGTGGACCCTGTGAAAACATTGTCTAGGCACTACCTGTCCTAGCTTTACAAAAATCTAATTTTCATTAGAACAGAGAAAATCTGAAAACGGGTTTTGGATAAATTAGTCAAAATGATTTGAAAAGGGGGTTTGAAAGTAGTTAAAGGGGTCAAACAAACGGGGTAATGGCAAATAGCCTTCTGAGGAGCAAATATAATTTGATATTGACTTCAATCATGAGAAGATGGGGAAATGGAGAAGGGGATAAATGGCTTCCTGAGATTATGTAACCTCGGGTGTCTGCACGAATCCAAGGGTTAATTTGGTGGTGTGTTCAGAATTTCATTGAAACACGACAACATTCAAAACACCGTCTAAAAGTTCTAAATTACCCTGGGCCATCCACATTAACTCTAAAAACTGTGGACGATTTATTCTTCTAAGATCTCTTTCATTTCATATTCCCAACAGACTGCCTGGTGTCGTACCTTCCCCATTTTAACGCGTACTCTAACGTAGATTAGGTACCTTATCGGGGAAAACTTCGTCGGGGAAAAGTGACGAAATTTTGGCCAAGTGACGAATATTTTTCCCCGACGAAAATTTTCCCCGGCCTTAATGCGTTTACCAACTACCAGCAAGTGACGAATATTTTTCCCCGACGAAGTTTTCCCCGATAAGGTAGTAAAATAATAAAGAAGGGTCTCTATTATCCGAGATGTTTACGATTCTATTTTTAAACTCCGGTTAAGGAGTTTCTTAAAATCAGTGTTTCAGTTCATTTGTAATTGTGCGTAAATCCGATTTATCACGATAGTCGGCTTCGATTTCCCGATCTTTCCGGTTTGATTTCCTGATTTGGTTTGCGTTTGCGCTCGCACTTACTAAGGATATTGTAACAAGTACCCTTCTTGTTACTGATAATTCAAATATTCAAATATTGCAAACTTTCAAACAATAAATTGAGACGTTAATATTTTTGGGGTTCGCTTATACTTTTAATTAATCTTTTCCTAGATTCTTTTCTTATTTCTTTTCACAGTCGTACGTACAATAAAATGTTTCTTCTTTAGTTTCTTTCCAATCTGCTTTCCTTCCCATTCCAATTGTTGACTCTTTGCGACGTGTCCTTCTTGTTGCTCCTCCAATTCAATTCTTCTAGATTTTCTTCGCTATTTAAACTTTTCTGATATTTGATTAATCTTCAATTTTCACGTTTTTTTGCAGGGGAAAGTACTTTTTCTTTGTGCAGGTAAATTCCTGAAGGAATTGTTTAAATATCTGAAGGATTTGTTTGATCAAACCGAAAACGCTTTGGTTGCGTTTTCTCTAGGTTTTTCTTAATAGAAAAATGTCTATATTACAATATACTCTTTTGAATTTTATATTAGATATATTTAAGAAAGGCTGACCAAGATAAAGATGTTTGCATAATGGTTCGCTATTTAAAAATGACAATTACCGGAGTTTCCAGCCGTCATTACGGCTGTTTTATTTTCATTCGTCTTGGTGATTTGTAAATTGCATGAAAGATGGGGAAGAAAATTAAACGGAAAAAGTTAATATTTTTGCTTATTTAAAAAAATTATAAAAAATCAAGTCCAAAATTCATGTCAGTACTCTTGAGTGTCATGTTTCTTTCTAAACAGTCATCAGCTAACCAAATAAAAAACGCACAGATTTTCTATACCATATAAAGGTGTGAGATTTCATGTGGTTACACTTAACAATAATTTCTCTCGACTTTTGTCGAAGAATTCCTTTTTGTGTTAATAGAACCATCGTACCATTGCATGCTGTTGCATGACTGATGATTGATTATTTTAGTTTTGGATTAATGTTTTTTCGGGGCTCCAACGTGACTGTATAGTTTGGTGCTGTTTTTGTAATTTTCATGCTTGAGTGATTGTGTGTGGCCGACGATTTCACGTGTTTTGAAGTCTCTTTCTGTAAGACCAATGTAAATTTTGGTCAGTTGGTTTCCCGGTTGGGGGGGGGGGGAGGTAATGGCTTTACCATTTGACGGTGTGTGCGGCGAGAATTAGCTTTTAGAATCAAACATTTACAGTGCAGCAGAAAATTCATTGAACCCTTACAGTGCATTATTTCTCAAATTCTCAATTCTTTTAGAGCAGGAAAATCGGCAGAATTTTCAGAAATTTCAAATTTATTTGCTGAAATTTCCACCCTACCCTTACAGTGCAAATTGTTCAGTGGACAGTTTTCATTTTTTACTGCAATTGTATAATAATTTTTATAGCGGTCTTTGATAATCTTTGCTACGTTTTGGGTACAATACAATCGCTTTACACACTGCTCACATATTTCCCCGTGGAAGTGTGTCCAGTTTATAATCAGCTAGTACACCATGTTGTTTTTTCTGTTTTTGTCTTAGATTTTCAAACGTCTGAATTTCAAAACATTCGAATCCCGCTGTTGACAACAGAATATATATACGGACAAGTCAGCTCTTAAGCTGGGCCCACTTTTTTTTCATAGTATTTGGGAAGCCCAATCCAGTCAAGTATTAGAGGTCAGCGGTCCGTGTTTAGTATTGTTACAGTGGACTCTCTCTAATTCGAACCTCTCTAATTCGAACCTCTATAATTCGAACCTTAAATGCATTGATCTACATGCTTTCTTTTTTATAAGAATATCTTCTATAAGAATATCAGGGTGAAAATTGGCCAAATTGTAAGAATACCTTAAGAATTCCCTCTAGGGTGAGTATCACAGAATTTGATAAGAATACAGTCATTTTGTATTTGGTTTACAGAAAAAAACTGCTTCCTTTGTTTATGGTTTAAACTTTGACGCAGAAATGTAATTTTAGTTCTAAATGTTCATTCAAAAGTCCAAAACTTGATCATTTCTCATGTTTGTAAAAAATCAAGTCTAAAAAAGTAAGAATACGTTAAGAATATTTCACCCCAAAATTTTGCAATTTCTTAAGAATACTTGACCCTCATGCAAAGTACACTATTCCTATAAAAAGAAAAGCGTGTACTTTAGAAAAACATTCATAGGCCCCTTGAAGATTGGATTAGAAAAAGTCGACTGTGGTTGATTTATTTTCAAGTGAGAAGTCAAAAACAAGATGAAATTCGAAACCCGTGTATTGTAAAATTACCAGACAGACATTTTAAAGACATCGTTTTTCTGTAAGGGGCTTTGACCAGTATGACTATGACGTGCATGCGAAATAAGTTTTGGTATTTTCAAGGGCCCTTCTGAAAAATATAAACAGTTTTGCATTTCAATACAGTTTGTGTCTTGTATGGATTTTTTCTCGGTTTCGAAAAATGGGTTGTATTATCTTAAGGGAAATAATTTTGAAAAATGGGCCGGATTGCGTAAATAAATCGCAAAAATTAAATTATTTTGAAACAAGTCGTCTCGCGAAAATTTATCCATTTAAGGTATTAAGATTTTTATCTTTTAGCCAATTGCAATTCTGTAATTAAAAACTACCTCTCTAAAGGCCTGGTTACATTACATTAATTTATTTCTAAATTTCTGAAATTTTTTAATCAAGTCTTTATGATTAAAAAATTTACAAGTGTAACAGCCCTCTTTTAAAGGAAATAAACCAGCTGCGCTGGAAGCTCCGGCTTAAGAGATTAAAAGATGTGAAAGATGAGCTTGTTGAGTTAGTTGTGTTAGAACGTTGCCCACAAACTGCTAATCAGAACAGATCAGAAAGCAAAGTAATAATTCTATTGCAGAGCGAGTATGACAAATAATCTTAACGAATAAATAAACCAGCTGGAAGTTTAGCTCTTCTAAGTGATTACACATGCACTTTCTTGCCTAAAGAACCAACCCCAACCGCCGCCCACTCATCCTTGACTAAAAAGTTCAAAATTGGAGCTAAATGAGATAAACATTTAGAAGTCAATATTTCCAAGTTCTTGATTTGATTGTCCAGATAAAATTTCGGGGAGAAAAATAGCCTAAATTAGAGGCCACGGGCTTTTAGCTAAGCATTATTTTTTTGTTGGGATAATACTTGGGGGAGAGTAGGATAAACCAAATAAAATGGTACAATAGTGTGTATGTAATAAGTAGTGGTATATTTGGAAAAAACCTGTTTCGGGTTTGAAAAATCTTCAAAAGGAACGGTCGCCCCAGCCAATGAAATTACGACAAAGTCCAAAAAATATCATTTTCAGTTATAACACTGTGAAAATTTCTCCGATCTTGTTCAAATTTACACAGGAATTGTGTTTTAGTATCCTTTACTGAATTCTCATAGTGATATGTTTGTAAAAAATCTGTGCTGGGTTTGAAAAATCAAAAGGAACGGTCGCCAGCCGCGATGAAATTACGACAAAGTCCAAAAACAATCATTTTCAGCCATAACACTGTGAAAATTTCTCCAATCTTGTTCAAATTTACACAGGAATTGTGTTTTAGTATCCTTTATTGAATTCTCATAGTGATATGTTTGTATAAAATCTGTGCTGGGTTTGAAAAATCAAAAGGAACGGTCGCCAGCCGCGATGAAATTACGACAAAGTCCAAAAACGATCATTTTCAGCCATAATACTGTGAAAATTTCTCCAATCTTGTTCAAATTTACACAGGAATTGTGTTTTAGTATCCGTTGTTGAATTCTCATAGTGATATGTTTGTAAAATATCTGTGTCGGGTTTGAAAAATCAAAAGGAACGGTCGCCATGAAATTACGACAAAGTCCAAAAACGATCATTTTCAGCCATAATACTGTGAAATTTTTTCCAATCTTGTTCAAATTCACACAGGAATTGTGTTTTAGTATCCTTTATTGAATTCTCATAGTGATATGTTTGTAAAATATCTGTGTCGGGTTTGAAAAATCAAAAGGAACGGTCGCCCAGTCAAAAAATGACGAATACAAAACAGGATCATTTTCAGCCATACACATAACACCACAAAAACTGCTCAGATCGTTTTCAAATTTGCACTGAAATGTTGTAATTTTAGTAATTTCTTTCGAATTCCAATTGATGTGTGTTTGAAAGTTTCACAGAGTTTTATTATGGTTTTGTGGTTGTTTTGTGCGTCCATAAAACTAGAGAAGTTAGCCATATGCAAGATTTAATAGACCTTTTTTCAAAGAGGCCACCCTGTTGAATAATTATGTAGTCCAGCAGAAAAACAATGATAAAACCGTGCATAATTATTACAATATACATGATACAGTAATTATGCATGGCTCTATCATTGTTTTTATGGCTGGACTACATAATTATTCAACAGGACGTCCTCTTTGAAAAAAGGTCTATTCATGGCCAAAATTTCTCCAAAGTCTTTCCACATTGTTATAGACCAGTATGCATCAGAATTCTCATAAATCATGTCCAAAACATCATGAATAATGACGAAAATGATCACTATCTTTCACTGAGATTTGCAGCTAAGCCCACTTTCGGCAGCCATCTTTTCTAAATACTTTCGCAATATTATCGAAATCCAGATAATCCGTTTTTATTAAATCGGAATAGATTATCGGATTAGATAAACAAACAAAAAATGTCTTGACCGTCGGAAGAGAGAATTAAAGGCTCCTAGGCCGGAGCAATAAAGACGTATAAATTCTTGAAAAAGAAATTATTTCTTGCGATTCTTTACCATTTTTTTGGTAAAGAGTTTAAAGTTTTTTTCTTCACTTCTCTTGAGATCAAAGCCACCGACATGATAGTTCTGTACATTTTTTCAATGAATGGATTTTCTAGCGTTTGGAATTTTTAAAACGTAATATGAGATAGGGGTAAAAGATAGGATAAGTTCTAAATCAGATCTAAATTCTTCTTGGCCACGTAGACGAAGTTCAGCAAATATGTTGTTGTAGGCACTTTTTTTGTTCCTCAACTTTAACCACTAGGCGTACCCAGCAAGACCTTTTAGCTCGACTTTTCGTTTTAGAATGTTTCCCATCAAATTTCCGTTTCAAACGAATCAGCACAATACGTGCTCATTCCACTCATGTCGTTTGTTAAGTGCGAAAATGAGTTGAGAAAAAACGATTGAAGATTTGATACAACATACAAAAATTTCAAAAAGACTTTAAAGAAAATAGTTAATTTCTTTAATGTATTTTTGATTAAAAAATTTCAAAAATTGGCTTAAGAAAAGTAATAATAATAAAGTTCGCAGTTTGGAGTTATCATCGAAGAAGCATTGCTTCTTGAATATCTGTAAAATGACCCGTATGGTGGTTACAGCTACCATCTTCTTCACTATGTTATTAAACGGATGTAAAGCCGACATGTTCAAATTTCAAGACTTCGAAATGTTGGCTTGTTCACAAAAAAATAATGTTACCATTATTGTAGATCAATATACTGATATGTATTTCCTGGATCTCCTCTTGTATCGTTTGGAACCCTTAACACGGAACGAAGATAGCTTCCCCATCAATTTATATCTTCCGAGTGATGGTTTTGTTGTTCAATGGCGACCGAACTTCAATGTTAATCATTTTGAAAGGAATTTTTTGAATGTAAATGGATATCCGAAACATTCGGAAGATATTTCACGAAGTTATCTTGTAAAATACTTCAAACGTCTTTATAATGAAGAGGTCATGGGAAATAACACTGTCAAACAAACGTTGGTCTTTTTGTATCAAAGCTTTAGTTACAGAGAAAGAGGAGAATTTGAAATATTACAAAGACTTCAAAACGATCGGCAATGGAATATCATTCTTCATTGTCATTATTATTGCTATTATCCAAATTGGTTGCCGATTCATCGATTTTCCTTTGATGATTCATCTACTTCTTATCTGAGAGTTGAAGAAATGTTAAACATGCAACTGGAAAATTTATTTAACTTAATAAAAGAACCAGATTTCGACCGATTTGAATACATGTACCGATACCTTCTTTCAAGAGATGACCTTTTTAATGAAACATGTATGAATGGAATTACTTTGGTTCATGTCTACACGGTGTTCCCTCTTATAAATAACTTTCTATATTTGCCATATTTTTCTGCTTTATTGAGGAAAACGAATGCTTTACGTAAAGAAAGAAAAGCAGAGCCGTTGAAAATCAAGATCTTATCCTTTACATGGATATGGACTTTCAAAATGAATAAATTGGCAAGACTTTTTGATATTGATGTAAACTTTTCGATCGAAGATTCAGGCTTTAGTCTAAAGCAACAAGATGGAGACAATGTCGTATCTTTCTATATTCCAGATCCAAGCCGGTATAATCGAGGCCATTTGCCGTGCAAGCCTCTTTCAAGAAAAAACGTTACTACTTACAGTTTACAATCATTGGCGGGAGATTTGACCACTAGAGGGACATATTGTGTGGTGGATCATATGAAAATAAAAACATTTGAAAGTTTGGATGATTTAATGGAAATGATGAACAAAGATATTTGTGAAAGACAAAAATTGAATTAAAAGATTTCGGGAATTTATCAAACTATCAATGTTGTGAAAATGAAGACATTTTAAAGTTTGGACGATTTAATGGAAATGATGAACAAGGATATTTGTCAAAGACGAAAATTAAATTGAAACATTTAATCACTGATGATGTTATATTAATGACTTGAAAATAAAGAATTTTGAAAGTTTTAGCCCGGGGGGATGCTTAACGTTGATGACTTGATTTAGGTGCGGAGGCGGCCGATTAGAGAGACCAATTTTGCCCAATGCTTCACGAAAAATGATGACGAACCGAGATGTTTGTTAAAGACAAAAATTCAAACTGAAACGTTTTAGCGATGTTGTGTATATAATTATCAACGATTTTAAATTCAAATATTATTAATGTATTAAATATTGTTTACCGTAAATTTTTGTGATTGTTTTTAACAGAAGATCAGTATTTTTTTTGCTACTAAAAATGATCTGTGTTGGAATGAGTGGATTTTTAAGCGCATTTTCCAGCGATTTTTCCACAATTCAAGTTTTACAAAAGCAGAGTTTCTTACTGAATAGCTTTGATTAACCGGAATTTTACGTTGGATCGACTCTTTAATACGAACCTCTATCTCTCAAATCTTTCAACATTTATCAATCTTTACAACACAGGGAGATTGGACTTGAGTAAACTGTTGCCAAATGATGACAATATTTATTTGAGCAAGTCCATACAATCACTATGGACAATCTCTTTGAAAGTAACTTTCGTCAATAGGGTTCCTTTCAAAATTCTAATATTTTGTTTGTCTCTTCAAAACTAAATAAATTCAACGGTCAAAGATATAATTGCTGTGTATAATTGCTTCACCCTCTTTTTTTCTGCGTTTAACTTAATGTTTATTACAGTTGCCTCTCTTTAATTCGATATTCAAGGCGCAGAGAATCTTTTCCGAATTTGAGAAAGATTCGAATTACAGATAACATTTTACACTACACTTTCCAGCTAAAGGAGCCATTGTTTTAGTTCGAGTTACAGAGCGATTCGAATAATAGAGGATCGAATTAGAGAGAGTTGACTGTATTATGTAGATTAATAAGGTAGGTCCGTAAAAATATCATTTTTATACATTTTTCTTTCCTAGACAAGGTCCAATTCGAGCACCGGCACATTTGCGGTCCACCATTCGATGGGATTATCAACCAGACATCTGTAAAGATTACAAAGAAACTGGCTTTTGTGGATTCGGTGATTCTTGCAAATTCATGCATGATCGTACGGATTATAAATTGGGATGGCAACTCGAACGAGAATATGAACAAGGTAACAGTTAGCCTACACGCCTACACTTTATAAGAATGTCCATGATGAAAATGGCCAAAAAATTAAGAATAATGCTAAGAATATCACCATAATGGAATGTTGCTACTCAAGCTAAGAATGCCATTTTAGAGCATTTTCAATTATAAATTGTCAATTACCCCAAAGTAAGGCTCACTCCTTTCACAAAAATACCATTTTATGATTGAGACGTATGTACTAAATGTTAAATCTAGTCTGAATTAGAATTCTTACCTAAGAATGCTGTAAGATTATTTTAGGAAGAATCTCCCAAAAAAGGATTTACACCATTCTTATAAAAAAAGCGTATATATCATATAGAATTCGTGTTTTGAGTACATGATATTTTCTACGTCGCTGCAATAATCAACTTTTTGTGGTTGAGCACTCTTTTGCGAATTGAGATTAAAAGGCAACAGCAATAGAAAAGAGTTCATGAATTCCGAAGTCAATTAAATGATCCTATAAAATAGGCTAATTATCATCAGTCTTTTCCCACCATTATCTTAATGTATTATACACCCCTGTGTCAAAGACCCGCTCGGACCCCAGCATTTCTCAGGACCCATTTCTGGCCGGTCTCCACTTTCGCGCAAAATGAGCGAAAACTTTTTATCGTTTTTGTAAGATCATTGGTTGATTAAAAAATGAAGCAATTCCATTGGGCGAATCTGACGTAAAGGTTTAAGAAAGTTAATCTTCTTTCAACTTTTTCTTTTTTCGCTTAAAACTTTTTTAGTGACGTAATCTTTTCTGCAGGCAAAAACGATTGACAAAAGCTTTTTCCCTCTTTTTCCCACGAAAGTGGAGACCGGCCTTTATACCGGGTGTGCCACAAATAAGTTACCCTCTTTGATTTGATAAGGCCAGTAGAAAAGCGATTTTTCAAAGATTGTTTCTGAATCATTCAGAGGAAAGTCCAACTTAAAATTTGGTGTATTACTTACTACTAATTACTTTTATTGGTTCAAAAGTTATGTTCAAAAACCTAAAAATGTCAATTTAAAAAAATGTCAAAAAAAAGGCTAAAAACAAGGGTATTAATTTATGAGAGAAAGGACTTCTTTTACCAAAACATTAAAGTACAAAATCTTGCTCCTTGTAATACTCTGTATGTTTTCTTTATCTCTATTGTTTTTTTCTACTTCTGCTTTCCCCTTGGGCATAAACAAGATGTAGAATGCTTCAACCCCCAAAAAAGTTTCAACATCTTTCCAGAGTTTCCGAAAGTTTTCTATGTGTGCATCATCGTTGGAGAAAGGTGGAGAAGGTGAAAGTTTTGAGAAAAATGTCTTGTTTGAACTGTTGCAGCTCATTTTGATTCACCCTGTATTTACAGTGCTCTGTACATAATGGAAATACATTTCCTGATGCATTAAATCGTTTTGTGGCTCTATCCATTACAATCAATTTAATACTCTCGTTTTTCCTGCGTTTTTCGCCTTTTTTTTTAGGTTTTTGAACATAACTTTTGAACCAATGAAGTAAAATTTAAAAGTAATACACCAAATTTTAAGTTAGGCTTTCCTCTGAATGATTCCGAAATAATCTTTGAAAAATCTCTTTTCTACTGTGTACAGTGTATCTGAAAATGGAGAAGAGGACTCGGGGAAATATTAAATCGATTCCATACTTATTTTTCCAATATCTTTAAAATGCTCATGAATTTGATGACAATTTTCATCTATATTTTTCATCTATATTTTCAGGGACATACGGCGAAGAGGAATCGGGGAAATATGAAATCGATTCGGACGATGATGACGATCTTCCATTCGCTTGTTTCATTTGTCGTGAACCTTTCCAACATCCTGTTATCACGAAATGTAAACATTATTTCTGTGAGAAATGTGCGTTAGCTCACTACAAGAAAAGTAAGAGATGTTTTGTTTGTGATGAACAGACTTATGGTGTTTTCAACCCTGCTAAAGATGTTATCAAAAAACAAAAGGAACAAGCCAAAAAAGAAAGAGAGGCCAATCGAATTGACAACGAGGCTGGTGGTGGGGGTCAAAGAAGTGATGATGATGGCGGTTAATATGAAATGTTTGATTGTTTTAAATGATAATTAGATTCATCAACCCGAGTATTATTTCAAGGCACTTTTTAATATGACGAACAATAATGAGAAATGTTATAAGGTGGAGACCAACCTTCATAAAATTTGACAATATATACAATGGGCTTTTCCAGAAAAAATTTGAATATGGGGGGTGGAGGATATAACAATTTTCAGTGATTTACCCCCGGACAAAGTGACTTTTGGCCCCCCGGACAACGGGTTTTTCCCCCCCGGTCAAGTATCAGTTGACCCCCCGGACAACCCAAATTACCCCCGGACAGAGCAAATTTACCCCCCGGACAAGGCAAATTTTGTTGGTTTTTCGCTGCCCCCGGACAAAATATCCTCCACCCCCCATGTACGGACATTTTCATGCATGTTCCTTTTGAAGAAACCAACCTAACGGTTATTGGTATACACCCCCTTCTCACAGACCCGTTGGGACTCTCCCACCAGAAAAATTTGTCAAAATATCGTCCCCACTGGAAAATTATACTCCATTTTTGTCCCCCACTTAAAATAATCAAATAAACAAATCCTCGATGGAAATATTGTGCTATTTTTTCATCCCAACTGAATTTTCTGACTTAAAAACAATGGAATTCAAATCCCAGCCAAAAAGAAACATGGAAATATAATTTCAGATCGATCTACATCGAGTTTCAGTCCGTTGAAAAAACCTACAGGGTTTGTGAGATGAGAGGTTGTTGGTATTGAGGAGGCTGAGAAAGTATTAACGAGTCAAGCTGGTTCTGGAACAAATAACGTTTATGTTTTTTATAAGAAAAATTCGAAATGAGCCTGAAAATTCTTAAAATTCTTCAATTACTAAGAAAATTTTAATCGGAAAATAATATTTCTCATATGTGGAAGGAAGAACATAATTATTTCGACATTTGGAAGTTTAAAAATGGTTAAGCTTAATTTGCAACTTCTGGATGAAAGAACGGAAAATTTTAAGTTAACTAAAAAAAATTAACAAAATTTTTGAGGCTCAGTATTCTTAAGATTAAAAAGTTAAAGGTTTTGTTTTTAAATAAGAGTGATAACGTTTGCTTACTCATCAATTTTATTTTACAAGTGTTTTAACATTAGATTGGCATGGATGTGGAGCAAGATTGGTCAGAAAGAGGAAAAGAAAAGCATTTTTTGCTTATATCAGCATAATACAACAATAGCAAGACACTGTCCTGATATGAAATATGTGTCTGATATGAAACGGAAACACTTATGTAAAAAAAAACCCTTTAAGAGAATTTATTGTCGGTAAATATTATAAACATGTCATGTATTACGTCTTTAAGGTGATTATAACGTTTAGATTATGGCCGAATTACACTTTGCAGGAGGTTTTGATAAAACTATTGACAAATTGAATTTGAATCCAAGTCAGGGGTATTTGACATTACGACTGTGAAATGATGAAGTCATCGCGGTGGAAAGAAAAAGGTGAAAAATTAACTCGATTTTTTAATACTTTTATTGATAAGTAACGTTTTATTTATGACTATCGACCACTCTATTTTGAAAATACTATCTCGACCTTAGGGGTGAAAGTGTTAATAGAATTATTGTATCCGCATTTTTCATGGATCCGTTTCATAAAAGAAAACAAGGCTTTTTTTTCTATTCTTCATTTTTTGTTCTTTTACTTTTTCTTTAGCTTTTTCCCCATCTTATTTGAAATTTGAAAGAACAATAAATTTGACCTTCTTTTCACGAACAATATTGACTGTTTCAACTCAATAACCCTACTGTTCCTTCCATTATTGTTAGATGACGGTAACCTTTACTTTCGAAAAAAAGTACTTAAATTATTGTCATGTATACTATTTAAAAATACCGTATAAGTTTTATGACAGCTTTGTTAACGAATTGAGCTTATCATTATTTTGAATATTTTAATCTAGTCCGTTTTTGTTGATTCCACACTTGAAGGACGAGCTACGCTAAATTTGTTAAAGGTGAGATTTTAAAATATTGTCTAAATTCGAAAAAAGTAATTTAAACTACTTTAAGGGAGCATTATGACAAAGAAGATTTGGCTGTCATCGTCTTTACATCGATTTGCCTAAAATTTTCGTCCGGTGTGAAAGAAATGCCCCATAATTCCAGCCAAGCTCGGAAATTGACTTTGACTTCATCTCCATTTGGTATTTAAATCGATGGTATCTCGATCTGGGAACAATTTAATCTCTAGATCTTCAATGGGATTTCGATATAGAAATTTTCATCCCCACTGAGGGAAAAACTTCCACTGAGCCCGAAAAACAGGAGTGTTTTGTTCTTTAACCACAAATAAAAGGTTTTGCAAGGTATTATATATATTATCTTACTACATCCCAATGTGCACAAACGTCTTTTGGACGTCTAATGTACGTTTCTAGGACGTCCAAAGGTCTTAAAGCCGTCCATTGAATGCCCATAAGACGTTGCGTGCCCATAGGGATAGATGTGAATAAACAAAACATTCCAAGGGTGACAGAAATTGCCATCAAATTCACCGATATGAAAGAGAACAAACAACTTTCAGAAATATTTTCTTTTTCCATCTTTTTTTTACCAATGTCAGCCATGCCATTTTTATAGACAAAGGTCAGGTGAAGAGGTTAAAAGGACTTGTTTTCTTTAGAGCACAATGTTCTATCTTTTCTACAAGGAGGAGGAGATATTGTCGATTTGATTTTCTTAAAAATAAAGAACTTTTAAACCTCCTCCGTGTTGTGTTTTTCTGGGAATCTATACTTTTGTGGAAAAAGTTAGAAAATATTTCAAAAGTTACACTAGATCGATAGCACTCAAATCACCAATTAGTTAGCATGTATACCAGGATCCAATCATTACTCTTTATATTTAATCGCGTGATTAAAACCAACCAATCATGTTCATTTTCCACAGTTTGCGCGCCAAGATGGTGTCCTTCATTTCCAGTGACATCAAAGACATTTTCACCATCAAGTTAAAAACACGTCAAGATGATTATACGGATCAATTTTCGCGTATCTTCATGGTCAAAATGTTCATGGTGAGTGTTTTTCTTTCAAAAGTATTTTACTCGAACGTAAGTCAACTCGAACGTCTATTACTCAACTCAATCAAGTCTTGTTTCTTGCTCGTTCAGTGAGTGAAAAATGCCTTGTAAATCACACTCTATTACTCGCGCGAACAAATGTCAATTTCCCGTGCGTTTCCGAGCTCTGGAGACTCCAGTGTACACGCTTTTTTTTTTATAAGAATACACTTTATAAGAATGTCCATGATGAAAATGGCCAAAAAATTAAGAACATGGTAAGAATATCACCATCATGGAATTTAGCAACTGAACCTAAGAATGCCATTTTTAATGCATTTTAACCTGTAGATTGCCAACTTCGATCTTAACATAAGAATACCGTAAGAATATTTTTGGATGATTTTCTCCAAAAAGTTAAGAATATCCATGATGAAATGAAAAAACACCATTCTTATAAAAAAAAAAGCGTGTAGTACTGTACTCCAATTTCGCTACGGGATTAGGGTCGAATTCACCAAAGCTCATATGGACTATTGTAGAATAGTGTTTCGATTGATTTTCTGAGTCCACAGATAATCTAAGAACTGATCGAAACATTAAAAAGAATGGTGATTCAATCCAGGAATTTATAGAGCTGACACCATAGACCACTTCTTTACAAGTCAGACGATCTTTTTTCATGTTTAGGTCTCCGCATTAGTGATGGGTTTCGATTGGTTTCAAGATACTGTGAATTGTATGATTCCTGATATCGACCTTCACAAAGTTGGCGAAGATTTTGTTCATTCTGCTTGCTGGATACAAGGTGTGTGAAAACATTAATTTCTTTATTCGTGTGTTGTGGGGACTATCTTTATTGTGTAATCTCAATTCATTTTTGATTCTGTTTTTTGAATATAAGACGATCTCAGAACTTTTTTGTACAATCTTGGACAAAATATTTGAGACAAAAGGGATATCCCAGCGAAATTTTAAACACCACAAATGATTTTTAAGCGCCTTAAACTACAATTGGAAAGTAGAGTTTTAACTCTGAGTTTTAGCATGAGACTTAAGGGACCTTAGGATCTCAGGATTTTAAAGCTCAAATTTGCTCGAATAAGGCTTGGAATATAGCCTAGAAGCCACCGAACCCCTCTAAATTCGAAATATTCAATGAAAGAAAGCGGAGGTGCTAAAATAGCAATTCTCGCGCGGACTTTAGATTCTGAAAAACGTTAAAATACACTAAAATATCAATATATTTCGACCATAATTATAGAAAGTGGCAAAGTACAAACATAATATCTTTGAAGGCCACCTTTTCTTATTTTGTCTAAAAGAGATTAATTTTCATAAAAGTGGAATGCGACGTAACGGTGTGGCCCATTGTTCTAATGGTATCGTGAGCAAGTGAGTCGTTTATAATCCGTATAATACAGTGATATGGGTGCTATATGATAATACAGTAATATGGGTGCTATATGATAATACAGTAATATGGGTGTTATATGATAATACAGTGATATGGGTGCTATATGATAGTACAGTAATATGGGTGCTATATGATAGTACAGTAATATGGGTGCTATATGATAATACAGTGATATGGGTGCTATATGATAATACAGTGATATGGGTGCTATATGATAACACAGTAATATGGGTGCTATATGATAATACAGTAATATGGGTGCTATATGATAATACAGTGATATGGGTGCTATATGATAATACAGTAATATGGGTGCTACATGATAATACAGTAATATGGGTGCTATATGATAATGCAGTAATATGGGTGCTATATGATAATACAGTAATATGGGTGCTATATGATAATACAGTAATATGGGTGCTATATGATAATACAGTGATATGGGTGCTATATGATAGTACAGTAATATGGGTGCTATATGATAGTACAGTAATATGGGTGCTATATGATAATACAGTAATATGGGTGTTATATGATAATACAGTGATATGGGTGCTATATGATAGTACAGTAATATGGGTGCTATATGATAGTACAGTAATATGGGTGCTATATGATAATACAGTGATATGGGTGATATCTATATGATATACAGTATATGGGTGCTATATGATAATACGTATATGGGTGCTATATGATGATAATACAGTAATATGGGTGCTATATGATAATACAGTGATATGAGTGCTATATGATAATACAGTAATATGGGTGCTACATGATAATACAGTAATATGGGTGCTATATGATAATGCAGTAATATGGGTGCTATATGATAATGCAGTAATATGGGTGCTATATGATAATACAGTAATATGGGTGCTATATGATAATACAGTAATATGGGTGCTATATGATAATACAGTGATATATGGGTGCTATATGATAATACATTAATATGGGTGCTATATGATAATACAGTAATATGGGTGCTATATGATAATACAGTAATATGGGTGCTATATGATAATAGTAATATGGGATTTTCGACTGGCTTTTTATTAGAGAGGTTTCCCAGTTCTGTATTGAGAGGTAGGATTCTTACGCTGTAACCTTACGCTTTACGCTGAAATTGTGAGACGCTGACACACTGACAGTTTTTAAATCGAGTGCGTTAATCCGGCGTAAACCACTAAGGAATCAAGGCCAACCAAATTTCACCTCATCCACAGTTTATTATGGAATCAATATCCAGCACATATATGATAATACGTCACTGGATGATAGTAGCTTGTACGATTGGTTTCTCACATTAAGTTTTGCTCAATTAAGACTTTACAAATTCAAATAATTTTCACTTCTCTCTTCATACACAGGATTTTACGTCTATCCTCAACTTTCCGAACTGATTGGCGAAACGAATTATTACGGCATTCCCAAAGATATCTCCAAGAACGGCGTCAACGCCAAGGGTCAATTATGCGAGATGAAGCAAGGGCAATATGGTGAGTACGACGGTAAGACCCGCTTCCATGATTTGTATGGCTACTTCCGTTGTTATGCCCGTTGTTTTACAGATTACTTAGTCTTATTTGTTCAAATTACAAGAGAGATTCGAATATTATGGAAAGTTTTTCTAAAGGGTTTGTCCTTAACGCGGGACTGGAAAATTAGCTTAAATGATATAAAGATCTCGAATAAAAGAGAATCTTATGTAGTTTTTTTAAGAAAGATAACAGAAAAGTTTGATAAAGATACGGCTTACAGTATGAACTGAATTAAGTAAATGGCAAAGTTAATGGTTAAAAACTTCAACTTTTTAGTTGGGAAGAAGTACAAGAGTGGTTTCTTTTTTTCTGGTTAAAACATCAAATTTTTTTAGATGGAAAGAAATAGAAGAGTGGTTTTCATTCTTTCTTTCAGATTGTATGGAGTTGAGACGTTTGTATTTCTTACAATATCAATGGATGCCTTTCTTCGTAGCTAGTGCCGCCATTATTTATTATCTCCCATATATTATCTACCAAATATTCAACACTGATGTGCAAAGTTTGAAAGAAACCATCCAGAAAGAAAAGGTTTGACACTTTCAAACATTACTGCCGTCTCCTCTTGCTATATTAGCGAGTTTGTGTATTCGAGATAAATCGAGGGGGACGGTATAAAGCAAAGCTGACGTGTCTCCAAAACCATCGTCCACTTTGCTCGACGACGGTAAAAACACCAAAATACCGTCGTCTGTTTAGGTGAGCAATGGCGATATAGAGCCGTACATCAACTATCGACTTTGTTTTGTATCATTTCACTTACCGTCGCTCTCGATATCCTCCGATACATCGCTATTACCGTATGACACGTATTATCGTATTATTAATGACTCCAGTCTATTTTTTCCTCGTCAATTTTCTATTCGCTTTTACTTCGAAGATAAAGTAATGTACCTAAAAAAACTTTTCCATAAATTCAATGTGAACACATGGACCACAGGGACACTTGCTGCTATAGTTGATCTCGTAACAAGACTATCCTTTCGCGCATGCGTGGTGCTCTGCTTTAAAGGGATATGACAAATGTGCAAAAGTAAATGTATTTGAAAATTCTTAAAAGGGCTATCCGCGAAAGTTTATGCTCGCGAAAAATTCATGAAAGAATAGGAAGTCTGTAAAACTAGCGACCGTAGTGCAGTGGTAGAGCATCCGGCTATGGTGCGCAAGGTTGTGGGTTCAGCCCCCAGCCGGGTCATACCAAAGATTTCCAAAATGATACTTGATACCTCTCTGCTTGATGCTCAGGAATTAAGTGAAGGATCAAGGGTAAGTGGAGTAATCCAGGGAGAAATAGTGGCGCCCTCCCCTACATTCGGGTAGATAGCTATCGAAAGAGGAGCCTTCGGGTCGCCTCCGACTGCGGTCGCAGACTTACTTACTACTACTGTAAAACTTCTCACTTAAAATAGAAGATAAGATTTACTAGCCTATATGTCTCTATAAAAGACAAAAGTTTCACTCCAATTCAAGAAGCATTGGCCCATGTAAGCCATTACTTCTTGTGAAAATTTTCATTGTTATTGTCTTGATTCGTCTAAAATAAATTTTGTTTCTTTCACTCTATAACAGGTCAACGGAGGAGATATTGTGGAGAATTTCTTCAATTACGACATTAATACCATCTTCCAAATGCGCTTCAATGTCCTTATGAATCTGGTGGTCAAAATCTTGTACCTTGCTGTCAACCTTGGTGTTTTCTATCTTACAGATCATCTGCTAAATGGTGGTTTCCAACTATACGGTAAGAACTGGTTGGATTGGGCTGCACTACCGAATCAAGAGTCTTACGACTTTAAAACAGGGACATCAGTTAAACCTGGTGATGTGTTACTGCCGACTTTTGGTTTTTGTGAAATTTACGAATCCAGCTCAACTAAAACTTTCAAATATAACAATAAAAGTAAATTCATTTGTGAAATCTCCTTAAACGTGATGTATCAATACATTTTCATCATTCTTTGGTTCTTCATGCTTGCTGGAATCTTCATTTCCGCATTCGGCATCTTACACAATATCGCCGGACATACCATTACGGTCATCTATTTCATCCGGGAAAGCCCGTCCGCTAAAGCACTGTTCCGCTCATTATCATTCCGGGAATGCGAATACCTATCCGTTATTCGACACCAAGATAGCCAACTCTACCATGACGTAATGGAAAGAATCCGTTTAAAACGACCGGAGCTCGCCAAATTTAGCGTCAACGGAAAGATCAATGCCCCACCACTGTCAGCACTCAATTGCGATACTTATAAAGAAACTGCTTTCAAAGAAGGGTCCATATACCACGGGAATCTAAACATGCTTTAAACGAAGATTCTCTTATTTGACTGTTTTGATCCGGAGTAAGACTCAAGATCCTTTGATCTTAGAGAGTGGACTACCAACATAAAATGGACTTGAACCGAAAAAGCATTAGTTTTAGATCTGCACCACAAGACGAAAAAGTTAAAACAAATTTTACATATTGACAATCGCGTACACTTTCCTTTTTCCAGGCAAGACACAATAAGATTTATGGGTTAAGCTAATGCCTGGAAATAAAAAAAATCAGTAACTAATAAAGTTGATACCCCTGTTTCACAGACCTGAACTGGAAAATTCGTCTTCGGTAGAAAAAAATACAAAAAAATTCAAACCCCTTAATATGCCCTTATGTATTTAATCAGTATTAAATTCAAAATAAAATCTCAAATTTTAATTCAAACGTCTTTGTTATAATTATTGAGAGAATGACCCTCAGAATGCCTAAAGTTAACTGGCTCAGTCCTGCTTAATAACGTTTTGATAAATCAAATCTTTAAGATTTAACACATACTTTCTATCAGCTGAGAAGCCTTACCATGAGTATCACAATGCCTAAAGTTAACTGGGTTAGACTTGTTTTCGATAAATCAAATCTGATTTCACACATCTGAGAAGCCTTACCGTGAGTATCAGAGTGTAAAAATCTACACTGTGGCGACAGATCGCCATTACATAATAACAAATACAAAAGTAACCATATGGCAATCATGCAGGATCTTGAATTCTTGATATGCGCAAGTCAAGATGACGTCATATTTACTAACGGAAGTACTCGAAAAAAACCGGATTTTGACCTCCGTGTTTCTATTTTTAGTAACAGAAAGGGATCAAATCCTGGATTTTTTCGGGTGTTTTCGCTAGGAAAATGATTTACGCATATCAAGAATTAAGACCAAACCAACTAAAATGCGCAACAACATTCTTATAGTCCATCCTCACGTGTTGAGTTTTAACTGTGATGCTCGCAATATAAATGAGTAATCCAGCTTTTCCTTGGATCTTTAAGATGCGAGTCTGAGAGAAAAGAAGGTTTGTTTTTTGGGAAGTTTTTCAAAGGACTTTCTTAACTCTGGCTAAACACTGTCCCTAATTGACCTTGATGAATAGCGCTATGGGATAGGGTTTTTATTGTTTAGAGAATGAGGTCTTCATCAGTAAGTGTGACCAATCCAGACAGATGGACAATACAAGATCTCGGATAGATTTCCTGAAATCCCTACTGGGTATATACCTTCATTAAGGTGAGACTTTTTGATTTTCTCTTGGTTAGGATGTCCCATTGGATTGACTTACTCTCATAATGTTTAAATATAGAGTCTTGATCTTCCATCTATAAAAGGTTTTAGAGTGTGAGCCCCCCTTCTATTGTTGAAAAGTTTATGTGCCTCGTTCACTGATTCTTTGACGTTTAGGATTTTTCAAAAATTGAAGTTTTCAAGGGACTTTCAAAAAAATATCCTTCATTTATTTATAAGAACAAGGTTTAGAACTAAGGATATTTTTATTGAAAATTGAAAATTTATTAAATATTTGTAAGCTTTCTTTTAAAGCTGAAGCTGAGGGAATGACGGTTCCAGATGATGGAAATTCAAAACCCGCCTTCACATTATTTTATCGTTACCAAGGTATTTTGACCAAACTTCCACCATACAAAAAATTCAAGTAAGTATCGAAATTCTGAAAACAAATTTATCCTTTCTTTCAAACTCAAGAATAAAATGAAAAGAAAAAAAGCATCACCAACCTTTCAGGATTAGTGGTCTTAATTTGAAAGAACGCCATCAAGAAATCATGAGATGTGAAATAAATGACTTGAAGACTTGTGTCGACAAAAACGTCATTAATTCTTTTCTAACCCAGCTGGCACACAACGTTGTTTCAACGTTCATTTAAGGTTATATAGATGTTATGAACGTTGAGACAACGTTGTGTGCCAGCTTGGAAGAGACTGGTTTTTCACATACATGGTCACGTGGTTTAATTTGTCAGAGATTCCAACTCTCTGTATATTCTCTTTGACAAGCTTGTTGAAGATTTCTTCTCTCATTTTAAATTATAACTTATTTGATTTTACTTGGCCCTGTTATTTTTTGAGATTTGATTTTTCGGTATTTCGTTTATAAACTTCCAAAAAGAAACTAGATAATTATCATTGACCAAAGTCATTTTTGTATTATTTTTCAGAATTACAGAGTTTTTTCTTGAAGAGTTGGAATTCAGAAAGACTGATGCTCATCCTTTAAAGTATCCTTGTAAAAGGTAATAAAATACGTTAGTAAAACTTGAAAACAGTTGACACTCTCTAATTGACCTTCGTCATCAAGAAACTCCTCTCATCGACGATGCTCTATATTTCGATTTGCTCGCTTATTCAATGAAAATACAACAATCTCCATTGAATATTGAATGGGAGAGTCAACTGTTTATTCATAATTGTAGGAACACTTAATAGCTGCCATGAAAACACCCCCTTCTCACAGACCCGGTGGGATTTTACCAGCAAGTGGGGGTAAAAATAACAGACCAAAACTCAATGGGGAATGATATTCCCATGTTTTTTTATGGCTGGGGATTTCAAATCCATTGTTTTCAATTCAGAAAATTCAGTGGGGATTGGAAAAATAGCATAATATTTTGCAATGAGGGTTGGTTTATTTGATTATTTTCAGTGAGGACAAAAATTGGAAGATGACTTTTCACTGGGGACTATATTTTAGCCAATTTTTCCAGTGGAAAGGGTTCCCAGTGGGTCTGCGAGATAGGGTTGTATGACAGTCTAAAATCTAAAACCTAGGGACAAGCAAAAGATCTAGTGTCAGATTCGCCTCGCTTTATTTTATGCTTAAAGCTGGACGAATAGAAATCTTCATAAGATTCCCTATAAAACCTGAATTTAGCCTGTGTCGCACTAAATGATAGATATTTTTACGTGGAAGAGATTATTGCGTTTCGAGACGATAACTGAAGCTTTTCAATTTGTTTGTAATTTCTTTTGTCTTTACAAGATGATATCCAGATGCACGTTCAAGTTTTTATTTTGTAGTTCGGTGGTTAGACTTGAAAATGGATCAGAAAATACTTGCAAAACTTAAGAAAACTAAGAAAAATCTGACTCGTCTTTTTGAGATGGTCTCAATTTACGTTTATTTGCGTCAAACCTTTTACAGTATTTTGCTTTTTGGAAATTTACCTTATCCAAAAAAGAATTTAGCAAAATTTGACAGTGATCTTAGGGTGACAAGATATAAAGGAAAGACACAGTTTTAGCGGAATTTCAACTAAATAAAAAACAAATCCTTTTGTAGCATAAACACTTCTCTAAGACGAAGCTTCAAAATAAACTTAGTTTATGTCAGCCCAGTTTGATTTTTTTGTTTCCCTCAGGGAAAGTAACATTTGCTTCTTAGGCGAAAAAATTCTTTATATAAGTCTGCACATTTGAAATCTTTCTTCAGTGAAGAAAAAACCATCATTTGAAAATTACAGAAGATCAACAAATTCTGATTTTAAAACCTGATTGAAAAAGATAAATTTTAGAATTTTTGCATTTGAAACTTTTCATATTTTAATTTTTGATTTTGATTTTGCAACTTTGTAAAAAGGAAAAATATGCTAAGCATGTACGTGTCATTATTCTAACAGCAATATATTGAACCCTCAAAACGATTTGATCACCATAGCAACGAGGTAATGTTATTCCCAAAAGCAATTACTCATCTTATTTGTTGTAAAGATTTCTCATCAAAACTTTCTAGCATTTTTAATTACCAAATTAATTAGTTGATAATTTTTATCTAAAATTTTCCTTATTTCTACTCATGATTACAATGTTTGCATTATTGCATAATTTTTCGCATAAATCATTATTTTTACCCATAATGCCGAAATTTCATATTTTAACCCAATGGGCTAGCGATATTCAAGTATGTTTAGCATCAAACCCTGCATAATTAGCATAATTACATCTTATCAGCCAATAGGATTGCATTATAACAATGGAAAATGGACGGAGATGATGATTACAATAATAATTTGCCATTGACTCGTTCACGTAAAGATTGGTCATGTCCGAAAGCTGTCCAGGTGTCTGATTATTTTCAACGACAGCAGACTTTTGCGGCTTCTTCTGCTCACGCTGGTAAGTGAATTTATTGGTTAATTAGATTGATTGATCCTCCTGAATATTTTCAACGTGAAGTTCAAACACAGAAGCATTTTCATTTTATTTGAGTAAAATTTAAAACATATATTTAGACGTTTCGGTGTCTTCCGATCACCATCGTAAGTAAAAATTGAAATGAAATTCTCTAAGTTAAAATGTTCACAAACTGTTTTAAAATTGAGGGTATAAAAAGAGAGGAGATAATTGCTTAATCGATAATAAAATTTGCGTAAAAATCAATACAATTCAAATATTTTATTGGTGTGAAATTTTACCCGGATAGCTTAGTAATCTTTAAGGCAGCCTTTTCATAGTTTTCACGCGGTCCACGGCCAGCCGGCTCGGCTATCTATGTAATGAATGCAACATTTGAGGGGGAGGGGATTCGTGCCGGGTATCCCCTGATTTCAAATGCACACTTGCACCTTGACCACTCGGATATTTGGTTACCAAGAAAAACCTTACCTTCGGGGTTTTAATTACAATCAAAGTTATAATATTTGAGAAAAAAGGGGAAGTTCCCTGCAATAATCTTAGACTAGTTAACCACGTCGTTGTATTTCGCTGCAACTTAAGCTTGCAATGGGCTCACTACTATGTCTATGTGTTCACTAAATATATCTTTCCAAACCACTGTCCCGCGGCAATTTCTATCTTTTATACTCTCTTTATAAGCACTATTCCCGCGTTCCTGTGTCCAAGGAAAGACAGACGCTTGCTAAACAATAAAACGATTGTTAAGTGTATTATCTTAATTCGGGAGGGATGGAAAAGTTTCATAATTTTTAATGATAATTGCCACGTACACAGACCAAACTTTTGAACTAGTCACTTTTTTTGGAAATTCTTTTTGAGAATTTTGCGGCATAAGACAATGACATTGAGCAAGAAGGGCAAAGGTTTTGTGGGTATAAATAAAAGAATCTGGGAAATGCTTTGTTTGGTGATGCAATATAGGAAACATTCATTTTGTCACCTAAATATTTTTTGGTCACTCTTCTCCGACATTCTTTCCCCTCTCGGGCAGTGCTCTAATTTCTTAGGCTTAAAAGTTGCACAAAAAGTAAAAAAAAATCGAAATGTTGAAGTTTGACAATTTGATCAATATACCGTTAATCTAAATGTCCATACTTGGACATAGGCGTAGCAAGATACCCTGCAAAATTGATGGATGAGAGTGGTTTTTACGACACTGTAATTATTGTCTTTGTTTTATCAAAAGATAATGAACATGTGGTAAAACGTCTGCACTCCCTCATAAATTTTGCAGGATATCTTGCTACACCTATGCTTGAATTTTTAAGATACAGTTGTACATATATATTTTAGGTCTCGGTAAGATTAATATTTTCGATATTTGAAATCGATTTCATTATCAGACATATTTCTTCCAGTTTCGTCATCGATGGTTTCGTCAATGCAAACCTTGGTCAATGTAAATTTTTGGCAAATTTTATTTTTATTTTTTTCGCTGACAAATTGTTTCTATACTAAAATTATTTTCTAAATTATATCCGAGAATCGTGACTAAAGCTTTTAAAATATAAACTTCTTTAATACGGCCGCGTTATATTCTCATGATAACATTTTTTCAAAAACAATCTGAAAATCGAAATCAAAACGTTTGAAAATTCTGAAAAAAGATTGATTACACTCACAAACTTCCCTTTACCCCTTTACCCAGAAAGAAAAAGAACTCAAAAATATAAGAATTAAGTCGCGCTTTTAAGCCACTGTACAAAATATCTTAACTAAAGAGAATTTAACAAACCCAGAAGTTCGTCCGATCGAGAAATATATCTTGGGCGCCTTTCATTGTTTCAAATTAGAATATGATTTAGAATTTTATCCCAAAGACTTTTTAATTAGGATCATAACTAATTAAATGATCTATCAGCGTAATTAATACGTTTTAATATCAACCGAAACTCAGTTGATTAATGAGCTTAATTAATTGAAATCAAGACATTTTGTCACCCATACGAAAATTTGTTTCTTTAAATGATATTGTCCCAAACGGGAGTTCGGAGATACTTTGAAAACACTTGTCATAGAAATATGCTTGAAGGAGAATATTTTGAGTGATTTTCGGTTCATCATATTTTCATGAGTTCATACTGTAAGTTTACCTCATTTCTCGGTATATCTTATCGGGGAAAACTTCGTCGGGGAAAAGTGACGAAATTTTGGCCAAGTGACGAATATTTTTGCCCGACGAAAATTTTGCCCGACGAAGTTTTCCCCGATAAGGTATCTAACTTAAGGATCTCGCAAAAGAGGGTTCGATCTCACAGATTTTAGCGGCGCGGTCGGCTTTTGAGGGAGCTGGTAATGAATTTGCAAGAAGATTTCGTTCTCAATGAACGACGTTCTTGAGCTGCCTCAAAAACAAACCAAGCTAACTTTCGGTAAAACTGAATTCGATATGAGAGACATTTCCCTGAGTCTCTCTGCGATAGAGTGCCAATATTTTTAGCATTCGAATAAGTTAACTTTATTGACGTTACATTATCACTTCAATGAACACTTCTCACAAGAGTGCCCAGCTGGCACACAACGTCAAAACAACGTCCATGTGACATTCATAACGTCCAAATAACGTTATTTGAACGTTAAAACAACGTTTTGTGCCAGCTTGGTGGAGAGCTTGAGCTTTTTATACCACCGTCGAAAGAAACTATCCTTGCCTTGCCAATCCCCTCAGAAGCTGAACGTTCCACTAAGGCTTGATAGATGTACTAGAGCACGCGTCAAAATGTCCATTTGCTTACGTCACTCTGCTACACTGTATTTTTGTCTCACTTTTTTCTTCTTGGAAATTTCACCGACTAGCTTATCGGTCAGACAGTTCTAAGTCGTTGTTGTGAAGAAGAAAAATATTGAGATTTCATGGTCTAATCTACAATACTCAAGATCTACAAAAGCCAACCAATATTCTGGCAATCTCAGTGACCGGCTGATTGCATATTCTCTTTGTTTTGGAAGTATATCAATTCTGTCATCTTTCATTTGTAAGGCATTTTAACCGCTGAAGAAATTTTTCGACTCTTCTCTGATTGAAGTCCAACTATCTTGTTGTTTCGAACTATACTCGTCTTTTGATTTTTAATGTGTTTATATGAAGTGCATTCCCTTTCTCGGACAAAGGGACAAGCTACTATTAGTTGTTTTCAACCGTCGTTAATATATGGTGTATTGAAGGCATAGCCTGTTGGATGTTTTTGACAGTGAATGATCGTAATTTGAGCGACGAGGATTGTGGACATTATCGATGTAAATGCTACAACGATACCACTAGTAGGTTTTTCTCTGTCATCTCTGGCTTGCTAAGTTTCCAAATTTGTTCGTTTTTGAACGCATCGCCGACTTTATAGTCTCTCATAGACTTTTCTATGCCTGTGTACTACATTTTAGCGATGCTAGATGGATGCTGTCTTTTTGAAAGTGTGAATATAGCCTAGAAACTTGGTGACAAAAATCTGTTTTCTTAGTCGTTTAGGAGAGCGCTACGGTCTATTGAATAACAAATTACCCCAGCATACATCACTTTCCCTCAGCCAGTACAAACGGGATAAATTATTTTGTCACTAGGAAACAGCTATGTTGGGAAAGATAAATCAATTATGGACGTTATCATTAACAAAATATATGCTGGAGTAATTAGTTTTTCAAAAGGGCGTCGCCTTCTCCCAAACGACTATTATCAGCTGGGCTTGGATCTTGGGTTTAGCACCATTATCTGTATCTGGGTGTTACTTAATCCGGTTGAGCACAAGTAATTTTCTTATTACTGCAATCAATCACCTTTCAAAGGAAAGAAAAAATCCTGATCTCGACAGATTTCTTCCTTGGTTTTCTTGAAAATAGACGATTGTTTCTGGATAATAGACTGTCGTGTTCTTTGAGTAACTAAATCTTATTCACGATCTAGTTTTTAACTGAAAATGTTCCAAAATGTCATCACAGACTCATGTCAAAATAAAAGACTTTGCATTTTGTCAATTCATCATACTTTCTATCAAAAACGTCAAAGTCAAATCCACACGCGATGGATCGAAATTTTAAAAACTTTGAAGAAGCCTTTGTTAAGAGATCATTTTGAGGGCTTGTTTTTTTGTTTGCTTCACTCTGAAAATTTGCTGAAAACGTTTTTGATTTTTGATGATGGTCAAAGCGCAAAGAAGAGATCACGAGCAAAACTCATTTCTAAATTTCATTGAAGATTTGAGATTTTAAACAACAAATGTTCGCTTTACAATCACGAAAATGTGAGCACCTCACGGCACGAAAATCCGGTCGAAGAAAACGTAACCATTAATTCTTTTGTGATTTGAATTACTCTTCAATAAAATCATGCTATCATTTCTCACATTCAAATCTTATATCACTGAGACTGCGGAAGTATATAGAGCATTTTCTTCCGGTGCGACTTTATTGAGGAAGTAGACCTATTAAATCCTTTCTCGGTAACGTTTTTGAGTCATTTTATATGCAACTGGCATAAACCTGATGTTAAACCTCTTTTCTTATCTTCATAGATAGCGCGTAGAGCTATCCTCATAAAGGCTTGTTATTTACACAATGATAGACAACCTAGAGCTAACCCTCACTTTTTCTTCTCTTCGCAGATAGCGCTTGCCATTTCAACAACACCTTCTCCGAGATGTCTTTGATTACCAACAACATCAAAACTATCCTCAACATCAAGATCAAAGCTAGACATGATTCTTACACCGATCAATACATGAGAATCTTCATGGTTAAAATGTGCGTGGTTTCTAGTCTAGTCATGGGTGTAGATTGGTTTCACGACACGGTTTCGTGTATGGTACCGAGCAGTAGTTCGTTGAAACCAACTTTCATCCACTCTGCTTGCTGGATTCAAGGTAAGTTTTCCCGAAAACTCTATTTCTTTTCCCTGAATACTGGACTTTGAGGTGCTTCTATTCCCAGCCGGCGAGTTATTGTAGCAATCCAGGGAAAGAAGCGGCGCCCTTCCCTACCTTAGGGTATTTACTTGAGATGTTTTTTTGTTTAGGAAGTGGTTGGGAAATACTCGGACTCGATTTTAAAATGGAATATTAATTAACTCTACTTGACTAACTCTTCTTAGAGCAACAATAATTAGTATGCCTGTTTTGCCGCCAGAAATTGAAGAATGTAAAACGTGAAAATAAGAAAGGGTTCTATTCCATCTGTTATCTGAAATACGGCGCAATAATATTAAGGCTTCAATTTTTCTGGCTTAAAAAAGATTGATGATACGCTTGTAGCCTTCGACTTGAGACTCAAAGTGTATTCTCCCACGAAAAATGGAATATTGCTCAATATCCGTTCCATGGTTATGTAATACTACCGAGTTCATGTATGTGTGTTTTTCAGCGACGGAGACGGTAAGGTTCTAATTTGACTAGATCATGACCAACTGAGGACGACGGTAAATCAGCACTTTTACCGTCCTCGATTTTGCGGGTCAAAAAAAGCGGGTTTTTTTTCCAAATCGCTTCAGTCACTTTACCGTCCTCAAAAGTGCAAATACATAAACTCGCTACTGTAGACTGGTACGCCAGTCGGGCTGGAACGGTATCACGCGGGAAAAGTGAGCGTAGGAGTTAGGTAAGCGAAAGAAGAAATTTTGTCGGCGGCAAGGGCTGAAAGCTTTTCACCAACTTTTGCTCGTCCTCCTACGCAGCTCCTATCCTAGCAAACGCCCGCCGTCTTTATGTTCTCATCCTCTGAAATGATTAATTAACAGACTGGTTTGTTAGTCTAGTAATACTGTAATCTAAACTAAGCTTTCCTTTATAGGATTTTACGTTTATCCAGAGATGGCCCACCGTATTGCGGAATCTAATTATTACGGAATCCCGAAGAACATGGATTTTGATGGAGTTCTACCGTCTGGTGGTTTGTGTCAAACGTACACAAGACAAGGAATAAGGAATTCCGGTAAGTTTATTACACCCCTGTCTCATATTGCGTACTACACTTTGTACTTTGTGATTACACCCCTATCCCATATTGTTCCGGTGAATATCTTATTACCGTTGGGGATAAAGTAAAGGGTGGATGAAAAGCAACAGGGTTTTATTTTATCTAACCCACCATATTTGAGTCTTTTTGTAGCCATTTCTTTTCTCCTAGTTGTAACTGATATCTAACTTCTTGACTGGATCTTTCCATACTTTCCATATTGAGTTTACGCTCTCTAGTTCGATTTTCAAGGGGAATAGAATTTTCGTCAAGTAAGGGAGCGCATCGAATGGTAGAACATCGTTAATGAGAGTTTCTTGTTGATGGTGACTTTCAATATTATCGAATAATGGAGCGTTTCGAATAGTAGAACGTCGAATAAGAGAGTGTCAATTATATGTAAAAGGAAGTGTGTCCACACGGGGATAAAGCTGACTTGCCCTCCGTGTTGTTATTATATTCTGTTGTCAACAGCGGAATTTAATTGTTTTGAAATTCAAACGTTCGAAAATCTGACGTAAAACAGAAAACAACATGATGGTGTACTAGAGTCGACTTTTTTATTGGACATATTTTCACATGAAATCTGTTATCAGTTAGCTTATCTAGTGTGCAAAAATATGATATCTGTGTATTTGACCGAATTGATTACTGCAAAGTAGACTCTCCAAATTCATTTTGTTTCATAATTTGTTTCATTTTCTTTCAGTTTGTCGACCATTTGCGAAACGTTATTATCTCCAATATCAATGGATGCCATTCTACATTGCCAGTTTGTCTCTCATGTATTATCTCCCTTATGTGTTGTTCAGGATTGTTAACACAGATATGATCAGTTTGAAATCAACACTCACAAAAGAAAAGGTAGAAAAGTTGCAGTATGAAATTCCCCTACCTGATCTGGTCATCCTGGAAATATTTCTACATTAAACTTATTAAACCCATACTTATAAAACTTCGTTCTTCTGTTCTTGGTCGAGTGTTAGTGTGCCTTATTTTAGGATAGGCTGCACGCATCCCCTCTTGGTATTTGAATGCTAATTGTGTATAAAATTCCAAATTTGGGGTAACCAGTTTCAATTTTCCTAAAAAGGTTCATTAATCGTAAACCTTTTTTAGGCATTCAAATTTTTAATTCAAATTTAATAAAATTTTACAAGCTATTCAACTCTTGGACAGGGATTTTGCAGCCTAATTTTAGGACTGGTGCAATATATATTAGGCTGCTTGCATCCACTAACGGATTCGTTCTCCTTATAGATATATACTAGATTACCGGTTGTTTTGTAGAGGTCTGCGATTTAGACTTAATGTAAAGATTATTGTAAGCAAGGAAAAATCACGAAAAAAAGAGAACTCATGTGATGTTTCATAGGTCGTGCGATTCTGTAAATTCGTATTTCATCTTGTTACAGGTCGATGGAGCAGAAATTGTTGAAACATATTTCAATTACGATATCAATTCTAACATGAAAATGCGAATCCGAATCGGGTTAAATATAATACTGAAAGGACTCTATATCGCCGTAAGCATAATGGCGTATTTGTGTACAGACTCGTTGTTGCTAGGCAACTTCAAAAACTACGGTGTGGAGTGGATACGCTGGTCACACTTTAATCATTCGAGAGCTTTCGATTTCTTTGTGGGAAACGAACCTAAACCAGGGAATGTTCTTTTACCAAGTTTCGGGTATTGTGAAATCCAAGAAGCAAGTATGGACATCCAGCATGTCTTTTTCAATAAGAACAAATTTATATGTGAAATATCACCAAACATTTTGTACCAATATGTGTTTGTTGTGTTGTGGTTTGTCATTGTATCTTCAATTGCTATCAGCATCGCTGGACTTATCATTAATCTAGCCGGCCACGTCATCACAATGGCATGTTTCTTAAAAGATGGTAGCCCAGCTAAGAAAGTTTACAAAAAACTTTCATTGCGTGAGTGTGAATATTTGACGTTCATACGGCGGAAGAATATCCCCTTATACGGTGAAGTTTTGGGCAAGTTGAGCAAACAGCGAATGAAACCGAGACTCGAAATGAACGGAAATATTATGGATCACGCACATGAGCCAACTATTCCTTTAATGAATGGCGGGAATGGTGTTCATAAACGCCCAAGCAAGGTGGAAAGCAGTGCACCGCCCGATTCAGCTACTAGATGGTCGAAGATTTGAATGGAATTGGATTGCGAGTTGTGAAAGTTAACACAAAAGAGAAAACCTAACCTAACTACCAGGAAAATCAGCAGACCCTGAAAAAAGAAAACAAAACGTTTTATGAAGTACGAAATGAACGCTGTAAGGAAAATATCTTTTAACCAAAAGATAGATCAATTCTTCTGATGACGTAATCAAAGAGTAGTTTCTAACGAAAGCAGTAAGCATGCTTGATGTATTTTCGTAGTAATGTAAAATTTATCCCATCTATAATTTTTCTGCAATGTACGCTCGCTATTTCTAACATTGGAACTATCAATCATGGACAAAATATTTGAGACAAAGGGGATTTCCCTGTGAAATTTTAAACACCACAAATGATTTTTAAGCGCGTTAAACTACAGTTGGAAAGTAGATTTTTATCATGAGATTTAAGAAAACTTATGATCTCAGGATTTAAAAGTTCAAATTTGCTCCAATAAGCCTTGGAGTATAGCCTAAGCCACCGAACCTCTCCTAAATCGAAATATTCAATGAAAGAAAGAGGAAGTGCTAAAATAAAACACACTAAAATCTCAATATATTTCGACCATGATTGTATGTTTCTGTTAGGCACTAAATGTTAAATAATGTAGCGAACCCAGGGCCTTAGTTCGCTTTTTCATGATTCTGATAGCACTCGCGAAAGGCTGTACCAATGTCCATCAGTAAGATCAAGAAGTGCGAGTGGCTCTGGGTACGAGGTTAGAATATCTACCGTAATAATGAACTGAAATCGTCGTGTATAATAATTTATTATTTTTTGGGGGTGTTTTGACGAAATATTTGTACATAGACCGCTAACTTTAATAACGTGTAATTCTTGTAACAATGACTCGAAACTGTAAAATATAATGTCAAAATTCTATAATGCAAGCTTTAATGATTAGTTCCTCGTCATAGGTTGAATGGTATAGTAAAAAGTTTTTACGCCTTCAGAAAACTGAAAACTAAGTCGTTTTAAGTGATGACTATGCGATTAATTATTCCTCTGAAATTACTAGCATTGTGAATACTTTTCCATCAAGTCCCACTCTTTTGGAATATTAACTTCGATGTAGAAGTATTTATGATTTTTTGTACTTTCAAAGGGCTCTGAGGGCTCTGACAAAAAAGAATAATCTTTGTATTTTTTAAGGAAAATAAAGCGTTGCGATTTTGATGAAAAAAAAGATCTTTCTCAAAACTGTGGGTATAAACTTTGTATTTTCAAAGGAGTCCCTCTCAGAACTGTAGATATGGACTTTGTATTTTTAAAGGAAAATCGTCTACCTCAGAATTAAAGATATAAATTTTGTATTTCCAAAGGAAAATCTCTCTCAGAATTGAAGATATAAACTTTGTATTTTCAAAGGAAAGTTTCTCTACGTAGGGTCTGACTTTGATGGTAGATTTATGAGGTAGGACGATAATTCATGTCATAACCCAAATGAATCAAAGAAAAGAATGTTAAGCAAGGTTTTGTCTTCGAAAAGAAAAATATCTCTTAGAGTTGTAGGTTTGGAATTTCATCAACAAATACTTCGTGAAATGTGAAATCAATAAAAGAAGGCCAATCAATAACTACAGTGAAGTCTCGATAACTCAAACGCGCACGGGCAAAGGAATTTTCAAGCTATGGAGTAAGGTTTATAAGGTATTGTTAACTGAACGGACCATAAAAGTTGTTTGAGTTAAGGAGACATTCGAGTTATAGAGGTTCGAGTTAAAGAGACTCTACTGTAACTCTGTTTTAAGGAAAATAATGAAGAAAACCCATAAAATGTTTTGCTCAAATTCATTTAAAATTCATTATTGGAATATTGTTCGTAATTCGTACAATTTGTTAAAATCAATCGAATAAATAAATTAATGCTACAAATTAGAAAATAATCATTTAAAGAAAGAAAGCAATAAAAACCATCGCAGTGGACTTATCCTGATTTGAGCATATATTATTCGAATATTTGAATGGTTCGATGACTCCACTCACGTCAGTCCTTGGTGAGGAGAGACCTCTTAAAATGCTTTCCATAATTTGAATCTTTCTAAAATTCGAAAAGAGAACTCCCCGTTCAAAATTGCTAGTTCCAAATTAAAGCTTAAGGGATGAAGCGGCTTTGTCAACTTTCCTAGCCATTGACTCCAAGGTTTTATTTAAAACCAGACAACCCGAGAGATTGACGACTGTAACATATTTAATGAACAACCTTACTTTACTTTTTTAATACAAAAATAAGCTAATACCCTAATATGAAGTTTTTGTGAAGAATAAAAAGTTAAAAAGATATGAATATATATGTAATACAGTTGACGGTCCTTAATTCGACGTTCTACCGTTCGATGCGCTCCATTATTCGATAATATTGAATGTCATCGTCAACGAGAAACTCTCATAAACGACGCTCCCTTATTCGATAAGCTCCCTTATTCGATGAAAATCCAATTCCCCTTGAAAATCAAATTAGAGAGCGTCAACTGTATATAATTTCCCTTGTTAAAAAGTGCGTATCAAAAATAATTTACTAAGTAGTCAAAGAGTCCCCTTGATCGCTCGGACTGGAAATAGAAAGAAGGAACTTCTGAACTTTGAACCACCCCACCACAGTCTTCTTTACAAATCGCTAAACAAGTAAGAAATCTCAGATATCTACATTTCTGTTAAAAAAAAACTGTTAAAGATTTATTCAAGATTTGACGCGTATTACAGGTAGGGATTTACCAGTGAAAATATTTGTCCACATTTTCGAAATCATGTCAAAAATCTTTTCCCTCTCCGCGTAAGAGTGCGCTCTCAATTGCCATCTCAAAATGTTATCTTCCTCAGCGTTACTTTCTACACCAGGAACATTTCCCGCGTTTTCTTTGGATGTCTCGGTACCGGCATTCGGGATCGCGTTAACATCGGTGACGTAAGAATAGTCATCTTCAACGCTTCCCATTTTGAAGCGATCTCCATATTTCGATGGATCTACAGCGCATGCGTTAAAAATCAAACTTAATTCACCGGAATGAAAATCACTGAATTCAACCCGGACAAGCGATGAAATAAGCCGGACATCCGATAATTCGTACTGTGAGCGATCCGGTAATTCTTTCACAAACAGCGGAAGAGGATAACCCACGTGGTCTTCCATGATTAGACATAAAAATGTCTCGCTTATTACAAAAGTGAAAGGTGTCTCAAGTTCATTTTGTTTTTGGAAAACCAAGGCGTAAAGTAAAATTCCGAAATCGTTTTCCGTTGGAAAGAGATCTACAAGTTGAATATACTCTTGGATTTTCACACGTAATTTCTCTAGTAAATCGTCGCTCGGGTACACAAATTTGATACTGGAATTCGGATGAATGAATTCGGATTTCGGGTAATAATTTGTCCCCGATTCGTCTTCACTTTTGTAGAGTTGAAAAATCTCTGCGGTGGTTTCACGGCTTTCGCTTAGCGTTGAATCATTTTCCAAGACCTTCATTTGTTTCGGTAAAGCGAGAATGGCTTGACTTAAACGTTGTATCAGCTCATTAGTTCGATCAAAGTCACGTGTCACCAACACAAAAGTGCATTCTGGGTAACCCGTCTCCAGTCTTAGACATTGATCGAAAAGTCCAACAACGACCTGTTGAAGGTCACTGATCTCAATCGAGGTCAAATATAACGAAGTTGACGATTCTTGGTCTTCAAACTGAGTATTGGCAAGTAAGAATTTACGATTCTTTGGTCCACATATTAGATAGATTTTATACTTCCCTAACAGCACTGCGACGGGGATTTCGATATCGGGGTATTTGTACGGTTTGCAGCCGACGCACGCTACGTATTGAACACCTGTCGTCGTAACGTCATCACCTTGGGCGATCTTGTTTCGGAATAATTCATTCAAACGGGCGCGATCGATGCTCGTGAACATTTCGGGCGAATCGATGGATTGGTGAGACGGGATAGCGATATTTCCGGACGGTTTCTTGGCGTGTCCTTTGATGAGAGGAAGGCTAGACTTCGTACTAGCAAGAACATTCGATTTAGTAACTTTCAAGTCTTGCCCAAAACTGTTTTTCCATATCGAAGCAAGCGAGCGAACGAGTTGTTCACGCTCTGACAATGATTGAAAGATCATGTTCCACACATGCGCAGTGGAACCTTTGAGATCTGATGATGGTGTCTGTTGGGTATTTCCCTCGAACGTCAAGGAAAGTCCATAAGAACCTAAAAAGTAAAGAAATAACCATTTTCTTAAAAGGTTTTTATTTGAGGTCAGGCTGATGATAATGATGTAATGCCCGGTTCGATCTCTCGCACTACAGAATAAAGCTTATAAAAACTTCAAAAAGCCTAAGCTACAAAACTTTTTTCAAATAGATAATCATTATTTCGAAAAAAACATCCTTACCTCTAAGACTATGCTTCTGCTCTTCCCACAAATCAACACCAATCACACTTTCCGCCTTATTGACGTCATCAACCACCCACTGTGGCGTGAAAGGGGCGGAATGAATGTACGAAGGGAGCGGCCAATGTACATAATCTTCATCGCATAGAAAGATTCGCAGGTTGGTTAAAATCATGCTCCTCAGGTAGACCGAAGTGACGTCATCATAAGCGTCTTTTCGTGCGTTGTTTTCACGAATCTGATACACAATGCAGTAAGAGATAAGATTTTCACGACTGCCGAGAGGAGAGATTTCTTGTTCCTGGAGTTGTGCTTTCAGAGCGTTGATTTTACTTTCGTCAGGATAAACGATACTGACTTGGTTCTCTACTGGTGCATTTGATTCTTCTTGAACTCCTGTTTTGATGGATACAAGGCTTGTGAGGACATCTAAAAATTGCCCTGTTTTGTTCGCATCTCTTGTCAAGAGCACAAAAGTTCCTCGAGGTCCTTCATCACTGACTTCTAATCGCAATCCTTGATCGAACAACCCAACGACAACTTCGCGCAATGATTTTAAAGGGAAACTGTAGAAACAATGCATAGCTTCCTCGAGTGAGGCTACTGTATTGAAAGTCGGGGTTTCCTTGGAGTCCAGTTCGTCATCAGCTGGGTGGAAAACCCGAAACAGGAAAATGTTTAAGGAGGTTGTGACAACGGCAACCGGGATTTCCTCATCCGGGAAAAGATACGGAAGACAGCCCACCCATAATACGGACAGGATGGTTTGTTGTTGTTGTGAGTCAGTGTTCTCGACATGCTTAAGAAATGAATGTTGTTCAATGTTGATATTTTCGTAGTCTGTGTGTTGATGTTGCTGTTGGCTAGTCTGCCGTTGTGTTTTCTGACGGTTTTCGTTCTTTTTGGGCGACGCGGACGATGCTTTCCGTATGAAGTTTTGGAAGAACGCCATGAGGATGTCTTTGGGCATTTTGTAAGGGTTGTCTAAAACGTTACTTGTAATCTCTTGAATGGTAGCGATCTTTGATACAGTCCTGTAAGAAGAAATGAACTATTAGGTAAACTGTTTGATTATTCATCCTAGGTAAATAAATTTGGAAATATTCCTTGTCTACATAAGTTGAGTGCGTTAAATTATAATAAACGTGCTGGAGGAAAACCTGATTTTCAGATTAATTTGAGGATTCCTTTACTATATAATACGCAAAAAAATTTTCACGACACCCAAATTCTAGCGAAATTATCTATGGAATAAAATAACGATTTAAATGGATGAATCTATAATCAACCAACCTTCTACCCTCAGCGCAACTCTTCAAGATCAGATACAAGCCGGCGCAATCCTTCAATGCTTTCGTCGTAAATTTGACCAGAGAATGACTCTGTGTGATAATATCATTATTCTTTTCCCATTGTTTGGCTTCGAATTGAAGAATTTGTAATGATGGGCCGTCTTCAAAGATCTGCACACCTCGAATAGAATCTAAAAAGTGAAGTGTGGAAAATAAAACTTTTATGTTCTCTTCCGAAACAGACAGAACAGAACTGAACAACAACCTTTCAGTCGTGTGCTGTGAAGCATTTACTACTCTCGGGTACCTAATATAATTAATTTTTCAAAAATTTTCCACCCAGGAATTCTTATTCCAGCCCCCCCCCCCGCTTATTAATTTTTGGGAAATCATTTTTGAAAGTTCCCTCTTTCGCCCTAATTCTGCTCTATTAGCCTCCTTTTCGAAAATTTTCCACCATCTTATTAGTTTTGAGATTTTTTCCAAACCCCCGGCTATTAGGTACCCGAGAGTAAGTGTTTACACAGGTTTACAACACAAGAAGGCGGTTCCAAATAATGTTTCCTATTAATAGAAAGGCTGGTTCTTGATGAAAAAACGATTTGTTCGTTTCTTTTCAAATATTTCAAGTTACAGTCAGTTCAATTGAGTCTCTCTGGGGTTCCAAAATTACGAGAATCAACTCCCTCACAGGATCATAAATTCTTGAAGTTTGGACTAAAATTTGAAAATCTTGACGGAAATTTTGGTGAAATAGTCTCTCTAAGGGTGGCAAAAACGTCAAAAAAGGACAAAATTGGAAAAATTGTCTTTGAAAGGGTCGCAAAAACGTCGAAATTCAATCTCTCTATGGGTCGATTTTGCGAACTTTGGCTCGGACATACCCGTCATCTCGCAAACCTAGAACCCTCCGGAATGCAAACCACTTACTCAAGTAATAGCTTTTGACAGTGGAACCCGTTTCAAAATTAATCTGCGATAAAAGGTTGGTTTCTACATCAACAGCGATCAAATATTCTTTTGTCTCTTTCTCTTCATCTTTGTTGGAGGAAACCAGGTAGGTCTCTTCGAAACTAAAATAAAGAAAAGAAAGTTTTTTTTTAAATCGTCATTCCATACAAAAAAATATCATGGTAAAAGACATAACTCAAGAACAGCCTGGTTAACAGATGAATTAACGACACTATAAACTAGCCTGAGTAAGCTAAGCCAGTTTTTAAAAGATCAAGATACGGCTGACGGCAATATAGCGTTATCGGCGATTTTTATGATGTACGGAATTTTAAGTTTGCCTTGAGAAACATATATTCAGATATTCAGTTAAAACTTACCATCAGATTTTACCAAGTGACTGAATCAATCTGACTTAGATTTCTAGGCTAACTCAAGAACAGATTTGTCTCAAAATAAACAAGTGATACTTTTATGGACCTACCTGGTTATGCATTTAACACATATATAATTGATATCTACATAAGCGTGACCATTAAACAATCATTCAGAACACAAATAGTGACGATCTATTAAAATTAGTTTTTTGTTTCTTATAAAAAAACACGTTTAGAAACCAAAATTTCATGCTCTTGAAATATTCTTTCATATTCAAGAGTTCGAGAGCAAAAAAACATATCTCATCAAAAAATTCAGTAATTTTAAGAACATTGATGTAGGCTTATTAATAGTGATTTTTATAGATAAACATGCGTTTTTTGAGCCAACAAATTTTTTTTGCAAAAATCTGTTTGAACCATCTTTTACCTATGATGGTACCTTACTTTCCTGCAAAAAATTAATGATCCAATTTTTCCCAAAGTCCAAAAAACACATTTTTAGCCGTTTTTTGCCCAAATTTTTTTTGGAAATCGGGCTCCGTCACATTCGAGGGTTTATAGTTATGCATCTTTGTGCAAGAAATCAGAAAAAACTAACGAGCCAATCATGAGGAAAGCTAATAACTAACGAACGGACGAACGGACAAAGGTTAATTTATAGGACCTCCACCGGGGTAGGTCCAAAAATACCCCATCCAACACTGAGCTATAAGAATCGCACGGTTAAGTGACAATACTCCGAAAACATTCAGATTAATGATCATTGTTTTTTAGTCTTTAAAATAAAATTTCTTCTCTGAAAATAACGTTCCCCTAAATGCGAAATTTGTATGCAAAAATCATGCAAAGAGGTATCACTTTATCGATACTATGATCGTTACACAGGCTGGCACTTAAAGGTTTTATTTTTATAAGAGTGATGTCGTTTGCCTACTCATCAATTTTAATTTACAAACTTTTTCACATTGGATTGACACGGATGTGGAGCAAGATTGGTCAGAAAGAGGGAAAAAAAGAATTCAATATAACAATAGGAGACACCGGCCTGATATAAGACATGCGCCTGATATGAAACGGGAATAATCATGTCAAACAAGAACCTTTCAGTTACAAAAGTGAAGGAGATGAACGGGAACAGTAAAAAGAACTTGCTGAAAAGTGGAAGATACTCACACGTGGACGTTTTCACGGATAAGTCGTTTGATTTCAGCGCGCAATTCGTCTGATAATTCCAAATCAATAGCTTCCACTGATAACAAACGAGCGAATGATGGCTAGAATAAAGAACACGAGAAGGAAACCCCTTGAAATAAATTGGATGGATCAATCATACTTCTAATGAACATCAAATCATGATGTCGTGTCGGCGTCAATAGTGTTTTCAGGGTCATCAAATGTGAATAAAACTTACCAGACACTTAAGTAGGCCATTGTAGTCATCATATGTAATTATAAGAAATTTGAAAATAAGCTCTAGTTTAGACGGCCCACTTCTCACCCTGCCTATTCTAATTGTTAATTTAAAGTGGGCATGAAGTTGGCTGTCGAAAGTCAATGCAGTGCTTGCCCTCTTTTGACGTCAATGCAATGTCTTCTTTCAACCCTCTTCAAGCAGAAATTTCAATTTTGCGCCCACTTTTTGCCTACTCTTACAATTAGAATAGGCAGGGCGAAAGGTGAGCCGTCTAAACTAGAGCTTAGTCATTTTTCCTACGATTTGGCCTTCAGGTAGTTGGAGAAATCATGAGTTCTATTGAATTGAGATGAAAATAAAGTGACAGTAATTTTCTTTACCAACCTGCTTTTGTTTGGGTTCACAATCGCCCTCATTTTTCGTTTCTTTCACCGCAGTCTCGTTTTGATGTTTTTCTTCTTTATTCTTCACTTTCTTGCTGTTTCGTTTTCTCATGGTTGAAGGAGAGGCTGGTTGCTTGTTCATTTGAGGTTTCTGAGGCTAAGCATGTGTCGTAAGAAAATAGAAAGAAAGTAATTTAAAAAGGAATAATACAGTTGACGCTCGCTAATTCGGCGTTCTACTATTCTATACGCTCTATTCTTCGACAATATTGAAAATCACCGTCAACAAGAAACTTATAAAAGGACGCTCTTACATTCGATACGCTCTCTTCTTTGAATGAAATATGAAAGCAAAGTATGCTAGATGCTAGATCCTAGATGCAGCAGTATGCTAGATGTTTGTGACATTTCTTGAACATTTTCCTAATGTACTTCCCAAATGAAATTTACGTCTCTATCTTTAAATCTACTTTTCCGGTATTTCAATAAGAAACATACTAGGTCACTGATATGTTGAAAGTTTCGTGCTTCTGCACTTGTTCAAATGTACAAGAGGAGGAGAATCTAAGAGTAAGTCATATTTTATTGAAAGGTCAAGAAAACTTGTTCGAATTAAGGAGATATTCGAGTTCTGGAGACTACACTGTCCTCTGTAAATCTACTTTTCCGAGATTTCAATAAAAAAGATACTATCACTGTTTTTTGAAGGGACAAAAAAACTTGTTTGAGTTAAGGAGATGTTCGTTTTCAATAAAAAAGATACTATCACTGTTTTTTGAAGGGACAAAAAAACTTGTATGAGTTAAGGAGATGTTCGAGATTTGGAGACTATACTGTACCTGTTGTTGATGTTGGTCGACGTTCATTTCGTTGTAGACAGTCAACCATGATTCACCAGCATGTTCTCTCAGTTTCTCAATCTTCTGTCGAAATTGTTCATCTTCATTCTCCAACACTTCCAATTTGTCCTCTGCTGAAAAAATGTCAAAATCACTGACCTTCATATACCTTGGACCAAGCTATATCCGCCATCTTTGATCGGAGTTTTTTTTTGAACGTGATGCCCAAATGGTAGCACTACTCGATGTGGGTCGATTTGTTATTCAATGTATATTTTCTGTTTGAAATTTTTTCACCGACATCTGAGTAGTGTTTTCTATTTCTATCCATTTATTTGCATAAGCCTAAAAAAGCTAACATCGCAAATAAGTGCTACCATTACCTTACAAATATAATATAAGACTTTGCTTGGCCGAGATCGAGAAACTGTATCCATAGGGTACGTAAGGTCAGTGATCAAAACAGAATTAAAATGGATAGGCCTTTTCATAAATTACGTCACGAACATCACTTGCCTCGTATTTAAACAATTACCATGGTTATTATGTCCCTTGAGAGAAAAATGATTTTTTATGAATAGTAGTAGTTTCAATAAAATCTGCTGGAAGTTAATCACCATGGCAATAATTTCAAATCGAGGTAAGTGATGTTCGTGACGTAATTTATGAAAAGGTCTATTAACAGGTTTTTTTTGGGAAACGTGAAGAGAAGAAAAAGTATTTCATTTAATGGTCCTAAAGATATATTCATGTTTATCAATTCTTAGAATTTGCTAGGAATCAGTAGGCTTGAAAATTCCATTAATTAGCCAGAGCTAATTTGAAATTCTCCTGCCTAAAGAAAAAAACTCTAAATGTAACGTTTTAAAGTACCGTAAGGTAATAGCCAAATAAAACAAGGAACCTATGATCAATTTAAAGAAACACGGAAAGCTCCTTCTACAATCATGGTCAAAATTTATTAAGAATTTAGCTTATTTTCTCGTTTTTCGAAAATTGGAGTTCGGGGGAGAAAGTCGTGGGCGAGAAAGTCGCTTTTGGGCTAATTGATAAATTTATTCGCGCATTTCAAGTCAGGAGGGGTTTATAGACTTCCAGGCTATATTCTGAGCCCTATTGGACCCTTCTTGAACTTTTGGATCCTAGTTAAGCGTTAAAACTATACCCAACCTAATATAGAGCGCTTCCAAATTGTTTGTGGTTATATAAGATTTCGTAGGAATTTCCTTTTTTTCTTGAAAAAATAATTGAAAAATACCTGTTTTATCTTTGGTCGAGACACGATTTGTAATCTGAGGTATACGTTCTTTCTGAAAAGCGAGGAAACAAATTTGAGAAGGAGCTTAAAAGTAGTTTGACGGCGTTTTAGTTACCATCCCTTCAGGATAACATGAGGGTAACCTTGACTCTTTATAACCGACTGTTTAGCTAATCAATTGCAGCATAGTTTTAGATAGTCTATAAACAGACCCGATAGCTACGGCTAATTTCAAAATTCATTGGGAGACGACGAGAGAAGTGTTGCTATTTGCATATATCAGGTTTCAGTACGGGAATTTCTTTATCAAACAGACAATGCGCACAGAGTGAACTACAAACGATAGACGTGAGATACACCCTGGTACAGAGTAAGTTTTAGAAAGCTCCATTTTGTGGAAGAGGTATTTTTAAAAATAGCCAAAAACCAAAGATGACTAATTACCCGTTTAGTGCGTGGTGAAGTCGGCTTCTTGTCATCATTTTGTTGTGATGATGCAACAGTAGGTAAAAGAGGTGACACAGGGCGTGGTGTGGGTGGGGCAAAACTTGGGGCGTATGACGAGGCGGAGGACTGTGACACAGTTGAAGGGTAAGGTTCATCTTCAACAATATCGTAACTGTCCTGCGATGCTACGATCTCTTTTATCTTGTTCTGTGAGGGGAGTTTGAAAGAATAATTAATACAGTATGATTCGAAACCTCTGTAATTCGTACTAAAACATCCCTTCAGCTGGGTAGTTGTTAAATAAAACACACCTTGTAATTCAAATCTTTTCCTATTTCGAAAAATATTCTGTCCCTTAAAAGACGAAATAGAGAGAGAGTCAACTTTAACACAACGTTATCGATACAAAACGTACCAAATGAAACTTAAATAACTTATTTTTCAGCACTTTTAAACAGTCTTACCATTTCTCTGTTAGAGGTTGGTATACCATCCAAAACAACCTATCAAAAAGAGACAAAAGGAACACCATTCAATGGTTCAATGATATTATTTATGGTTTGAAAATGAAATCTGCACTTCGAAGAAAAGTTGCAAAGTTAAAAAGAACTTATATGAATATGCATGCTTCAAACAACTTTCCATAAGTCATTGTCATAACGCTTTTACACTGCTTTAATGATTTAGTAGTTTTGCTTTAAGAAACTAAACCATTCTTCTGACAAGTAATATCCATTTTTGAAACATAACAAAAGATATTTATTATTCTCCTTACCTCACCAGCTCTTCCTCCAAACTGTCCGAGAATACGTGTCCGGTAATTGCCAGTCTCTGCGAAAGGGTTTCCAACGACACGAAGCCTTCTCAATAATGGAAGGTTCCCAAGAGGTAACACATCTTTCACCTGAAAAGAGAATTTGACACGAAGTAATAGATAGAACTGGTTCATTCTTTGGCTAAGCTAAATTTTTATTATTTAATTAAAAAAAGATTCGATTTGCATAGGGAATGGCCTCGTCAAATTCAAATGTTTTCCTCCATAATGGAATCATTGTCTAGCTTTTTCTAGCATTACAGTACACTGGATAACGGATTCGATTAAGTTTTACAATGGCACCACAAAATAAAGAAAGAACGAACGGACGAACGAGCGAACGAACGAACGGACAAAGGTTAATTTAAAGGACCTCCGAGGTAGGTCCAAAAAAGGAAGAAATTGGATATTTACAGTGGGAAATTTGCGGTAGCTTAAATACTACTATCCAAAAGTGACCTCTTTAGTTCAAAGCAGCAATGGTTGATGTGTACATAGGAGTAAAGAAAATTAGTTTACCCTCTTCATACGGTTATTGGAGATGTTCAACTTCTCAAGACAGTACAACTTGTCCAACCCTGTTTGTTAAGTGAGAGAAATAAAGACTAAGAATGGGCTTTTCCAGAAAAAAACCGTATACCCCCTGTTGAGGAGGTTCATTTCCGTTCCAAGGGGTAAGGTTTAATATGTGGCGGAATTCCATAGGGAGATACAAAAATGTGTCAAAAATAACTGGAATTCCATGGGGGTAGCTTTTTAAATCCTACTAAAGTTCAGAGTTTCAAATGGGTTTAAACCTGAAATTGTCTGGAATTCCAAGGGGTTACAGCATTTCCAGCCACAGAGGGATGGACCTCCTCAACAGGGGGTATACGGTTTTTTTATGGAAAAGCCCAATCTGAGTTCTGTAAAATTTTAAAACCTTTAAACTTGAAAACATTAAAATAAGTAATGATAATAAACGTTAATAAAAGTATTAACGATCCATTAATATTCATGATTTGCACAACTGGAGAGTCTTCTCAGAACTTTTAAAATCTTCCACCCAATACGTCACTTAAACAATAGAAAAAGTGACGTATTTTAAGTGAGAATTTTGGTAGTTCTCAGAAGACTCTCCAGTGGTGCATATTATGAATTCACAGATCGTTTAGAATTGACAGAGCTTTGTGTAACATCGAGGTAAAGAGAACACGGAGTCCACGTTTCTCGAAGTTTGATATTTCCTACAGTAGTTGAAAACTTGTACCTAAGCTAATACGATCAACAAATAAAAAGAGGAGTATTTCCCTTACCATCAATGTTTTGAATACCATTACCGGCAAGGTTGAGGAAGGAAATACTAGGAAGTTTGTAAGGGAATTCCGATAAATGTCGCATCTCGTTGTACGATAAGTTCAAGTCGGTGAGAAACGTCAATTCCTGAAAATTACAGTATTTTCATTACAGCATATTAGTCGACTAAATTCGAGGAAAATTAGGACATCCAAGGATTTTCTAAGCACCTTTTTATGTCTATATACCCGCCAAAATTACTCAATCTACAATTGAGTTTTGGAAACTGAATCCAAAATATAAAATACATTTCCTCGCAAAATTAAACTTGTTTGTTGTTTGGAAACAAAAATCTCTAATATTATCTACTATTTAAAATATTTTAGGAGCTTCGCCCTCTAAACACCAACCAAACCCCCAGCTTCGTCATATACAGCTTGGCTGAGAAAAACCCCCTTTTCCAGCATACTAGAAACTCAAACCAAATTTACAAAAACGGCTCCAGCTCAAAGTGCTTAGAAAAATCCCTACCATCGTAAAAAAAAGTGAAGAACATTGTAATAGTCTATACAAACTAATATCATCACGTTACTGTATTATCATATAACACCCACATTACTGTATAACACTTTATTATGAACGATTTCAATGTACAGTGCAATGTTTCCAGTCGTTTTCACAAACTAATATTTCTACGTGATAGTTATTGATTTATCGTATAACATATTACTGTATACTACTTTATTATGAACGACTTTAATGTGACTGACAGTGTTAGTAACGTGTTTCCATATTGAATTACCGGTGCTGTAAAACATGTACAACAAACGACTCTAAACTAATGAGAGAGTAGAGAATATCTTACAAGAAAGGAAGAGAGCAAATAAGTAAGAACGTACCTCTAGATATTCGACTTCGGTCAGTAAATTGTGGCTTAAATCCAAACACTCTAACGATGGAAGAAGTGTCTAGAAAGAAAACACAAGTGATCAATGGATAAACAGGATAAATCTTTTGATCAGAGTTTTTTGTCCAGGATTTTTGAAGGTCAGTGAGATGAGAAGCTTTCTTCTAGATTCCTACGTTTATAAAGATAACAAAACGATTGTCTATTTCTGCTCGATTTATTGTGTCGATTCCTAATAGTAGGGGTAGCCAAGCCTGGGGTTCCGTGACATCTTTTTTACGACCTAGCCATTTTTAGTCTATTCCAAAGAACAGTTATGATACAAGATTTTTTTGAGAAGGAGGACGCGGATTAGGCCCGGAAAAACCTTTTGTGACCAAAATAGTGACGTCATAGGAAAAACTGCAAGGGAAAATAAAGCGTGGAGAAATAGCTTATTTTCAAAAGTTAAAATAAACGAATGATTGGTACCATCTGAAAGAGCATGAAATTTCGAGAAAAAAAATTGTAATACAACAACTCTCTGACTAAAACACACAAAGAAATAATACTATAAGGTAGGAAAAATTTTATTTCTTAGATTTTCGTCTGCTAACTAGAAACTTTACAGCTTATTTCACTATGCAGTTTTGTTTTGAAAATCTACCTAACCCAGCCTCGCTTTCATGTTGAATTTCCGTGTTACATATTTTCACTTACCATTGAGTAATCGATGGATCGGATATCGTTATAACTGAAAGAAGCTCGTTTTAATTTTTTCCATGACGGGAACCGCTCTGTGATTTGAGTGCGATCCTCTTTACCATTTTGAGTTGAGACGGTCATCAAAACACCTTGCTCCCAACACTGTGCACCGATCAAAATATCCTGTGCAAAAGTTGGAGGGAATATTCGTCAATGAAAGGTAACAATAAGTACACTGACATTTAAAAATGGAAGGAGACAAAAAAATTAAAGCTAAATTAGCGAGTCCATTTCAGACCGAGAAAGACGGAATTAGAAAGTGCCGACCTTAGAGCCGACTTAGCATAAAAAACGACGTAAATTTTCCACGATCAACTATTTGTCAATTCACAACTACCATTACATACTATAAAATATAGAGGACAATATGTTAGGCTTTTTGAACTTATTTCTTTGAAGCAGCTCGTGTCATTAAGGATTTGCAGACGAGTTCAAGATTCAAACTTTGTTGTTGTAACAGGTTGTTATGTGTTGTTACACATAAACAGAAATGAAAATTGATTGCTGTACAGGACATACACCTTCTCCTACACTCTCCCTCTTATTCTGTAATGGATTTGGCAACCCCAGGACATACACCTTCTCCTACACTCTCCCTCTTATTCTGTAATGGATTTGGCAACCCCAGGACATACACCTTCTCCTACACTCTCCCTCTTATTCTGTAATGGATTTGGCAACCTCAGGACATACACCTTCTCCTACACTCTCCCTCTTATTCATTATAAAAAAGTGCTTCCCATTATAAAGACTTAAAGATGCATCTCTCAACTTAAGGGGGACCAATCTTTTACAAAAAGATTCGGATTATAGAAGTTAGGAGCAGAAAGAGAGTTGCCTGCATACGCAAAGAATCTTCAACAAAACAGAATTCAATCAGAAAGGATGAAAATCTTTTCTGGAATACTATCAGTTTAAAGCATGTATGAAATTTTATTACCTTTAGCAATTGGATAGATTTGTGAACGCGCAATTCAGAGGTGCATTTTTGAACAGCTTCGATGCCCTCTAAATATTCAATATCACAACATTGGATCTGAAAAAGAACAGAACGGGATATACGAGAAATGATGTAATGGACTATGGCAACCCAAGTAGGTTAGCTCTAGTTTAGACGGCCGACTTTCTGCCCAGCCTATTCTAATTGTTTGAGTAGGCGAAAAGTGTGCACACTTGGCGCTAAAATCTCTGCTTGGTAAAGATTGAAAGAAGACATTGCATTGACGTCAAGAGAGGGCGATGCATTGACTTTAGACAGCCAACTATTTGCCAACTTTAATTCATAATTATAATAGTCGAACGTGCACACCGCACTGGGCTCAACTTTAGATATTTTGTTATTCGAAAGCCTAATTGTAACATTTCAAATATTTAGTATTAGGTAGCAAATATTATAACCTTGTCCGTTTTGGCTGAAATTTGGTTCACTTGTTCCACTTATTCACCTGGGGTTGTTTTTATCTTAATTTTTCATTTTTTTATATCCGTTAAAATAGTGTCTTTAGAATAGTGTCCTCGTCCTCAGAGCCTCAATAATACTTTCCAATTTCTAGTCGAATAAAAATATTCGCTAGAAAACCACAAAAAATTGAACAAAAATAAAAAAATAATGAAAAAGTTGTAAAAAAAAACTTGATTCAATTTTTAGCCTCGTTTTGGCGCCAAATCCGACCATTTTTGAAGTGAAAAACTGGTCATCAGGCCCCAAAAATCAAAATTTTTGAAAAATGTAAAAAGCACCCCCAGATATTCACTCAAGGAACAAGTTTGCAAAATTTCAGCCAAATCGAACACTTTTTGAAGTCTCCAGGCTGCCCCAAAGTTTTAGCCTCGTTTTGGAGAAAAACTCGTCCCCAGGCCCCAAAAATCAAAATTTTCGAAAAATGAAAGAAACACCCCCAGATATTCACCCAAGGAACAAGTGTGCAAAATTTCAGCCAAATCAAACAATTTTTGAAGTCTCCAGGCTGCCCCAAAGTTGTCGGACGGACATACATACAGACATTGTCAGATTCTAGCTCAACTGAAGTTGAGAATAGGCAGGGCGAAAAGTGGGCAGTCTAAACTAGAGCTTAGCTTTCGATAGGGTAGATTTGTAAGGTGCAAGTGCAATTTTCAATAACCATACCAGTACTAGTTCAAAATTCTATGGCTATTTGGTATTTTTTAAATCTCCTTCACGATTACCAATAATGATGCTTCGTTGGTACCGCGATGGAAATACTTAAATAATGTTTCAGATTGAAATTCTAATAACTTAAAGTAGGAATACAATCGAAATTTCAATCTCAATATACCTCTTATCACCTATTTTAAAACTGAGAAAAATGATCAAAAGCAGTGAAGACAAACCTCAAGATAATCTAATGATCGAAATATGGACAAGTCATATGTAATGTCTTCACTGCCAACACAGTTCTTCTGGAATCCTGGAAAAACCTGTAAACACGAAAAGAACGGAGGCAAATTAAATCCTTAAAGTTCATAAGGTTTATAAAGTATGATAAACTCGTGCGAAGAAAAAACCGAGGTACTGCTTGCAAAGCTATCACTTTAGAAACCAGGCATTATCCATAATTTATACGTTTGTATCGGTCGAAATCTCTCTTGAAGTTCCCTCTTGGGAATTGTAAAGCCCCAAATAAGAGTAGAAAATTTAGATAGAGACCAGGCTAAACTTTAGAAAAGCGGGGAAGAACTTTGTTGCTTCCTTTTACTTTATGAAAGAGATTGATTTTGCTATACAGGGTGTCCTGAAAAAGTGGAACAGAATTCAAAAAAACATTTTAATCACTATGTGAATTTTTTATTAGCTATTGATCGAACAAAGAAATTTCATTGTTTTCTATATGATTACTCCAACCCCAACCCAGCAATATAATGAGTTCTGAAATTTTTACATTACAAAAAAGATGTTTCGTTTGTTTTCAGTCGCAATGTGATATTTGCTGATATTTGAGGAAGGAAAGCATGTTCGATATAAAGTCAACGGACGAAGAAACGAGCTTCATCGAAACGAAGATTTGAAATCCTTAAAAGTAGGATTGAAGCAGCTTACGAGTATTCTGGGAACTTGTTGGATGAAAGAATAAAGGTGACCGATATCTTCCGCTGGATCTTGTGATTCTGGAAAACAAAAAAAAAGCAACACACTTTTTTATAGAAGAACAATTTTATATGAACAATGAGACTCAAAATCGCCAAAAAATAAGAGCGATCTAAGAACAATGCTGAGCCTAAAATTACTCCATTTCAAGCAATTTAGGGGTTAAAGTAGTAGCGCCTGAGTATAATGCCTGAAATACCTCAACTACACCTTATAAATAAGAACAGGATAAAAGCAATTTGATGCTCAAAGTGCCAAAAAAATAAGAACAACCAAGCCTCATTTTACTGGTTCTTATAAAAACAAGCAACATGCTGAATGGACCTACCTGTTGATCAAAATCAGATAAAAGTAGGTGTTCTACATTTTACTATTGGTATTGAGCAAACACAATAATTTTTAGAACAATGCAAAAACGTCTGATTTATTTTCTTTTATCATTGTGTAACTTGGTCGTCTTTTTTTGAAAATTTTATGACGAAAAAAAATTTTCCGAGAAAAATTACTTCAGCCACATTTTAAGGTACCTTGCATTCTATCTTTCTGACAAAAATCAGGAAAAACTAATGAAGCAATTTTGCACCAAGTCCAAAAAACCTTATGTTAGGTAGTTTTTGGCCCAAATTTTCCCCAAATTTTTTTTTCAAAATCGGGCTCCGTCACTTTTCAGGCATTGCTATTTTGTATCATTGTGCAAAAAATAAAAAAAAACTAATGAGCCGATCCCGAGAAAAGCTGCTAACAGGAAAATGGTAAAAGGGAATTTCCCCAAAAAAGCGAAAATCCGTATTTGACGACGAAAAAAAATTTTCCGAGAAAAATTACTTCAGCCACATTTTAGGGTGCCTTGCACTCCATCTTTCTGCCAAAAATCAGGAAAAACTAATGAAGCAATTTTGCACCAAGTCCAAAACACCTTATTTTTAGGTAGTTTTTGGCCCAAATTTACGAAAATCCGTATTTGACGACGAAAAAAAATTTTTACGAGAAAAATTACTTCAGCCACATTTTAGGGTGCCTTGCACTCTATCTTTCTGCCAAAAATCAGGAAAAACTAATGAAGCAGCAATTTTGCACAAAGTCCAAAAAAAAAACCTTATTTTAGGTAGTTTTTGGCCCAAATTTGCCCCCCAAAAATTTTTTTCAAAAATCGGGCTCCGTCACTTTTTCAGGCATTGCTATTTTGTATCATTGTGCAAAAAAATTAAAAAAAAAAATAATGAGCCAATCCCGAGAAAAGCTGCTAACAGGAAAAATGGTAAAACAGGGAATTTTCCCCAAAAAAGCGACATCCGTATTTGACGACCGAAAAAAATTTTTCCGAGAAAAATTACTTCAGCCACATTTTAGGGTGCCTTGCACTCATATCTTTCTGCAAAAAATCAGGAAAAACTAATGAAGCAATTTTGCACCAAGTCCAAAAAACCTTATTTTTAGGTAGTTTTTGGCCCAAATTTGCGAAAATCCGTATTTGACGACGAAAAAAAATTTTCCGAGAAAAATTACTTCAGCCACATTTTAGGGTGCCTTGCACTCTATCTTTCTGCCAAAAATCAGGAAAAACTAATGAAGCAATTTTGCACAAAGTCCAAAAAACCTTATTTTTAGGTAGTTTTTGGCCCAAATTTGCCCCCCAAAATTTTTTTTCAAAAATCGGGCTCCGTCACTTTTTAGGCATTGCCATTTTGTATCATTGTGCAATTTAACAAAAACTAATGAGCCAATCCCGAGAAAAGCTTGTAACAGACGAACGGACAACGGTCAAATTAAAGGACCTCCCGGTAGGTCCAAAAAGTGTAGTCTCTGTAACTGGAACGAACATAACTGGAATGTACTTCTCTAACTCGAACATTTCTTCTGGTCCCTTCAAGTAAAACAAGTCTCCATAACTCGAACATTCAATAATTCAATCAAATTTCAACTCCCTGTGTGCATTCGAGTTGCATGGAGATATTTACACAAGACTTTTCAGCCTGTTTGAGCGCAAAGGTAAAACACTAGTAAACCTAGTTAAAGTGACAATAATGACTTTCCAGAAAAATTTTTTTTAGACAGAAAACACAGAATGTTTGTTCAGCAACTTATCCACCATCTTTAGATAATTTTCTATTCTTCCCGATTATGGTTCGGATGATCGGATTACCAAAACAAAACAGAAAACGTTCGAAAGTTCGAAATTTTCAAATTCGAATGTTTTATTTTGAATATTTCTAAGAGTTCTAAGAGTTCCTAGAATTGTAATGTCATGTTTCAAGCTGTTAAAAGGTATTCCTGACTGTCCTAGAAAAAAGACGTACATAAAAAAGATAGAACCATAAACCTCTCATAAACTGATAACAGTAAAAATCTGAGAAATCTAGTTTAAAATTCTCGTTTTGAAAACAGTTAATACACCTTTTTTCTTCCAAAATTCTGTATACACCACCCCTTTCAGCAGTTAGTACACAGGTGTACTAACTGTATTTTGCAAATTTGAAAATATACACCACCCCTTTTGGCAGTTAGTACACTGGTGTACTAACTGCATTTTGAAAATTTGAAAAATGGACCCACCACGGTACTAAGTGTCATGGGTGTCGTGTACTAACTGCTTGCCCCCCCTGGTTGTTTATGAGTTTGTTACCTTAAAAACACGTTGTGGCATGTTGGGTTTTAGAGGTTAGGGTTGTGGCGGAATTTCGAGTAAAAATGTACAGTGTACTCTGAAATGCTATTAGTTACAAGGTCTTTTTCAGTCTTTTCAAAACAAAACATTCGAATCTTGATCAAAATTCGAAAGCACATTCGTCAATATGCAATGTCATCTTTTTTTTCTTAATCGAACGTGAGGAAGACAGATACAGTATATATCCCACCGCCACGTGATGTCTTTTGACCAATGAAATCGTTAGAATCTTACTGATGCGGAATAATATAATATGTACTCTTTTCAAGACTCAATACAGTTCACGAAGTTATTGATAAAATGGAGTTGCTATTTTCTACGGAAAAACGTCAGCATTTGGCTAAAACACACCCAATGGTTTTTTAACTCACTAAAAACCACAGTACTTGTTTTTATCGGCAATCCAAAAAATATCTGCAATCTGATTGGTTTAAAAGAGTATATATCTTGTATTTTACATGTACAAAAGATAAATTGACGAAAAGATGTTGTTGCATTGTAGCGGTAGAAGCAAACTAACATCACTTTGCTACAAAAGTGCCTGCGCTTTTTTCTCACATAAAAAGTGCATTTTTTTGGTCACCGATAAACCAGTTATCAGACATTTGCTCGTACAATATGGAAATATTTCACTCGTTCCGTATTTTCCGTATATTATATATATTGTACGGAAAAATTCGTAAAATATTTCTCACAACTGTCCGATAACAGGGTGTCTACGGATTTTTTTTCGGGATTTTCAAGGTTTTCAAGGTTTTTTTGGTCATTTTTAAGTGGTATTTCAAGGTTTTTTGGCAAAAACTTCGGCACTTTTCAAGGTTTTTTGATACTCAGTTGACATGGCTCTTTACAGGAATTTTGTTTTTTTCAGAATAGAGGACAGCAAATAAAATTTATTCGCTTTTGGTGCCCGGGGAATTACTTCCACAGTTAAATTCCTATCTCCCTCTCGAGAACAATACTACAAAGAGAATTATTCCAGCTCCCTAGTCTTCCAACTTTAGAAATAAAGAATTATAGAAGCAAAATCAATTGTTTACAGCGACCGAGGTGGCGCAACCATGGTTTGCGCCGACGAGAGAAAATTTTGATTTAGACTCTTTCAAATGGCTAAAAAACACCTTGTTTTTGATTTTGTTTTTTACAAAAATCAATTTCCAAAAGAGTTGTTTTAAGGAATCTTCGAAATTTTATTGATGAACGGCCATTATTCCAAGACGCCCTGAAGCGATTTGAAAATTGGGGAACAGTCGATTTCTTAGGGCTCATGCAAACATAAAATTAGTGACAAAAACTCAGCTAATGATAAAAGAATATGTTGCATTCGTTGCGACAGAATCACACCAGAAACAGGGAAATATGGAATTCTCTAAATGTTATAAATGTTTAGCGCCGCATGCGGTTTTTTACTTATTCTTACTTTTCGAATGACTGGATAGTGCTTTTCAAGGTTTTTAACGATTTTTCAAGGTTTTCAAGGTTTTTCCCAGAAAATCGATAGTTTTCAAGGTTTTCAAGGTTGGGTGGTTCATTTTCAAGGTTTTCAAGGTTTTCAAGGTTTTCAAGGTCCCGTAGACACCCTGGATAACTATTACTCACTCTCAGAATGATTAAATGTCATAAGTTGAGCGCATCGCATGACTTTCCGTGGCAAAGAATGGATGTAATCAAATAAAACTTACCACACGTAGGCAAAGGTAGATGTAGGCGTCTATTGATGCAATGGATTTGAAGTGGTGATATCTTGAAGACCAGACCTTTTGATAACAAGTCATCACCTGTGTAAGAAGAAAATCAATCAATATTCTGAAAGTACAACCTCCAGAGCGATATAATAATATTTTGTTCGGTAGAGCACTTTAAGCGTGCAAACTGCGATTTTCAAGATTCTTAAAACCTTTACGTGAAAGTTGATTTCGTTAGAAATTCCAAATCATGATCCTATGAAGAACGAAAGTTTACGCTCAAGAAAACTTTTCTTTCCCTTTAATTCGCGATAATTCCACTTCACGTTTCTATTTTAAGTTTATACGCCTAAAGTACATGTTCTCATATTCTTATGAACAAGTGTGCTCATAGGTACTCTCTCTAATCAGGGGCATTATAAGGTAATGGCGGAAGTGTTTGTTTTTTAGACAGGTCAGGAAATGTTCGATCTAATGATGAGATACCTGGAGTGGATTAGTCTAGCAAGCTAGACGACTAATTCATACATAGTAGAAATAAAGCAAAAAGTAATGAATGGAACAATTTTAGTCGTCTAGAAACACCAAACAAAAGAAAAGTGTCAATATTGCAATTATAATTTTTTCCTGCTCAAAATAATTCTTGAGAAAAAAAATATGAGTGGATTTGTGTATTGAAAGTTTTTCATTTGAGTTGATTTCGTTTTGAGAGTTTGTTGTTGCTTGATAAATTGTTTTCTCGCAACGCAAGTTTCTGCGTAGCTAGCCCCTGTATCTATAAGGCTGGAACACCGGATTCTTCCAGTCGTTTATACAAACTAAATCCCGTATTATTATTTTTATTATAGGTATTATTAGTATATCACGCATTATAAACGACTCCAGTCTAGGAGTGGATCAATTGTCGCGATTTTCGCTAATTTTGGCCGTTTTCGCAAAAATTAGTCCTCGCGAAATATTTAGAATCCCAAAATTGGCAAAAAGCTCTAGGAAAATGAAAGACATCGGGTGAATATGTCTATTCGCGAAATTTTGTCCACGCGAAGATTTTAGATCTTCGTTTCGCGAAAAAAGTCCGCGTGAAAATCAATCCACTTAACATATATAAGCAATGTACGCAACACACTGCGAAGTTTCTTTACTAATAATTGTAACAATATTTGTTTTGCTTGTGTAAAACAAGCAACCTATAACATTGAAACATGCACGAGATTTGATGAAAGAATGAGCTCGACGTGACGTCACTGCATTGGGAAATCCCAGTATGATCAAATTACATCACAACGACGAAACATGTAACACAGAGACAAAACAAATCACATTATTTTTAAAGCTTTTCTGATCTTGGACTCCGGGCCGGAGGTTGCTAACTTTTCTAAGTCCGCTTCTGAAATCTGCTATGACCAACTCGAATACCATTACCATTGCTTAGCAGATAAAGGGAATAGAACAGTGGATTAAGGGTAGATAACTAACCATCGCGTCGCCTCCGATTGCGATCGCGTCGCAAAATTCTTACTTATTATACCATACTTATTACTGCATTTACAACCCGTTTTTTATTGGAAGAAAGTTTAGATATGAACCTACCAATCTCATACATGTCTCTTGATAACTGTTGACAAACTGCATGGACATCCTATGAATGAAAAGATGATCTTTAAATTACTCCATATCGTTCAGACACTTCGGTCCCTTTACATCAATCAAGGAGAAATGAGCATGCCGAGAAAACATCAACTACAAATAAAGGCTGGAGAGTCTATGAACCGCCACTTATGGGTGTTATCAAACGATGTATGGGTGGCAGATCCCTACAATAAATCCAGTGTAAAGAAAGCATGGCATAACGAATCCCTTTCTTTTGAATGGCCACAATTTCCATCCACGAAAAGCTTGAATAGATTGAACATAATAAAATTTGAGGGGATTTTGATCTACAGAACTTGAGAAAAGCTCAAAAAACCAACTTTCCCTAAGGAAATGCAGGCAAAAACGGGTTTGTTTACCTCCAGAGACCAAATGGTGGAGGGCATCAAAATAATGCGCGCACATTAGTTTGGCGAGTTACGGTAAAGGTGTATTCTCATTTATTTCCCACTCTTTCGATCTTATTCTTTGAATTGTAAAATGTGTGTAAAAGCCACAGGGTTTGCTTTCAAATTACCAAAAAGAGTATGAAATGCAAAAAGAAAAAAGTCAGGTTGATTCAATTGCAAGCCTCGCATGAATCCGAACTCAAAAGACTACTAAAACGTACATTGAATAGTACTAGCTTTGGAAGTAAAATTTCTATAAAGACAGTAGGTCTTTTTAATGAGAAAAGAGCAAAAAGGAAAAGCACACTTACAAATTGATCGATCTCAAGAAACCCTATCAAGGGTCTTGGTAGATCAGTGAAAACTGTGACCACAGTCTTCAAATATTTTTGTAAAGCAACTTTTCGTTTCTCCAAGTGCGATGAACTGAGATTGCCAACAATTTTCTTTGGTGGTAACAGCTCCCAGGCTAATCCATGTTGTTGTACGAGCTAAATAAAAAAGTTAAAGGGTAATTTAAAAACATTGATAAGGGATGATAAAACTCAAACAAACTACATATACATTGTGACTCAGAAAAAAATTTGGTGTTAGCTAAAAATGTAAAAATACATCAACATTAGGATGATTGTTGGAAGAATAAAGACGGATACATTTTTTATCCTCGCTGATGATGTAACACCTACAATCATTGTCGTAATATTTGAGAAAAATGGGAAATTCCTACGAAATCTTGTAACCACAAAGATTTGGAAGCGCTCTAAATTAGGTTGGAAGGGTAGAGTTTTAACTCTGAGTTTTAAACGCTAGACTTAGGATCTAAGGATCCAACAGTTCAAGAAAGGCCCAATAGGGCTCAAAATATAGCCCGGAAGTATAAACCCCTCCCGAATTGAAATACTTGAATAAATTTATCAATTAGCCCAAAAGCGACTTTCTCGCCCGATCTCCAAATTACGAAAAACGAGGAAATAAGCTTGATTCTCAATAGATTTTGACCGTGATTGCAGATCTAACATAACTCATTTCATTTTTTTTTGATTTGCTATCTAAGCTGAGCTCCTTTGAGTTACAAAAAAAGGGCATGGAAATGATTTCTGACTATGTAGATAAAATGTAACATTGAGCACCTGTTCATGAAGGCGATGAAATTCTCGATATCTCCGGGCGACAGACCAACTCCTCTCTTTAATATGGATGTCTATGTTGTAAACCTGCAGACAAAGTAAAAAAGACATTTAATTAGTACAATTATAATGGCAATAAGTCCTAGTACTGACACTTACAAAAGTTCAAACTAAAGTAAAATAGCCATAAATCATTTCATATGTTTTCCCATAATAAGTTGAAAGACGTATTTTTAAAATAAAACAATTTCATTAGGTAAAGAAATCTGAAATTATAGTTCTTCAGTCTAAAAACCAACCTTCAATTCAACGTGATAAAAATATAATGAAAGTATGCTTACCACGTGGTCACCCACTTTATCGAAACTTTCGACCACAATATTTCGAATTTGATTCCTTTTCTCTTGCTCCAATAAGAAATCCATGGTCAAATCGGAAGTTGATGATTTCCTTTCTGCTGGATTCTCTTTTTGTAAAGGACGTTTGACCACACCCCCTTGATTGAAATCAGTGTTGTGGTGGAACTCTGGCGGTTGTTGGTCCCACTCATGGGCGGACTCTTTTATATTGACTTGGTGCTCTGCCATTTTAGTCACAGTGTCATAAGCTGGCGATGGTTCTTTTCAATCTAACATCGTATTCATACTGCACTGCAAGGAGGATTTTGAAGTGATTCACTATAAAGAAATAAAAACTGATTATAAGAACAGAGTGTTTGCTACATACGAAGTCCAATTATTTCAACAATTAAACCCTAAAAGACAAAGATATTGGCTAATATTTCACCAAACTTCACAAATAAATTAAACACAATAACAAGTTTTTTAGTCGATTTATTACAATATTTCATTGTACAAATTCATATCAAATTTAAAATTTACAATTTCATGATGTCAAATTACATAAATAAATAAGAATAGAAGAAGTGACCGGATCAGTTGATTTTTTATGATTATTGGTGTATGGGCTTTTGAAATGGAGGGGTCAAATCAGTGGAGAACAGCGGAAAGTGAAAAACGATTATACCAATCAAGAACATAAAGAGAAGCTTTCTCATGACACCTCAATATGCTTTTATGGTTAAAAATTAGGATTTGCAAGCAGATTTAACCATAATAGTTCTCTTGGAAAGCACCAAGTGCTGTATACATCGTCTCAGAGGGTGAAGCTTTTTCTAGTATAGCATAATCATCATCCTTGGGTGCAGAAGATGGTTTCTCTAATACTGCGTAATCAGGATTCTCAATTTCTGGCACTGCATATTTGATAGAAGTATTAGCTTTGTTTTTCATTGGATAGGCATATCTGTCGTCTTTAGCTTTGGGTGTATGTATGGGTTGACAGTATTCGTCATCTGTGGTTGAATTTGGATTACTGGCTGCGTAAACTGCATAGTAATTTTCTTGCAGTGTTTGAGGCTCAGTGGAGCCAGGCTGTGGTAGTATGTAAATCTCATCTTCCTTTGTTGGCGATTTGAAAGAGTTCAGCTTTTTCAGTGAGAAATTTGAGTTTCTCTTTTTATTTAATTTGGTGGATGGTGGTCGTTGGGGTTCTGGTGCATCTTTGTCGCAAAGAATATAGTTGACTGTGAGGAAAAAGATATCAAATGAAATATTTGAGATGCAAAAACATGAGACCAATTAGTAGAAATAATCTGGCTGCTTCGATCATAATAGTTTACATTTTGTAAATTATTTCACACAAAATAATTTACGAAAAATAAGCAAGTTCTAAAAACCATAATACAACACAACAATTTATTGATAAGATTTTACCATATCCAAAAAATGTATTACTTTTATGAATGTATAGGGAGAGAATGCAAAATGGTATTGAAACTGACTTACCAACTTCATTGAAAGTCCTATTAAAAAGAAAGAAAAAAGACGTCATATCAAATAATGTAGGTATCAAATAATGTAGGTATCAAAGTGCTTATGTACTATAGCTAATAGGCAGTCAAAGCAAAGTTTTCTGGCTCATTTAGAAGGGGGAAGCCTATTTTATGGCGGCCAATCGAAAAATTGTTCTATTCGCGTCACCCGCCCGCATCATATTTTCCGCTGTTTTTCCGGTGCGGAGATGCGGAAAAAAAATCTGGGAAAAGCATATTTATTCTTTTAAAGTATAGCTTTTTTCTCAATCGCTCTGACAGCCATCAAAAAATTGTTTTGTTCACGTCACCACCCGTCTCCAAATTACTGGCGCAATTTTCAAAAACCCGGGAATTTTCCGACCGACCGACCGACCGGCCGCATGCATTTTTAACACCTGTTGCAACGCGAACATAGCATTTTTTTGATGGCCGCCTATACATAGTTAAAGAGAAATCTACATGAGACAGAAGAACTTGACCGAAACAAAAATGAAGAAAAAATGAATGATTATCACCATACCTTCCTTTGGAGAGCCAGCACACCAGAATTGAGAGAATAATAACAATAAGGACTAGCAGTAATATAAACACGATGATCCATTCAGGGATACTGTCTTTGCATGTTGTAGAGGCTGCAACATAAGGTGGTGAAGTTTTTGTTATGCGAGGACTTGTGCTCTCTGGCTGATATGTTGTTTTTAGTTCAGTTATGATTTTTGTGGTGGGTGTAGATTTTGATGTGGTAGATTTTAGTAGGGTTGTCTTTGTTGATGTGGTCGTAGTTGATGTTGTAGATTTTTGACTTGTGACACTTGTTGATTTTTTAGTAGTTAGAGTTGTCAGCTTTTGAGTAGTGATTGTTGAAAAAGCTTTGGTTGTTGGTTTATGAGAGGTAGCGATAGTAGTTGGTTGCGTGGCAAAAAGAAAATCAACAAACTGACTTTCAAATGGATCTGGAAATACGTAAATCAAAAGAGTTAGATTTGCTTTGGGAAATTATGTGACATTCTTAGCTATGAAATTCAGATATTATTAAATGGAGAACATAATGAGAATAAAAACTAAACTTGACTTTAAAATTTTGTGTTTGGAATCAAAACAGTTGTCTAAACTACCGTAAGTTGGTCTAATCTCGACATTCTTCTTCTAATTTCGACACCCTTTTTTAGAGATAAGAATAATACGAAATTCGGAATCGGTGATTGAAAAAAGATTTATCCTCCCTTACCACTAAGCAAATAAAATAATTTCGACCTTTCCTTAATTTTTCAGCTCTAGAAAAGGGTGTCGAATTTAGAGGAGGGATGTCAACATTAGACCAAGTTACGGTAGGTCACAGTGAACCCTAACAGAGGAAATCACACTGAAACGACCGCCGGCAAAAAATTGATCATAGCAACGCTACCATTTTAAATAGATAAGACTCGATTATGAGTACTAAATTGATCGAGCGAAATCAAAGAATAATGGTCGTCAAAGTAGTGAGCCCAACCAAAACGAGATTAGAAGACCAATGTGGAAAAACCCGCCTCCGGCGGTTGATACATGAGAAATGATGAAAATAAATGGGCAATTACATTGGGTGTTTCCGTTCTTTTTTATATAACCACATGAATTTCCGTTGAAAGTAAGTTTTATCAATTGTCCATTCCATCTGTTACCAAAAAGATTTGATAAATCCTGAAAGGTAATAATGTAATATGACATAAAAAAATTTTGTGATTAAAGAAAAAAAAGAAAAAAACTTTCTAAATAATAGTATTTAATATAGACAAAATATTGAATCAAAAAAATATATTATCTGACCATTATTACTCATGATAAGATATCATGTTCTTAAATAAAATAATCCAAACCCTAAATTAATATTTAAGACTTCTCAATAACTTACTAAACGGGGCTTTCTGTAGCTAATCCTTTCATTTGCTCTAAGAGATATATCAATCCATTCCCCTGTATAACTGCCGTCTTGGTTGACCTTAGCATTCCACAAATGAACTCCAAATAATTTATTACATGAACTGCATCTTGTCAGAGTGGTTGTGAGATCACTATCATCTACAAGATTCCTTGAGAAATCTAAAGTGCAACCTATAAAAATTATACAAAAGCAAATGTTCAATTTCCCGAGACTAGATATCTTAAAGAATTTTGATAAGTAACAAATTCACCAAAATAGTTAGTATAAAATTAGAGAAAAAAATCACACCTGTTTGAACCATGCCATAACATTTAGCAGGTCCACCTCCCATCCTTGAAGACATTGTGGTCATTCCTTCTTTGCATAGACACTGTTCACCAACACTGGCACCACCAAAAAAGTCACATGTTTTGTTATGGACGGTAAAGCGATCATGGCTTTGGCGAACAACAAACAATAACTGCTGCTCAAAACACGGAAGTATAATCAGCAAATTTAAAAACTTCAATAATAACATAGTGAGAGATATATTAGGTTTAAGAAATCATCATACTGACTTAGAAATATGTTATTCTATTTTCAACATACAGATTTTATGTTTATCATTATATCACATGAGTAAATAGGGATTAAAATATTTCTTTATAGGATAAAAATCATTCTTGTTTACTGAGTAACATAAATATTTCTTTACCTCAGAAAAAGATTGACATTGAGTAAACAAACCTGATACATATATGTAAAATTTCAAATCAGAGATTTTGAATTTCAAAGCTTTCAAATATTTTTTTTTAATTCTAAAATGTACTTACTGGGTGTTTCAAAAAAAAAAGAGTACAAGTTTGAATTAAGATTGTGAGAAAACTAAAAATATTATTATAATCTGAGCTTTTTGATTGCCTTTAGAAAGAGGAAAGGCTAACTAAAATTTTGAGCTATCATACTATGAATTTGCTTCACATGTTAAAAGGTTATGAAGAAAATTTGAGAATATTCTTATTTGAAAAAGTGTCATTTTTGAGAAAGTAGTTTACACTCCACCCAGAAACCTCAAGAAAATGTCATAGGGTATTGGTATCTAACTCGAGTGATGTGCACCAATAAATATTTCCCATGCAAACTTATTACCAGAACTGCAGCAGTCAACCTGTACTGTTAAGTTTTGAAAGGTATTTTCCACCACAAGCTTGTTGTAATTGATTGTTTTTAACTTTATTTATGTAATAGTTTTGGAATTTGAAACTTGATTTAAATAACCCTTATCTTGATTTGCAAACATGAATAATTTGAAAATAGTGATGAAGAGAACCCTTAAATTTCTATTGTTATGTAACAATAGATTTTTTGTTATTATAACGCAAAAATCTCAGCTTGACAATGCTTGTTTAAATCCTTCAATTTTTATTTTATTGTTCTTGAATTTCCTTGTTGCAAAAACCAACAAAAACCTTTTTCAATCAGTGATCTAAAGAAGGGTCAGGGAATTGGATGGGGAATGTTGAAAAAAAGTCAGCAAACCGGAAATTCAGGAAAACGAAAAATTGTCGCTAAAATGGATTTAGACCCTTTTAGAATTGGGTAGTAAAGAAGGATCTGGACTTAGGTAGCACTCTATACTTCCAAACAAGAATTTTTAAATTAAGTTCTGATCTCCCACATTTTTTTGCATTTGAAGTGAAAAATATGCTAAAAAAGTGACATTATCAAAAAATGCAAAAAAAAACTTTGTTTATGTGGTGTTAATATCTTATGGGGAAACATTTATTTAGATTGATACCTAGTTTAAAATTTGTAGAATTTACTTAGCTTCAAGGCCGTAGGGTAGATTGTCAAATGGCAAAGTCAAAAAATTCAAAGTGTGGTAACCTCGTAGATAAAAAATCCAGCATTCCCAGGAGGTCTTTGATTTTTTGGGTCTTTGATTCTCACTAAAGCAAAAAATGAGTAAAAATGGCATTTTTTGCCCATTTCAGCCCATTTTAAGGCCATGAATGGTCAAAATGGTTTCTAATGGTGTCTTGTACTAACATTCAACATAAAAAGACAAAATAACCTCAGCAAGATTGCTCAATGTTTCAATTTCAGGCTAAAAAGGTTGAGTTTCTCCGATTCTGGGTAGCAAAATTTGGTGGAGTTATCAAAACAAATTTGTTGTCAAAGAGATTTAACAGTAAGTGAAAATACAGGTCAGATATCAACACAGTCCCATGCTTCGACCAATCATCCCAAGTTAGAGCAGTTGAAAGTATATGGCCAAAAAAGGCACTTTTTTGGGTGATAAAATAAGATTTTACTTACAAACTTTTTAATTCTGTTACCCTCCGTCCCCAGACCTGCCAACTTTAGATGTTCATTTTGCGTGAGATAAAATTTTTTTCCAAAATTCGGAAATCTGAAAAACAAATTTCGAAAAATCTGAAAATCAGGGAAACTTTTTCAGAAAATCGGAAACTCAGGGAATTTTTTTTCTGAAAATCAGAAAATCTGGGAAACTTTTTTTTTTTAAATCAGAAAAACAAGGAAATTTTTTCAAATCTAAAAAATGCGTGAGAAATCAAACTTTTAAAAAATTGCGCGAGACAGTGTCAGGATGCATGAGTCTCACGTCCAATGCGTGAGAGTTGGCACCTCTGCTGTCCCATGCCGCCTTGACATGAGTGAGGCGAAACAAAAAAGGAACAGATTCCTGTAACTCGATGGAAATTGGAAAAAGTTGGTTTCTGAGCCTTAGAAGTGCTATTTTTTGATAAAAGCTATGCAGTTCATGTTTGGACTTCTAAAAAGCTTAATCCCATTCCACATAATTCCCATTCATTTTCAATATATTTTTTATTTGAAAGTAATTGCTTTAGGCGGCAATCACAAATATCTTCGTTTTGCGTCGCCCGACCGACTCTCGAAAATTGAGTAAAAATTGAGTCGGTGAGTCGGTAAATATGTCGAACTTTTTCTGTCGATGACGGAAATTTTATTAATACCGATTTTTTGCGAGCGATTTCTAGGGCATTCGTGGCATTTTGACTTTTGACCATTTTGGGTCTGAGATCACAGTGTTCAAAGGTCATAATTTGAAACCACCCATAACACGTGGTTGTTTTGCCTGCTGGCTGGCTGGCAGTTTCCTTCAAGAATACATTCCAAAAATGGATGATGGAGGTAAGAAAACCTGAAAATTTTTACGACTGACCGGCCGACTCATTTTTTAGACCCAATACGGACACGAAATGAAGATATTTGTGATTGCCGCCTTATGGAATAAAAAGATATAGTCAAATCTTGTAGGGTCATTTTTCAAAAAAAATTTGCCTAAATCAATTTCGCATTTCGCCATTTTACCCTATGCAAACAAATGTGGCGAATCTAATTCCGACACCCTTTTTATCAGCTGTTTTTCTTGGCTTAGTGGTCACAGAGGAATAATCCTTTTTCAATCAGTGATTCAAGCTTTCATATTATTCCTGTCTCTAATGTCTAAAGAAGAGTGTCGGGGGAATTAGACAAGGGATGTCGATATTAGACCAACTTACGGTATTGGATTGTTATAGGTACCGTGAGATCGGGTAACTTGCATCAGTGCAGTCAAACATACATAGCTCTCAAATGAATGACCTGTCTGGTCATCAAAATACAAACTTAAATCAAAACAAAAATGGTAGAGTAGAGCTGCGAGCGAGCTGCGTAGTTCATTTGTTTTGAAATTTTGCTGCTTTGATTGGTCAGTCATTTGATGGCTATGCATGTTTCCCTCCACTGATGCAAGTTACCCGACTTCACGGTAGGTAGGGTACACTCCCCACCCCCAGCACCCAGCCTCCCTCTTCTCCTTTCCTTTCTTTGTGCCGCTAACCAATGCAATAAATGCTACACACTCAGGCTAAAAATTTGAGGTTTTGGTGCTGGAAGAATAAAACAAAGGATACATACCTAAAACAAAAAGTATCTCAAGCACAGTGATCTTTCATTGGGACTTTTGTAAAATCGGGATTATTTTTTCTAATTTCCTTTGTATCTCCTTAAGTAGTGCTCATAAGGAGATGAAATTTGGGATATGAAGTCTCCTTAACAATGTAAAAGTAAGGAAAAAGTTTTTTAATAATCAAACTGTTCACCAGTTATTGGGCACTTTGGTTTTCGAGAGATCCCTCTATCAGGCTAGCTCTAAAGCTCTAAAACAGCATCTAATAACATGAAAACCAGAATACGATTCTTCAATGAGAATCAAAACTATAAAGTGCACTTACAAACATCAATTTGTCAGATCTAACATAATTAAAAACCGCACTGTCCAGTCAGGACCTCATTTCACTTTATTGATATTACACAAACAGCAGTGTGCGCTAAATTATTTTGGTTTCGCTTTCGATTTCAAGCAAAGGTCTTAGCAACAGGGCACGTGTACATAGCAACAGGGCTGGGTAGAAAAATGTAAACATAGAATTCAAAAAAAATACCAATCATCGTATAGAGCACTAAAAAATACCCCCTTTCTATGTTTAGTTTGTTCTACCTTGGATTATAACTGAATACATCTTCAAATAACCTTTGTCCGCTATCAGCCTGCACGGTAATCTTTGCTTGCTTCAATTCTTAGATAATGAATAAGAGAGGTGCGCTTAGCTAAGCCGTGGTTGCGGGTGATAAATTTATGTTTACTTATATATCTTGTATATTTTAGTGGTATTTATCCAATGAAAAGGATGTTGACAAAATATGCACAGCGCTGACAAAATATGCACGGCATTGATTATGACATCATTAAATATGTCCAATGTCGATTCAACGCCCGTTAAAGAAAATAATTTGTAAATAGTTCTTTTTATCGACATATTGTGAAATTTAGAAATACGAACAATAAAAGAATCAAATTTAATATTTGTTTCCTATCTAGACTATATTAGCGTTAGAATATGGTAAATTTTCACAAAAAATATTTCGCGAAGGCGGTACGCCCTATCGCGCCCATGGGAAAGTTCCAATTTTTAATTATCGGGAAATCGGGAAACTGGTTCACCACGTGGATAAAAAACGTACGGAATGAAACCCGACAGAAGGTTTTCAACCAGATTTATTCAGATAAAGCTAAGGAGGTTCATTACTTGTGGATTTTAAAACCTACATAAGCAAAAACGAAAGTTGTTGGGAAGGAAAGAGTAAACGCAAGACAGAAGGTTTGGTTGTGTTGATCAGGTATGTTTTTATTCTATCCGAACTAATGTTATAAAAGACCAAGGAGGCCCTGACTGGCATCATTGACAATAAAACAAACAATTTTCTGTCAAGAGCAATGTAAACATTCCAACAACTTCCATCAAAATGATCTATCACAGCTCAGTCTACCATTTTTAGTGCAGTCCGAGGATTGAGCCGAGAACACTTGCAGAAAGCCTGCCAGCTCCTGTGGGCAGTGCGGGTGAAAAACTTCAATCTGTCAATCATTTTCTCAAAGCGAAGAATGTGCGAAGCAATTCTAGCTTTTTTACGATAGTGCCGCGGATCATCAGTGAATAGTATCAATTATCATTATCCTTTTATTTTCATTTCTAGAACTTTTGCAATAAAAAGGAAAAATAAAAAAAAAACTTCAAAAAACAAACTTCAAAAAACTGATTTTTGTCCCGCTTTTGCAGGACTTTAGCTTTGGTGCTTGCGTGCAGCATAGGGTAAAAAGTCCAAATATGCGTTTCCCGTAATTTTTGTATGAAGAGTAGTATATTATAATTATCTTTAGTGGTTCTTAAAACCAAGAACAACTTCTAACGATAGAAGATTCTATTAAAATCGTACATATTTCCATGAATATCTGTTGTTCCATATTGTTCTTAGAAAATGAGAGAAAAAGAAGAAGACCAAAATCTTTTACACTGGTTTCTTTATTTCTGAAACCAACAAATTTTCCCTTGAAAAAACACAGAACGAGTTATATCTATTACTGTCTATCCCGTTCTTAACGACCTTATATCCCAGCCAGCCGGGGATGAGATCCCTCCAAATCGGAATCAAGATAATTCCGAAGAGGAAAGTGTTAGAGACTTGAAATATTCACAGAATGTATTTTTATTTCTAAAGGATAAACAGAAAAAGAAAGCATTTTTTCTCAGTCAATTTCTGATCTAAAAACTTTTGGCTACAGTATAAAAACAAGGAATTTTGAATCCGATTTTTAGAAGACTAAGATCGCCGTGAAGAGAAATGTATACCTTTTCTGGTTTATGGAAATATGTTCTCTCACAGGTTGCTAGTTCAAGTTGCTGGCATACTTCTCCTCCTCCTTTCTGTCTTTTTTTCTGACTTTATTTCTTCAGTCTGTACTGTGGTCTATACCATCTATAAAGAATTTCTGCTTGTTCTTTTTACCTAAAACAGATCCTATTTTCAATGGCGTATCGGCGGCCGCCCTTATTTGGCACCCGCCCAGATGACAGAACTTCCGTTTTTTACCTGGGGGGGGGGGTACTAGGGTTGCGAGCTGACGGGGGGGTGCCACCCGACTTTCGAATTTTGGACCCTTACCGGGACTAAAAGGAGAAAACAAAGGAAAATTTTGCGAATTTTGCGACCCTTAGCGGGACAAATTGACCAATTTTGACCAAATTTCGATCTTTCAGGGGGTAAAAAGTTGAAATTTTCCTATTTTTCCGACCCTTAGTGGGACTGAAATTTGATTTTCTGATTTTTCCGAGCCTTAGCGGGACTTTGGAAGTCCAAAAAAGGTACCCTTAAGGGCGGCACATACCGTACCCTCCATTTGCCTAAGTACCCCACCGGGGTTTTTTATTTCTCAAAATCTTTTTTCGAGTTAAACTCGGATCTTTAACTCGGGGCTTTATTAAAATTGACAATAAATTGAATCATAATTTAGCTAACTCGAAGTTTTCTAACTTATTTGACAATTCGACGCTATACGATTTGAATGTTCATTGAATGTTTTATTTTTCCTTCTGTCTGAAAATCGCCGGTGAAAACTGCTTGGATAGGAAAACTCTTCAAGAAATCTGAAAACATTTTTTCAGGCACAGACGAGAATCGAACTCGCGATCTTCTGTTTACGAGACAGACGCTTTACCTCTAAGCTACTGCGCCACCGTAGTTAATGGTAACCTAGTTGTTAATCATTATTTATTGACCACACTTCTTTTTTCCCCTCTTTCTCTTTTTCTCATGATTTTTACCGATTTTTATATAAGCATAAAAAAATCTAAATAAATCATGTTCTTTCACTTAACGCAGGGGCCGTGGCTCCAATTTGAAAGTGGTAGGGCCATGGTTAAGTGTTTAAGGAGGCAAGACCATGGTTGTCGCCGACGGGAGAACTTTTGAAAATCAGTCCTTCTAGACTGCCTAAAACAGGTCTTTTTCAAGGTTTTTGCGTAGAATTTAGCTGAATCAGTAGATTTTTTTTTTGCTTTGGTTTAAAACGTTAAAAAAAAATTCTTTATTATTTCAAAATTTCTAAAATTTTTTATTACAAGAAGTCTTTTTTTCATTAGCGCTTTAAAAATTGAGCAGTTTTTTACTAAAATAATTTACTGTATTATTCGAAAAAAATACAAAAATAAAATTTCTTATAATTAATCTTTGGATCGAATAACAGATCTACAAATCAAAACAAAACAATCGATATGATATGCTTGACTTGAGTAGGATGGCAGAGGCGGTGCGACACCCCCCCTGCATAACATGCGCCTGCATGGTAAGCTAACCATAGAGTGATTTGTCGCAAATAAAAAACGGGGGTGGAAGATGTATTCGGTGCCTTATTGAAATTTTTTTACTGTAGATAGAGCCTTAAGTACTATGATCCGTCTTTGTTATTATCCGGAGTCAAACTTTACGGGATTTAATCATCATTTCTTAGGGTCTTGAGATTTATTTTACTGACTTGAAGTTTTTGCCGAAAATAATGAAACCGTAGGAGACGTCGTGTTAGCGGATCCGTGAATTCCAGTCTTTGTTTTTAATTTTGTGGTGCTAAGCGTTTGTGTACCATGCAACATGCAAACTTTTGCAAAAGTGAGCTCATCGAGGTCGATTTGCATGTTTCCCGGGATTTTTGAAGAAATTAGCCACTAAAGATCTAAAAGCAAGACTCGAAAAATAGGCTTGTTCTGTTTCACAACATTTTCAGTTTTAGTCAGTCCTGATTTTAGATTTTTATGTCATAAGAAACTTGTGGGTTCGACCGGTTGCTTTGGCCTGCTTTTTGTGAACAAGCATAAACAAGCAAAATAAAGTCACAGAGAAGATATGCTGGATTTTTTATTTGGAATTCTATCAGTTTCAAGAAAAATGCTATGGAGAAATAGAACAGTAAATAATCGAAACCCCAACAACAACAACCAGGACGTTGACCATCAGGAGATTTCTTTTGATAGTTGCTCACTTGGCTTTATGTTTTGGTTTTAGCTTATAAAATCAATACAACCTACTAAGGGACTGATAGCTCGATATTAACAGGATATACATGAAGGGTACAAACACATCAAAGGTCATGCCAAAAAACAAGGATGTGGTTGCAGAAAACATTATTTATGTGCTGGCTTGAAAATTAATGCCAATGGATTCTTTGTTTTTGTAGAACTGAATTCTGAAATTCATAAAAAATTACATATACAAACAATGTGATCCTCAAGATTATCGCAGTCAATTACAGTCTGAATGTTCCACATCATCTAGCATACTGACTGCTTAGAAACTTGACTCTGTTCTGGTTGACGTAGCTAGTTTTAAATTTGGATGTGTGTATTAATTATATTCATTTGCGTAATCATAGAACTTTGCATATAATTCAGGAGGCAGCGAGATTGAGCCTTTGGACTGATCAAATTACAACATGGGATTTACAGTCAAATGACAAACTCTTGGAATTCGAGATTACAAAATAAATTTCAAAACAGATACAATATTTTTTTGTATCAACAAGAATTTCTATTTGGTGGGAATTTGTAATATATTTGTAGGTATATATAATGTAATAAAATGTAATTCATGGAAAAGATTTTATAATTTCAAATATCAAAACAACAATAATTTGATAGAAGATCTTCCTCACTCTATACACACACTTTTCTTGTTATACACAGTACAGCTATAGATAAAACTCTCAAAAAATTATGGCTTTGTTTTGCTCTTTTGCTGTTTGCTTTTCATTAAATATTTATATGGTTTCTGTTTTATTTTTTTAATATTATACAAAGAAAGAATGATTTTGTTTAATTACTTCATACTAGCTATAAGAATTTTGTCATGATTACGAAAGCCTTAAGTAGCAAAATAATACTGTATTTTATCTATTACTTTTTTATAAGAAAATTTCGAGGTTTAAAGAAATTAAAAGATTAGGAGAAGCCAAACCCCAATGAAAATTAATGGTTTTTGTGAGAAAAAAAATTCACTTTACATACTAACTAGTCATAGCTTTCACTAAATGCCCCCACATAAAGATCATGTCAAGCACTATAAAGCTTTAATGCATTAAAGATTAAAACATTAAAAAATAATCAGGAATAATTGATTTATTTAATTATTGATTGATTGATTGATTCAATGAGGCATTTGCTTACTTACTTTTGGTTACTTTTGGTTGTCTTCGAGCTTCATGCTCTGGCAAGAAACTTTCTGCTTCACACCACAATGCTGCATCCATCAAACCTGAATAAGGAAGGATGTCAGCAGCTAAACAGTTTTCATGTCAAGAATGGAGTTAGAGTCGGCTCTCCTGCACCCTGTGTAACCATGAATCTGTGGCTCGTCTGGGATCGAACTGAGGTGTCTGTCTAGAGAGTTTTTGAACTTTTCGACTGTAACATTCTTCATATCTCTAATACTCTTGGGCATTGAATTGAATAATTTAGCACCTTGCACAACAAGCGTGCTATCATGTAGTTTTGAACTATGGGTGCGAACACACATCCTTCCCAATCTTGGGAGTTCCTTGAATTGAAATTTATTGTTGATGTTTGGAACCAGATTTTCAGCTATTTTCCATGTATACAGGATCCGATATCTCTCCCTTCTTCTTTGAAGTGAGTAAAGTTTTAGCTTTTTCAGACAATCCCAATAGTTTTTTGGAGTGCCAGTTATTCTTTTGAGAAATGATTTTTGGATTTCTTCTAATCTTTGGGTAGAACTGACAGCACTTGGACTCCATAGGACTGAGCAATATTCAATGACTGGAATAACCAATGATTTGTAAAGAGTAATCATTAGTTGGGGTAAACGCGAAGAGAAAGTCCGCAGAATCCAGGAAATCAAGTTTTTTGCTTTCTCAATGACTGAATTTATTTGATGTGTAAAGACAGCATCATCTGACATTAGTACTCCCAGGTCCTTAACAAATTTCTTCCTTTCGATATTTTCTCCTGAAGGGGATTTGTAGTGAGTTTGGTTGAAAAAAAAAATTATAATTATTCCATTAACAAAATACTTGAAGAATTCGCAGCTTGATAATTTAATAAAATTTAAGGAAAAGCTGAAAAAGCTTCTCAAAAATATATTTCAAAAATTATGGTATCATTAGCTTACTGGTTTTCACATCTCCTGTTTGTTTTTTTCTCCCAGTTTCTTTCTTAAAACAATATATGTCATGATTATTAGACCTTTTCTGATAATGCCGCAGACATCTTAGATTGTAGGCAAAATATATAGCGGTGAATAAATCAACAAGGCAGCCGATCAGAAATAGCTTGCTTTTTTCATTGGCTGCTATATTTCAACAATTCTCTATTCTCCTAATAAACAATAGTCAAGAGGATACTGCGTATGAAATTTATCAAAAAGTTCTGCGCCATCTTAAATAGGGTGAAATAAAAACCAATCCTAGTTAAGGCCCGGCCTCCACTTGCGTACACTGTGATTGCACTTCTCAAACAAAATCTTCTATCTTATTGGTCAAAAGAAAAATAAAGGAATGCCATTGTGGTCCATTCAGACGTACAGTCGAGAAAAGTTGAAATGCGCCTAAATTTGTTTTCAAGTGCATCGTACTTTTTCATGATACAATCTTTTCTCCAAGCTGAAAGGGTTGAAGCCATTAGGATGATCGCAGCGCAGACAATGAAGAGACGTACGTGCCTACAGGAAGCTAGACTTTTTGAGTTTATAGCTATATATACTTTCACTTTATGGTGTTTCTGTATGACTGTCTGTGTACCTACAATCAAGGTCATAATATTTTGATAATTTTGGTTATTTTAACGTTTTTCAAGATTTAAAGTTCCGGCGAGAAAGTCGATTTTGGGCTATCTCTTTAATTTCATCGAATATTTCAATTCGGGAGGGGTTGGCAGACTTACAGGCTATATTCTGAGCCTTATTGGACTATTTTTGAACTTTTGAATGCTAAGATCCTAAGGTCCTAAGTCTTAAGTCTCATGTTAAAACTCAGAGTTAAAACTCTACCCTTCCAACCTACTTTAGAGCACTTACAAATCGCTTGTGGTTCAAAAACTTCCCGGTGTATTTCCCTTTTTTCTCAAATATTATGACCTTGATTGTAGTTTAACCACTGTTAAATGCCTTCGGGTAGGTCCATCCTAACTTGGAAAGCCAGAATTGAAGCTATTTTACCAAACCACTGGAGCGTAAGTTGAGTTATTTAGCTTATTACAACTGCATGAAAAAGTTGAATGTGCGCATGTAAAGTTAAACGAATGTAAGCGAACTTTTTGCAGGTTTTTGAAATAGATTTACCACACTGAAAAAACATCGAAAAAACTCTAAGTGATGTTGAAGACCAAAAGAAAAAGTTTGTTTACATTGATTGACATTCAACATTCATTCAACCACTTTTGGATTCAACTTTACATATGCATACATTCAACTTTTTTGTACTTTGCCGGTATCTTGTTTTACTAAGTTAAGAAGGACTTTCTCGAGTTACGACCATATGATGGTATTTAAACCTTGAGAAACTCTATAAACAATAAAAGTAGTTATTAATAAAATAAAAGACAACAAAGATAAATTAGAGCTTGAACAAAAATATCAAATGTACATTTGAAAACTTGAGCCAATTTCTTTAAAGATTCCGGAAAAAGAATTGAAATCATTGCTGAAATGAACTTCTGACTAAATTAAAGTATTTAGTATTCAGTTTCAAAGACAAGAAACAAAATTTGACATACAAAACACTTTTCCAGTCAATGAATCAGCTCATCAGCTCGTCATCATCATCATAACCAGTCTGCCATTTTGTTTGTTTTGATTATTTGCACAAGTAATATTGTAATTCGTGTTATATCATACACTGTTATGATTTGTTATGATTTGCATTTATAGCACTCGCTTCAGCTTTTCAAAGCTAAATCAAAACTAAAGCTGTAATATGTAATAATGGTAATAGCATATAACGTAATATGAAAATATGTATACTACCGTCCCGGAAAAAAACCGAACATTACGGAAGAGACTAACTACGGGTATGCTTGCGCGACAACAAAAACAACAAAATTTCGAGATTCCAGTCCAATATCTAAACGTGAAACTATGAATGCCTCCTCGTCGCTACGCTCCTGCGGGGGCAATTACGACTAAAATTTTGATGTAAACCTGATAAAAAGGTTGCCGTTTTAGCCAATCTAGAAAAGCCTATTTTCAAAAAATTTTTGGCCCGTCGGCCCCAACCATGGTGGGGCCTCCTTAGATACTATAAAGAGCAAATTTAGTTTTTGCATGGTACCCTCCAAAGCCTACATCCGCCCCTGGATGGACCCGCTTGAGTCATTGTAATTGATAATCAAAAGAAAAGCAGCTCAAAAATCCCCCAAAAGACAATCAACCTCAAATCCCTACACCAGAAGGTATTGATCCAAGCATCACTCAAAGAGAAAAGATATGTCGTTTCTACATAAAAGAGAATTGCAACCATTTTTCATTTACAAGAAACTGTTATCAAACGGAACTCGTAATTGAAATTGCTACTTTATACCAACCCAATGCTACTATAGGCTACGTCATATCTTCCTTCGTTCCGAGCGTAAAACTCCTACTCTTCGAGAGTAAGGCCTAAAAGCCTGGATATGTCTATTGTGTAGACTAATGCTACTACTGAACCAATCCACAGCCATCCAAACTTTCATTCACTCTTTAACTCTCTGAATTTCTTCAGTAATGCTATTCTTGATATACGTAAGTCAAGATGACGTCATATTTTTTAACGGAAGTACCCAAAAAAGCCGGTTTTTGACCTCTGTGTTTCTATTTTTAGTAACAGAAAGAGGTCAAATCCCGGCTTTTTTAGGGTGTTTCCGCTAGAAAAATGACTTACGCATATCAAGAATATGTTGCACGGGGGGGGGGGTTGGGCAGTCACGCAAATTGACCGAAGGGTATGTGCGGTACCCTGAGTATCAGAGGTTAAGTTTTCAAAGAGAAAATATTTATTCGCGCTGTGATACTCACGGTATATGTGCGGCGGTTAAGGGTATGTTTTTCAAAATAGTAGAAATGCACTGTAAGGGTGAACTTTTGATAAATGCACTGTATAGGTAGAAATTTCAGCAAATCTAGGAAAAATTGGAAATTTGCTATCGGATTCAAAATATCGATGAATTTTAATTTTTGTAGAAAAATTTATCAATCCACAAAAACTTTTTGTTTTATCCTTATTGTATTTATGGTCTGGTCCTACAGTCAAAATTTTAGGTATGTAGCACTGCTACAGTCGGAATAATGTGAATTCCGATTTGCGGGATCTGAGAGGGGATTTCGAGGGATTTTGAGGGATCTGAGAAAACGAAAGTGCTCTGTTTCAAGAAACCTTATAATAGTTTTCGAAAATTTAAAGTTTTAGTCTATTTCGTACATCAATTCTGCCGTCCAAAGCAAAAACCAGGTAAGTCCAAAATTTCGAAAAATTATTTTTTGCTAAAAATTGACTCTATAGCACCCAAGTAACTTATTTTTGAAAAAAAAAATTCAAAATATTTTTCCTACCGGGAAAAACGGCCATGTGATTTTCAGGTATGTCCATCGAAAAAAGGAAATTCCCAAGCAATGGAAGGTAAGTCCACCTATTATCACAGTAATGGACATACCTTCTTTTTAAGGAAAATAAATTATTTCTCTGAGATGGACTTACCTCTTTTATGGACTTACCTTAGTCTAATTATGGACTTACCTTCTTTTAAAAAATGCTATTGCACTGTCAATTTTCCACATACGAACGTTTAGCATTTCGAATGTGTCAATCGAATGTTCGAATTTATTCTAGAATTCTAAAGTTTGTTTCGAAATTTCCCTCACTCTGAACTCGTCTTGTTAATTTAAACATGGACTTACCTTCTTTTTTTGAAAAAATACTATATAACCACGACATTCATTTCTTATGTCAAAAGCAGGTAAGTCCACAATCTCTCAATAAATCGATAATAAATAGCTGAGTAAAAGAAATTGACTAGCCTTTTACTTTCTACAATTAATTTCTTTCCAAAAATACAAAACTTGAGCTAGTTAATAGAGAAAAGGTACCTCGGCCAAGGTCAAAAGGTTTTTTGCGTTTTTCTTAATGTTGACTTTTATGGACTTACCTGCTTTTTGCTTTGGACGGCAGAATTGCACTATATACACAAATTTCCATATTCATTCGACTATTACAACTCGACCTATTAAAAAAAAACGAGTCAAAGTTTCCCCGATTTTTCCCCGAAAATCTAGATTTTTTTGCTCTAAAAGAGTTTAAAATTTGAAAGAATGCACTATAAGGGACCCCCCAGCGGCACCCCTAATCACGCCATCACGCAAAAATAATTTCTCCATCACGCATCACGAAAATCGCTAAAATTTGTCATCACGCAAAGAGCGAAAAATAGCCCAAATCACACATCACGCCTCAAATTTTTGCCCTATCCCAAGAAAAAAGTCCCAATCACGACATCACGCAAACCACTGGGGGCCTCATAAGGGTATGAATTTCACCGATTTTCTCCTGCACTGTAATGGTGCGATTCGCCGCACATACTGTCAGTTGGTAAACCCACTGCCCCTCCCCCCAGGATATGTTGGCATGACCTTACCCCTTAATGCCAACTTAGAAAACTATAACTGGGAGATGGCGCTCAGAAAGAAACACCGAACGACATGTTGAAAAGCTTCTACGAGGACTGAGATTCGAACTCATGACTTTTGCATTATCAGTCCGACTGCTCTAATGTCTGAACTTACAAGTCTATACTTGGAAGTACAACGATGGTTTAGCTGCAACAACCTAACACCATAAGATACATGCATCTCCTGGTATATTTTGTTGCGTTACAGCTCTTCTTAACCAGGTATCTTTTTATCGACCTAGCTGTAAAAAAAAAACTACTTTTCTTTCAGATCCTTGAAGATCTTTTTTACGATCCATTGAAAGAAGAAATTCGAGCAAAGAAGCGTGCCGAACAAAAGGTAAAGGAAATTGCACAAAAAAAAAGCTTTGGATATCGGGTACCCATTTCAATCCGTTCTCATTCTAATATTTTTTCGAAGAGTGATAAGAACACACATAAATTTCTGTAACTTCAAATATTGTGTTCTCAAACCATTGCATTCATTTGTTTTTAAAACACCATCATCCATTGTGTGCATATTTTTGGTCCAGCGCGCAGCAGGCAGAATGGACCTTTAAAAAGCAACTGATCGAAAAGATTTTGTCTTTGTCGGGGCCTGTGCGCGCAATAAATTAAGTCCAGGCTAAACCAACCGCCAATCTAGAATTTTTGCCCCGCCTACCCGTGCGATGTTTGACCTATGTTTTGGATTGAATTGGTAGTAGAGTCAAATTTCCCGGTTAGATTAAAGGGTTGTTTCAGGTAAGGGTCAGGTAGGGTTAGGGCTAGGGTTGGGGATGGGAGTTAACCCCTGGTTAGGGTTTTAGCCCCCGGGTAGAGTTTGGAGTAAATACCATGTTTATAACGAACTTTGAACTCCTAAATGCAGTTGTGACTCGATGGCCGAGTGGTTAAGGTGCTAGCATTCGAATCTTAGGTGTTTTGTATATAGTGGGTTCGAATCCCATCAGCGGCAAAAGAGCGGCAAAGAAATTTCGGGAAATGCATCAATAACTTTCAAAACTTATTAATATAAGGAAAGTGTCAAAGAATAGAAGCTCAGAGTGGAGGATGGGAAGGAAATATTTTTGCGTCACTTAAGGAACCCGATACTAACGACATTCGGTTATTGCCACGTCAGCTGGACCTTCACGCCGCTCCGGCTTCTTGTTTACTTATTAGGTTATCCATGGAGGTATAAAGAAACAGGAGAAGTATTAGTCGCGCGGCTGAGGTCGAAAAACGTTTCATTTCGTGATACATCTTTTAGATTCCAAAAAAAACAACGGAAACTCGCGAATTAGTATGTGTAGATTACAAAATCAAAAAGTTTCCACGATATTATCGTACAAGTAACGAGTAATTGGCGATGGAAAACAGGGAATTTCCCCACAATCTGCATTAATTTATGCAAAATTAAACACCTTTTTGACCACAAATAGGCCCATAACTTTTGATCTAGAGAAGTTGGGACTTTGGTGTAATACACTTTTTTGCTCAGTTTGAAGAGCTCTATCGTGTGATATAGGTCTTTTTTTAATTTGAAGACCCCCCAAAAATCATGAATTTCCAGGCCTTGCAATTTTGCCTGGAAACGCAAAAAATCGCCATTTACTCGTTACTTGCACGATAATATCGTGGAAACTTTTTGATTTTGGAATCTACATATACTAATTCGAGAGTTTCCATCGAAAAAAGTGGAATCTAAGAGGTGTATCACGAAAATCATTTTCTAGCCACTTTTTTCGACCTCAGCCGCGCGACTATATGCTATTGTAACCATGCTCGCCCTACGATTAAAAAAAATACGAGGTATGCATGCTCATAATCTCATATATCGTGCATTTTTTATGAGCTTTTTTGTTGATAGGTGAAATCTTATTGGCTAACTTAAGTGTTGGAAATAAGATGAGACGAGATTCATTGTTTCTGACATTGGTGTTAGAAAATATTTGGATTAAATAAGGGCCTGTAAACTTTGCAATCCTTCATCAAAATACAAGATTTTTCGATCAACATTTTCTTCAAGGTGAACTCTATTGCTTAATACTTTCCTCCAAAATTCTCCAGCGACTTTTTGTCTACAAATTGAGTCTGAAATTGTGTGTGCTTATAAAGAACTTTTTATTTTCTGGCTGGAGAAAATATCTTTTCAAAACAAAATTTAACGGATGACAAAATTGAACGCAAACTTATTTCGTGGAGCTAAATTTTATTTTATTCTCGTATATTAGAAGCCTAGAAATCTTCGATGCTGATAGTAAGAATGTTCAGAGCAAACTTGAGTTCTACTAGAAAGTCGTATTTCATCGGGCGAGCCTAGAATTTCTTTTGATTTATTACATAAAAGAAATCAAAAGACTTTAACGACCAATTACCGACAAATTCATCTCCTGTCTTTCTTTATACCTCTATCCCGGGGGGGGGGGGGTACTTAGGCAAAAATGGGTGCTGGGTATGTGCGTGCCTTAAGGGTAGGGTTTTTCACCCTCCCAAAGTCTCTCTAAGGGTTACCAAAACAACAAAAGTCAAAATCAGTCTCTCTAAGGGTCGATTTTTTCACAAACTCGGGTCAAAGAAAAGTGAAAAGTCAAAAAAGTGAGAACATTTTTAAAAAAAGTGAGAACATTTTTCAAAAATTAGAGAAATTTTCCGAAAATTGGAGAAATTCTTTTAAAAATCGAATTTCTTTGGCCCATTATAGAAATTTTTTGTGAAAAAGTCTCTCTAAGGGTTGGGTTTTTCTACACTGAGTCTCTCTAAGGGTCACCTTTTCACCAAAATTCAGTCTCTCTAAGGGTAAGGGTCCAGAGGTCTGGCACGCACATACCCGACACCCATCAATCCTAGTACCCCCCCCCCCCGGGACCTCTATGGGTTATCAGTGAGCTTTTCCACAACCCTCAAAAACAGAAAAAGGAAGTTAGTTTTGATTTGGAAGAACGCGACTCGTGCCATGTTGAAGTAAAACAAAGAGTTTCTTCAGGTCAACATAACAATAACACTTGGAAAAGTGATAACATTTTAACTGCCGAGCGCTCCCAAAAAGTAAAGCAAACATATGTTGTAGGTCAGCATCCTTGTGGACAGCTGAATGAAAACGCTTTATACTCTAAAGCTGGAAAGCAAAAATAGGTTGCAGATCTTCATCAACAAAACAAAGATGGTATGGTATTCTGCAGAAGGACAACAACCACTTGTAACAGGTCAAAGACAAAATCAATTTGAATATAACAAAGATGGTAGCTTGAGCGTCGAGCAAGAGATCTTTTTACAAGGAATGTCTTATCAGTACAACTATGATCTTTGGTGTTTCTAGAGGCAATCCAGGGCTTAAAAGAAGCAATCCAGCGTTTCTAGAGGCAATCCAGGGCTTAAAAGAAGCAATCCGGTGTTTCTAGAGGCAATCCGGGGCTTAAAAGAAGCAATCCGGTTCCGGTTTTGGTTGTTTTTGGTTTATTTTGCTGGATTTCTTTTGCAATTTGAATTTCTTTATACTTTCTTGTCATTACTTTTAGTATTTAGTGTATTTTCTGTAAATGCACCAATAACTTAGAAGAGTTTTTTTACACAGAAAAGACGATTGTTTTTGTTTGTTTTTGTTACTGATATTTTCTCAAGGGCAAAATCAAAGAACTTATAGAAACTATATTAGGTAAGTCTATCATATCTTTTTCAGTTACTTTTTTGTTGTTGGTATAATCTTGTACTGTCCTCAAATTGACTTTTGACCGCCAGACGACCGACAACAGTCAAAGTCTCTAGCAGCGGGCGGTACAAACATGTATAAACCAAGTTGACTGTGTCACAGTTAAGCCAACCAGATCAACATTGTACAGCGTTTTTGTCCATACCAAGTTGACTGTGTCACATATCAGCCAACCACCAGGTCAACATAGTACAGCGTTTTTGCTCATACCGAGTTGACTGTGTCACATATGAGCTAACTTAGTAATCTCAGGTCAACATGGTACAACGTTTTTGTTCATACCAATCTTACTGTATCACTTGGCGAACCAAATTAGCTCAGCTAAGTGCTCCAGGTAAGTGACCTACCGGACGTGCGGCCCTTAAGGTTAGGTTTTTTGGACTTTGGAAAGTGCACTGTAAGGGTTGATTTGTAAGCAAGTGGGGAAAAAGTGCACTATAAGGTTGTAAAATTTGAGAAAATACCAAATTTTGAGGTAAAACTTGAGAAATTTCATAAAATTTTGCCCTGAAAAGGGCAAAAAATTTCGAAAAATTGTTCTATAAGGATCGATTTTCAACCAAATTTTTCCTGCACTGTAAGGGTCCGATTTTAGAGACCTGATTTTTGGCCGAACGTACGGTCGTTTTCAAAATCGAGTGCCTATTCCCCGGGAAAATTAGTTATCATAAGTCAATATGAGCGAGCTGTGGATAAAAATCGGCACCCGTCAACTTGGTACGCAAACAGTCAACATAGTACAATCGGCCGTTTCAGTCAACATGATACGGGCAATCAACATCGTATGGAACAAGGTGTGTTCTTAAATTAAAAATCCATACGATAGTTTAACTAATATATATAAACACAGCACAGAATGAATCTGGTGATTGAAGCAGTTTATAATTTAAACTCAGCAATTTTTTACAATCTATCTAATTCAGTATATAAAAACCAAATCCATTTTTGAATCAAACATTGATAACTGAAAGTCATCATTCTGTGCCCAATGTATTTCAACCATCTCAACATCTCAACTCGTAAATCTGTAAACTATCATCACCTTGTTGGGTTGCTTCCGCAGGCTAAAACGGTGCACGGATACAAGCTATCTTCTTCAAACTGAAGCCTGAAGTTTCAATGTACAACATCAAAACTCAAATTTCAATGCAATACATTGAAATCCCATTGAAAATAAACATTGAACGATTTCAATGGTATACATTGATATCACATGTTATTAGCCTTCAATGTAGTATATTACCGAGTTTATGTATCGGAGGATATCGAGGGCGACGGTAAGTGAAATCGATACAAAACAAAGTCGATAGTTGATGTACGGCTCTATATCGCCTTTGCTCACCTAAACAGACGACGGTATCTTGGTGTTTTTACCCTCGTCGAGCAAAGTGGACGGCGATTTCGGCCCCATGTCAGCTTTGCTTATATACCGTCCCCCTCGATTTATCTCGAATACATAAACTCGCTATTGAAATCGTTTCCGAGGATATGTTGGCTATTTGTGAAGCTCAGCTGGAGGCAAAGTTAATTTTGTTGCCCGAAAATGCTTCCCTCATCGAAATACTGTTACCTGTTACTGTTAGGTAACACATCAAAACACTCATCTGTAAAATTGGTTGACCGAGATTGAATGGATTTGAAAAAAGTTCACTATCAGTCAGGGATATGTTCAAATTAGCTGATAGTCGGTTGTTTAGCCGGATCGATTATTTAGACGAGAGCTTATCGGTTAATTAACCGGTTGTTGATCCAAAGACAAAATTTAGCACACACATTCCTCACATATAAAGCAGTTGATATTTGTATAAAGGAAGACGTGACTAATAATTTTAAGTAGAAATTTAAAATTTTCTTGTTTTTAGACTAATTAGCCTATATAATATTGTCTAAACTAGCCATAACTTTCATTAAGGTGCCACCGCAGCAAAACGAACACATAGAGTTGAATTTGCGTTCAAAAGGAATGATCTTAGCCCTACAGTAATTTTTGTTAAGAGTGACCTCTCATCTGAGACAAAATTCTTTCAAATGCTAACAAATGTGTCAAGGGAGTGATTTACAGTCTACTTAGAGTGACATCCGTGCCTTTTCTTACACGTTTTTTAAAAGAACAATTTCATAAGAAAACGAGGCTGAAATTTGGCCAAAACCTAAGAACAAATTAAGAAGAATCTGAGCCTCAGATTTCAGAAATTACTGAGAAGTACAAGCTTCCATTTTAATTAATATTGACATTTAAGGCAGAAAAACTCATATAAATTTAAGAGCAGCCCAGCCAGAATCATATGACTTACTGGTTTTTCCTATAAAAAGCGTATATATCTTCGCACGTTCATTGACAAAACATTTGATATTATTACTATAGCAGAATCGAAACTCGATGAATCTTTTCCTTGCACTGATTTTAAAATACAGGGCCATCATTTCCCCCTCTTCGTCTAAACTGTACATCGAACAGTGGGGGACTTCTGACTTATGTGAAAAGTTCCTACACGTCACTTGACTAAATTCAATTTAGACCCTGCTGTGATATTTTTATTGTATTATATTGTTTTAGGTCATCGAGACTAATCGAGACCTATTTAGTGCTTTTGTTAATTTTGTTTATCACAGTCCTCTAAAGAAAGTCATTGAGACAACACGTAAAATATTTCATGGTCCACACGTGCCGCATATTAAAAAGAGAAGAAAAAAGTTAAAGTGTGTGAGTGAAAGAAAAAAAATTGTAAGAAAGAAGAGAAACATAAAAATTAAAAAGTCGAAACAAGAAAATACATAATAAAAGTTGAAAAATGGTTGATGTTGAGAAACTTGGCAAGAAGCGCAACGCTCTCACATCATATGTAAACAAGTTGATTTTGGAGTGCGAAGAATGGAACAAGGATGCTAAAAGTAACAAAAACGCTCTTGAAACCACTTGTAAAGTTTTAAATAAAAAGTTACAAATTATCATTGAGATTACGGATAACATCGTGGATGAATTAGACGATGAAGAGCAAATGGGAATACAATATGAGAAGTGTTCCAAAGTTGAGCGTCGAGTTGAGTCGTTGATTTTAGCCGTCAAAAGTGAATTGTCAAAAGAGAACCCAAAAATTGCTGTTAGTGATAGTAGTGTCACAAGTACCCGAGAGAAACAGCGGAAAGCTGATATTCGTCTACCCAAATTGAGTTTGAAACCCTACGACGGAGATCCGTTGAAATGGAAAACATTTTTCGATACATTTGATTGTGCCGTTCATCAGAGAGATGATATGACCAACGTCGAAAAAATGACATACCTCACCAGTTTACTTGAAGGAGAAGCGGAATCCTGCATCCAAGGTATAACATTATCTAACGAAAATTACGATATTGCGCTCAAAATGTTAAAAGAAAGGTTCGGTGACGAATAGATTATTATTAGTGCGCATATGAATAAATTGTTAAACTTAGAAACAGCATCAAACTTTATCGATATCAAAGAACTGAGAATGCTTTACAACAACATCGAAATTCAAATCAGAAATCTTCGTGGAATCGGACTGGAGGAGAAACGCCATAAGATTTATTTACGCCATTTTATTGCCACAAGAAATAAAATTGTTGTTGACTAGAAAGTTCGGAAAGGATGTATGGGCAATCGATAAGTTACTCGAAGCCTTACAACAAGAAGTCGAAGCTCGAGAAAAGGTCCTTCTTACAGAGAATGAAGGTGTCGAAAATTACGAAAACCTAATGAGTACCGGTCGTCCTACAGACAGCAAAAGAAGACAACCGTTCCGTACCTTTCCATGCGTTTACTGTGGAAATGCTTCACACAAAGCCTATCAATGTTCCAAGATATCGAAACCAGAAAGTCGAAAGGATTTTCTCATCAAACAGAAACGATGTTTCAAGTGCTTGAAAATAGGACATGATAGTAAAAGTTGTAGATCGATGCGCAGTTGTTATCATTGTCGAAAAAATCATCATAGCAGTATTTGTAAAACCTTCAAGAAAGAGGAAGATACGCCAGAAGATACTCAGTCGAATTTAGCAAGCAGTTCGTCTACCGTTTTGCTACAAACAGCCAAAGCCAAAATCGAAAATGTCGAGAAAAATCGTTCGTCCGAAAGCAGAATTTTCTTTGACCCTGGTAGTCAGTTGAGTTATGTTACACCCACATTGAGTCGAAAGCTGAATCTAAAGCAAATTGGAAAAAAGGAACTTTGTATCCAATCGTTCGGAAACAACAAAACCGTCAAAACCTTACCCTTGGTCGAATTTAACGTGAAAACTTCGAAAGGACAGGTTCCTGTGCAAGCCTACGTATCCGAAATCAGTCAACCCGTTTCGAGACAGAACACAGTCGAATGTCAAAAACGTTTTGAACATTTGAAAGGTTTAAAACTGGCAGATCCAAATCATGAAAAAGCCATCGATATTGATATTTTGATTGGCTCAAACTTTTATTGGGATTTTATACACACTGAAGGTGCTGTTACTGGCAAGTCTGGCCAGCCCATTGCTTTGAGTTCGTCGTTGGGATACGTTTTGAGTGGTCCTGCTGATTTAAAAGAAAAGATTTCGTCCGGAATTTTTTTCTCACATGTTTTGAAAGCCGTCATTAGTGAAAATGATCGATTGTCTGAAACCGTTGATAAGTTCTGGGACTTGGAGAGTCTTGGAATAAAATGTGAAAACTTTGACCGAAAAACGTGAATTTGTGAAGGAGTTTGAGAACTCATTAAAATTTAACGAGAAAGAGAAAATGTATGAAGCAACATATCCAGTCAAAGAGGAGAATTGGTCGCTAGGAGATAATTATGAACTGTGTAGAAAAAGACTTCAATGTTTATCAAAAAGCTTCGAAAACAATCAACAATTATTGAAAGATTATCAAAAGATTTTCAATGAACAGTTAACAAAAGGTGTTATTGAAAAAGCACCAAATGATCAAGAGGTTGGAAAAACACATTACATTCCGCACCACGCTGTTATCAAACCAGAAAAATCAATAACAAAGGTATGCATTGTTTATGACGCGAGTGCAAAGGCGAATAACGATGAGTTATTTTCTTTGAATGAATGTTTAGAGGCGGGTCCTCCATTGAATACAGATCTCTTTGAAATTTTGTTACGTTTTCGAACAGACAAAGTCGCCATTGTCGGTGATATTGAAAAGGATTTTCTACACATAAAACTAAACAACGAACAGAGAGACCTTACTAGATTTTTATGGTTCAAAAATTCAGACAAAATTGATTTTAAAAACTTTGAAGCAAACGAAATTGTTGAGTACCGGATGTGCAGAGTTTTGTTTGGGATAAACGCATCGCCCTTCGTTTTGAATGCCACCCTACAACATCATATCAGAACAGCAAACGACGCAGAGTTCGAGAACAACCTTATCAAATCGCTACATGTAGATGATTTGACAACAAGCAAACGAACTGTTGCTGAAGCTGAAGAGTTTGTCGAGAAAACGAAAGAGCATTTATCGAAAGCATCGTTTAACCTGAGAAAATTCCAATCCAACTCGAAAATTAAAATTAAAGTGAAATTATTGACGTTCAAAGATTTCGGTCTTTTGAACAATTGTTACGTGTTACTGGGTATTATGTCTTCAAATTTGTGGAGAACATACGTTGTTGGAAAAATAAAAACAACAAACAAACAAATAAGAAACAAATAAACAAACAGAATATTTTGAATGCTGATGATTTGCCATCAGCCAACAAGAAATGGTTATTGGATGCCCAAAGAGGTATTCCAGACGAAATGAAGAAAAATCTTTTCCTTGGAGGGGAAGTGTACAGATGGAAGGGAAGATTGAACAATGCTCCAATTCCCTTTGACGCAAAGCATCCAATATGGTTACCTACGAACAGTCCACTTGTTGATTTGTTGATCAAGCAAGCCCACGACAAGGTAATGCATAATGGCCAACGTGAAACTTTGAACGAACTACGATCCCAATTTCAAATTCCAAGATTGCGTCAACGCGTCCGTCATTTTATCTACAAATGTACGATTTGCAAGAAACATGGTGGTAAAGCTTATCGTTATCCAGAATCTTACGATTTACCAAAGTCTAGACTACAAGTTGGTGCCGCTTTCCAGAACATTGGAATCGATTATTGCGGTCCATATTTGGTGTATAATGTATTTGACAAAACGAAAGAAAAGTTCAAGGTATGGATTTCATTAATCACATGTCAAGCCAGTCGGGCTGTATATTTAGACATTGCTACAGACTACAGTGGGGAGTCGTGCATTGAAGTATTAAGGAGATTTATGAATCGCAGAGGAATCCCAGAAGAAATCTTTTCAGACAAAGGTTCAACGTTCACTGCAGAAAACGTACAAAACTTTGTTACAAATTGTCAAATTCGATGGAAGTTTAGCCTCGAGAAAGCACCTTGGTTTAATGGGTTTACAGAGAGACTTGTGAAATCCGTGAAAACGTGTTTGAATAAAGCTTTGAACAACAAAACGCTGAAGTACGATGAATTCCTTTCGTTATTGATTAAAATTGAACGAACAATCAACAACCGTCCTTTAACCTTCATCTATGACGAATTGACAGAAGAACCTCTCACCCCGAATCATTTATTATACGGTAAACGTCTCGGACGTAACACAAATACAACAAACGACAACAGTGACAGTTTTGAGTTGTCAGATAACACGAAGCAAGCAATTGAACACTTTTGGAAACGTTGGAAAACAGAATACTTACTCGAGTTGAGAGAAACACACAAGAAACTTGCACGAAAGAACTCAAGCGAAATGATCAACGAGAATGATATCGTTTTAATCAATGAGGAAAATGTTAAACGTAATGATTGGAGGAAAGGTAGAGTGAGTAAATTGTTACGAGGAAGAGATGGTAAAGTTCGCGGAGCCGAACTCGTCGTTGTAAACAAATACGGTAACGGAATTCTCCGAAGACCTATCAATAAACTATTTCCGTTTGAGTATCATCACTCACGAGTAAGTGATGACAAGAACAATCAAGAAGTGAAAATCAAATTCATCGACGAACGTGACCTCCCCTCGTGCGTGGGAGTGTGATATTTTTATTGTATTATATTGTTTTAGGTCATCGAGACTAATCGAGACCTATTTAGTGCTTTTGTTAATTTTGTTTATCACAGTCCTCTAAAGAAAGTCATTGAGACAACACGTAAAATATTTCACCTGCTTTACATATTCTCCCAGTAGAACTAAGGCTTAGGAAGGATAAACTGCTAGTATTTAATATTAACAGACCCGATAGAATTAATATTGATTTATTTTTTGATACTTTATCTAACGCTATACACTTCTATGAAGTAGACTATAATAACATCATAGTCATTGAGGATTTTAAAACCTCGAACCTACCGATCCTAAAATGGCACGTTTCCTTGAACTGAATGACATGTCGAATGTCATCAAAACAAAAACCTGTTTTAAATCTGAAAAAGGAACGTGTATAGATCTAATCCTAAAAAATTCTAAAAATCTTTCTAAAAGTTCAGGCACGGTAGAAACGGGGCTTAGTGATTTCCATCGGCTAATTTATGCAGTGCTTAAGACCAAGTACACGAAATTATCTCCGAAAATTATCAAATATAGAGATTATAAAAATTTTAATAAAAATAATTTTTTATATGAACTAGAACATTACATTTCCAGTAACATTTTTGAAAATTAGGATCAGTTTGAAAATGTCTTTAATAATATTGTAAACAGGCATGCTCCACTGAAAACTAAATTTCTCAGGGCAAATAACAAACCTCATGTCACTCTTCCTCAGGAACGCTATCATGATAAGGTCCCATCTCAAAGCGGTGGCTATAAAATCTAAACAACCTGAGGATAAAGCTATCTACAATCGCTAGAGAGAAATTTGGTTGTTCGATTGAACAAAAAAGCAAATAAACTTTTCTTCAGCAAAAACAATCAAAATTCCAAACATTTTTGGGATACCATAAAAACTAAATTTTCAAATAAAAACTGCAAAGCTGAAGGAAAGATTCAACTGCTAGAAAATGATGTCTTACATACATCAGATGAACATGTTGCCAATATTTTTAACACTTATTTTAATAGGATCACTGAAACTCTTGAAATTCAATCTTGGTCAAATCAATCTACATCCCTGAATTCGGATGATATTTCTGAGTTAACTTTTCAAAATCATCCAAGTATTAAGGGCTCTTACCATAGTCCAAAAATTGATTTTGGTATTTGAACATAAAAGTTATATTTCAGGTTCCTTAACACTTTTAACAAAGAATTCCCTTTATAAATTGCTTTTTAATCGATAAGAATTTAATTGCAAAAATGACGTTATGAACTTTAAAAAGATGTTAATAATATGTTGCATCACCCTCTTTTATAAAAAGTGCTTAGTTTTAATGGGTAATTAACTTTTTTGTTTCAAAATTTCTTTACACTGTCTGCAAAGAATTGAACTATTTTAAATTTTGCGGAAAATCTTTCTAAAAAGATGTGTCAAAAGTTATGACTGTTTTTTTAAGCAAAATCCAGATGAAAAACTGATGAAAAACCACTATTTTGCAGATTTCGAGACAAAGAAGCATTTACAAAAATTTTCCGCAAAAATTTTTATTGTTCGGTAAAAGATACACCATCTAAGTACTGCGAAAAAATTTTCAAAATGTTTTTTCTTCGCCGAAACTAAGCTCTTCAAAGTTGAAATACTCTTCCTCGCAAAAGTCTTCATTTTCTTCTTCATCAAATTATTTCAATGTAATTTTTAAATTTTCAGATTCAGGAATAGTTTGTCTAACAGAAAATGTATAATATGCCATAGTTTTGTTGGTTACATCAGAGGAATGTAAAGAGATGGAAAAACAGCTTTTCTGATTACTCAAAGTTCAACGATCACTTCTATTGAAAATTCTATTGTAAAAACGTTGATTAGGTCATTAAATGAAAGTCCAGAAAAGACGGCTCGCCATACAAATCGGACGGTTTCTACATGATTTGACGATAAAAATGAAAATTTGTTTTTCTTTTTTTGCCGATTACTAGTTCAATTTTTAAGAATAATGAGCAATATTTTTACCAATGTATAGCAAAAGAAATTCTTAACGCAATGATACTAAATTGGTTCTTGTAAAACTATCAGAAGTCGAGTAAATTCTAGACGTAGTTATAATTTTCTCAAGCTCTAGCTTTCCATATTATGGTGCGATCATGATGCGGTTATATCAGAAGAATCGCTAGGAAATTCTGAGCAAGAAGATATAGGTACCTTTTCGTAAAGGAGAGGTGTACCCAAAATATAAGCCCTAAAAGTTTGCGCATAATCAGGCTTGAAACAAAAGAATTTTATCACAACACGCTAATTATGCAGATTTTTTATAGCGACAACAAAAGAAACCTATTTACTTGACATAAACTCCCTTAAGGGCAAGACACCTGGTATATGACGAGCCGTTTTTCCATTGTTTTCAAGAAGCTGTTTTTCCATCTCTTTACATTCCTCTGGTTACATCAATCAGAAAACACATTCTAAACACGGCAATTATGAAAAATTCACTATGGTCAGAGCCCTTAAAGGAATAAATCGAAACCGAAATTCAGACCAATGTTTTGATTTCACCAAGGTTGAAGAGACTGAAGTTCTCAAGGTCATTTTGAGCTTAAACAATTCTAAATCTGTAAGCGGGACAATACCGACTCGTATGCTTAAGATTGCTGCAAATACCGGTGTACCATTTTTGACCACGTGCTTTAACAATTGCGTGGAATCTGGAACTTTTCCCGATCGACTTAAGCTTGCTGACATTATTCCTAGTTTTAAAAAGTTGTATCAAAAATATTTGAACGCTTGATTGTAAATCAACTCAACGTTCATTTCGAGCCTCAATTTTCTAAACTTCTTTGTGGTTTCAGAAAAGGCCATAGCACTCAACATGCCATTTTAAATATGATCAAACAATCAGTGGCGGCCTGGCAGGGGGTGCAGGGTGTGCAGTGCACCACCCAGAAAGATCTGAGAGGGGCGCCAAAAGAGCTTTTCAAGGGGGCGCCAAAATTTTGTTCATGTTTAATTGGGCAATTTGGCGCCCTTCGGCACGTTTATAGCGCCTTCTATGAGTACAATGTTAATTTTTTTCGCCTGCGGCGCTTTATTGAATATTTCCCCGCTATAAGGGGAAATATTAGTTAAAAAGGCATTTCTCCGATCCTTGGCTACTTACGCCCTTTTTGCGCCCTTAATAACGCCCACGCCTCTCCCGATCGATTTGTGCAGCGAGGCATTTGTGCAGCGAGGCGGAACTCTTGTCTATAGTGTAAAACCTTTAGTCAGGATTAATCAATGTGCGATTTTTATTGAGAAAATTTAACTCACCATGTGGTGCATGTTCTGGACTGTTTTGGTTGTCAACTCGACTGAATTGGAAACTTTCAGGTTGACATAATTTGACAAAGAGGTCGATAGAATAAAGCATCTCCTCTTTTGTGGATTAGATTGGTGTCAAGAGATTCATATATCAACAAACTTCCACATAAATATAAACATGAAGGTAATCCAAGGTAATTTCAACCAAGCACACGAAATGTGTGAAACGTTCGTTTTTAATCTTAGATTTCTGGCCCCCTACCCCTGTTCGTTTTCGTTCGCTTTTTGGCTAACCCCCCTCAGCGACGAACGTACTTTTTGAATGGCCCATTAAAGAAGTCATGGCCAAAAAAATGACAAAACGGTCACAATGCAATTCCTTGACCTTTGCCTTTATGATTCCAATAAAAACTGCTGATTTGGCCTATCCCATTTGTGCTGGTTTCCTTGATTTTTAACAAACTTAGCTTTACTGTTCTTTTGTTATACATTTTTTAATATACATTATATACATATATAATATACATTTTGTGCTTAATCTGAGGTTTACACTCAGTGTAATTTTTAAAACACATGACTACAATATGCAGCGTTCCTCACTTTGACATTTTCTTGTTATGAACACTCATAACGCTCTTTTTTTATAAGAACCATGAAATTTGAGTTAAGCCTAGGCTTGTTCTTATTTTTTCTATTGTCTAGAATAATAGACATATTGTTTCAGTCTAAGCCTGATTGTTCTTATAAAAAAAGAGTGTACGCTGTTAACCCTTTCAGTACCGAGCCCTTTTTTCTATTTTTTTATTTTTTCACTTTTTTATAAGCGTATCGTAATGCCCGAAGTTTTTATCATCTTATCCTGGAGATGAGCTTACTTTTTTAAATACAGTAGAGTCTCCATAACTCGAACCTCTATTACTCGAACGTCTCCTTAACTCGAACAAATTCGTTGGCAGCATGAAAATCTCCTAATAAACTCTTATAAAAAACCTCCATATAACGAATGTTCCCCTTTTTTGGCTCCATAACTCGAATTTTGTTTTCCTTTCCTGAATTTGAAAAATATAAGCAATCTGATAGGCTAAGAGACAAACCATATTTCTTTTTTGAAAATTTGATTTTTGGGCCTGGGGTCGAGTTTTCATTTTTTTCAAAATCTTAAACTGCTACAATCAGACCTTTAAATAATAAATAATTCGAAAGTTACTGAAGTCAAGCCCAGTGCGGTGCGCAAGCCTGGATGGCCTCAAGTTGAAACGTTTTTTTTTTTTTTTTCGATCAGGCAGTCCATCTGCAAGTGTAAGGGGAAATATTTAGTCGCATTTGTGCGAATCTTGTTTATAAAACATCCAAATTTTTTGAAGCCTTGGGATCTTTTTTTTTTTCAATTTTCCTAAGAAATCGAGTGTATTAGAGCCTGCAAAGTCTTTGCTTATACAGCACAATAACTGATATGAAATATTTGTCTCGTATGAAACGGAAACACTTATGTAAAAACACAAGTAGCCTGGCGGCATTACGGCCCAGCATAAGACGTCTTTCATTGTATGTACAATATTAATCGGACATCAAGTGGTCTATTCCCGTGACACTTCAAGGCCTCTCGAACATAGTTTTTCATATTTATATTGTTAAAATGTATATTTCTGGTACGCAGCCTCCCTTCTATAGAGGTTTTGTAGATGGCACTGTATAATCTGTAGTATTTCAGATATTGTTTTTTAATAGAAATAACAGCACATGGGTCAAATTCCGTGTTTTCAGGTGTTTCCAATAGGTACGTTTTTTATAAGAAATGTAAGGCAATGTTTATTGTAATAGAGCTGTAGGAGTTTCTTTTAAAGAAATAGTTATTTTTTGTAGAACATAGATCTTTCATTTTACAGTTATTAGTATTACTTGTAATTATTCCATCGTATGTATTAGTAATGCTTTTTTTATCTCCTTGAAAAAAAATAGCGTTCTACAAAAAAATTAAATGCTCTGTTCCTCCGTTAAGTTTGCTACCTGAAAACATTCTCGCTTAAAAGCCTTTTTATAAAAATGATTTTAGCATGCACATTCTTCTACCTGGTTCGGAGCTAAAACGCACCTTCATTTCAGATTTCAGAGTTTATTTCGACTTTTTGAAAAACACTATTCGAAAACCCTGATCTACTTTCTTTTACTTTAGAAAGATTCTACTAAAAAAGGGAAGGTTTTAAGAAGTCTAGAAAGCCCTTTACTGGGAAGTGACGAGCCAACCTTAAAACCTCGATATATGGATATATTGAACAAAGGTCAAATTGCCTAGTTCCATTAAAGTTGCCGATCGAACTACGATAAGCTTCGATCGATATCATGATTTTCCGCCTAAAGATTACTTTGCGAAGGGAAGAACAAAAAAATGACACAGGAAACTCCCAGGAAACTTCAATGTATATTTTAAAACGGTATTGTTAACCGAGTAAGCTGATTGAGTTTAGTCAGTTTAGTAAGCTGAGTAAGTTTAATAAGATTTGGCTGTTTGGCTGATTGGCTGTTTGGCTGTGTAGTATGGTATACACTCCACCGACAGATCGGTGGTTTCGGCGTTGATTCCTAAAACGAAAAAGAAAATATGAAACGTCAATTTCTTATTGAATTGCTATTCTCTCCTAAAAAGGGGGAGTTATTATCTTCGAGTTAAGAAAATCGAGTTACATATTTTCGAGTTGTGTAACTCGATGACTTATTTTAAACACTAACTTATCGAGTTATGTTCTTTAATGGGATAAACTTTCGCGGGGATTAAATTTTGCGGTTGGGACTATCCGCGAATTTCAAAAATTTCACTGGGACTCAATTTTGCAGGTGGCAATATTTTCACGATTTTGTGGCTTTTACTGCCAAATCCATGCATGTTGGTTGTTGAAATACACATTATTAGCGCTTCTTTGATGCAAGTAACCATTCAAATAGTATTTATCTGACATATTTTGAGTTTTGTTTAGAAATATTTTGCGGAAGAGGCCCTTCCAAATTTCCATAGGGACTTAATTTCGCGGATTTTCGCGGATGACACCCAAATCCGCGAAATCCGCGAAATTTAATCCCCGCGAAAGTTTATCCCATTAAAGTAACTCGGTGACTTTATTTCATTAGTAATGTAAAACCTAATCCATCGAGTTAAATAACTCGATACCTTATTTCATAAACAGATTCATTGAGTTAGGAAATAGTCATAACTCGAAGCATGACGTCATGCTTCATAATTCGAAGACCAGCTCGATATTTTATAACTCGATAAGATTATAAGCCCCTAAAAAGGCAGGCGAATAATTTTTCAGGGACTTCTGAATACTGCTAATGAGTCTATTTTTCTATTCATGTCCTTGTCTTTTGTGCCTAATTTTAGAGAGAAAGAGAGAGAGATAGGAGGGGTGTAAATTTTTTCATCACAAAGTTTATTTTATAATGGAGCCTCCCCCATCCACATTTAATCAAAATTCGAAAGAGAAAACAAAAATTTCAAATTATTTTAAGCAGCCCTAAAATGCAATTTTAAGTTTTAAGTATTACAGTAAATAGAAAGAAAGACCCCGTCCATTTTTTGTTTTTGATCAGAGGGAAGAAATTTTTGTGGTTTTGGGTGTCAACCACGAAATTGAATGCCACAAAAATTTCTTCCATTTAAAATGTACTCGACTTCCCCTTCAATTAAATACAACTTGCGGTTAATAAAACATAGTTAACTCACCTGTAAAGGATTGGAATAAAGATAGGATTTCTTTCTTGTCATTAATTATTCGAGTGAGCACTAGAAAAAATGGAATATATTTTAAAAGATTATGTTTCAGTAGAAAAATTTAATGCGTTTTGTTAAACGAATTGATGACAGTAGAATATGAGTAAAAAACATTTGTTTTTCATTTTTCTTTATGTTCTAATAAGCGCGGCTTTATTTTTCTTGATTTTCTAATAAGCGCCGCTTTGCATTGGATTCTAGGTGTAGCACTTATTTTGAAAAAAAAATCTATAGGTGCAGCGCTTAGGGAGCGCTTAATAGGGTCATTCTGGAATTTTTTAATACATATTACTACATCCATTGTTTTAAACCAGAAATAGATTAAACATTATGCCATCTAGTCTCAGACTGTGTCATTTTGATCACACACTAAAGTAAGACAAACTATTTTCAGAGCAAACGTAAAAATTGTTATCTTTATCTTTGAGCATTGCTGACTGGTAGTAAAAGCATACTGAAGTTTTCAAAAATTCCATGCAATAGAAGTTAAGAAAAAGGCCAAAAACCACTCTTCCCTAAGGAAAAGCAAGCAAAATTGGGTTTGTTTACCTCTCTTTTAAAAAGCGATGGAGTGCAAAGACTGCAGAAAAAAAATCCAGAAAACCAGAATTACGGGAAAGGTGTGGAGGGGTCCGACCGACATTATTGCTACGTTCTCCAAGCAACAACATTAAAAGGAAGCTGCACAGTCTATTTAATAGACACTATTTGCTAGCCATTCCAAATATATTGTTTTGGTGTATGACGGCAATCGAAAATATGTTCCGTTCGCGTCAAAACCACAGCCATTACTTTTTTTACGAGCGCACAAGAGTGTCATTTTGTTATTGTTTTATTTCATGATTACATACAGAGTGAAACGAAGGACTGGTTTCTGTAAGCTCTCAAACTTGCTTAAATAGTAAGGGGGCCGTCCATATAGTACGTACGCAAAGATTTTCCAAAAATTTGATACCCCCTCCCCCCTTGTACGCAGAAAACAATAGAAATAATGTCATTTAAACAATAGATGTACGCTTTTGCTAAACCCCCTCTCCCCCTTCACTGCGTACGTACTATATGGATGGCGCACCAAGCAGTGCCCGCGGGCGAAAGATTTGTATGGATGTGGAAACCGTCCATGTTCATTAGGGGACCCGTCCATATTCATTTGACAACTCGAAACGTCAAATTGACTAATCCTCTGAACCCCCCACCCCCACAGATAACGTCAAGCGATGTACTGATGTATACCAAAAGTTGTAGCCTTTTTTCATCAAAGTTTTCCCGTTCCGTCGCAAAGTCCGTACTTGGTTGTACCCGTGTGTGTATGTGTTCTTTTAACTAATGACCTTTATTTAAAAAGAAATTAAAAGCTCCACTTGGCGCTAGGTCGGTGCCGTGCTTTAGGCGTACCACCTTCTTTGCCCACTTGTGCGATGTGGTTCGCTCGATCGCGCAAACAATGAAAATATGATGTAATGATATCATAGCCCAAACCAATGGGATTATGCGAGCAGCAAATTTTCATGTACTTCATACACGAATATGTTTTTGAAAGCTTATAAAGTATAGTGTGGTTGGTGGTTACAAATATCCGCGATTTTCACAAAAAGGTATACCTTTGATTTCTTATAACGTCAAACCTAACTTTTGAAAACCCCCCACCCCCTCATAACGTCAATGTGACGTTTTGTTTGTCAAATGAATATGGACGGCTCCCCTTAGACCCGAATTACATTTTCGTGTCGCGATTGCAGGCTAATAACTGTTCGACAATGGCCAAGCACGCTTTTACAAATTTTTCTTGTAACTAAAACGGTATTTGTATTCCAGTTTATCTGGCAATTTGGTGTGCACGGTTTCAATTTCAATTTGAGGCCGCCATTTCTTTATTATTCATTTTGCGCGACCAGCCAAGTCTTGAAGATGGTGGTGTGATTGTTGTAACTGGACTGTAAATGATGTAGAGGATGACGGTAGTAAATTAGGTGATTTCAAAGTATAGTTTTTAGTATTCATTCGCTCTTTCAATGAAAAATTGCAACAATTTTCCGACTTGTCAGACTTGGAATCTTTGTCTGCCAACTTCTTTGTCGGTCGGCTGACACAAACAGAACATATTTTTTATAGTCGCCTATATTAAAAAAATATCTCAATGATTTAATTAATTACCTTTTGAAAGAAATGTATATGATGATAGCAGGGAGCAGATTCGCGATTGAGCAAGAAACTTCAGTCAGCATCAAATGATATGAATGTTTGTATTTGCACTATTTGTAATAAATACCCACAGGATCAGCTGGAAAAACTACTTTCAGCATCAATAATGATATGGATGGATGTTTGTATTTGCACTATTTGTAATAAATACAGCAGCTGGACAGGATCAACAGGGTCTCAATTTTTAACAGCATAGTTACAACTGGTAAAAAAACGTGTGTCTGAAGCAGTCAAACGTCAAAGATAAAAACAAGACAGAATCCATGAGCTCCATAAGGTTTGAGCAGAATTAGATCACACTTACTAAAGATTAACATTGTCTTATCGGTAAACAAATTCTTTTAGTGAGTTAAACCATAGTGATTGGTTGAAAAGTATATCACATGACTTTCCGCGGCAAAGAATTGATGATTAGCCTGTAATCATTGTTTTCCTCAAATAATGAAACGAGCTCCGTCTACCATGCGAGTTACTTACAGCGGGCACAGTGCAAATGAAAGGCCCTTACGCTAACCGCGCTGGGCCAAAAACCTTTAAAATGTTTTTAACAAGATTCTTAGTATTTTGACCATTAAAGCCTTATGTTCTCATATAGCTTGTTCTTATTAAAATCACGCAACTACACGTTTTTTTATTATCAGAACCCAGTTTATAAGAACATTGAGGCTGAAATCCATCGAAAAATTAAAAACATCGTAAGAACATACCCAGCCTGATTTTGGAAAAAAATGAGAAGAATTTACGATTTTTCCTCTTTTCAAGTAGTTTTAACCGAACTTAATGATTGGTTTTCTAAAATCGAGAGTCAAATAGTGTCCGAATTTTACCAATTTTAAGTGCTCTTTATTTTGCATGATATTGTCGATTTAGAGAAGTCTGAAAAAATTAAGAACGCATTTAAGAACATTTTAGGCTGAAAATTCCTAAAAAAATAAGCACATCCAAGCTCAGCCAAATTTTAGGTGTTCTAATAAAATGTAAATGTGTAATGGTTCAACTTGAGATATGATATTGGCTAATTTTCCTGTACAATAATCTGTAATGCTACAACACATTGACATGTTGAGGTTTTCCCTTGTAGAATGGGCCTAAAAGTTTCCTTTATCTTAAAGAAACCGTGGTTGAAAGTTTTTGTTACACGGTTTTTTTATAAGAATGATTATTCTTTCGGGAAAATCATCCTGAAATTTTCTTACAGTATTCTTCCCAGCTGGCACACATTCGTTCTTTGATTTGTAAATCTTCAACACTTTCCTAGATTATTTTCTTTTTCATTGACGCAAGAAACTTGCTTGATTGACGTAATTACATATTTCCATATTTTGTTGTTCGTAAGTGCGTTAATACACCCTTAAAATAAACCCAATAAAAGCAAGAAAACTGCAGGAATAAAAAATTAGAGTTTTTTCCACACTTTTCTATTGTTGACTTGCTGTTAACTGTTTTCACAAATTTTTTACACTCCTTTTTTCAAAATATTTTTCTAACTTTTTAGTCAGTCTATATACAGGGTGGGCAAAAAAAAATGGTCAGACAAAAATTGTGCCACTTGCAGAGCAATTAATGCCATAGAAATTATATTCCTCTTTTGTTAGTTTCGCTGGAAACCTCGTCATAAGCGTTCCCCCCTAGACATCTTTCTCATGTCCGATACATAATACATCCCAAAAAATTAAAGTCTGTTCACGATAAGTGTGCACTCTTATACGTATAACTTTTGAAGAAATTCTTCAATCTTTATAAATTTGGTATCGTTGGAGATATATTTGTGAGTGGAACAATTCGAAATAAAAAAGTTTTAAAAAAAATTCTAAAATCGAAGATGAAAATGAAGAAGAAAAAAATGAAGATCTTGTGGAAAAGTGCTATAACTTTCATTTTCACTGGAGAGATTCTTTGATCTTAGGAGGTCATCACTGTGAAGAAATTTCACTAAAATATTTATTCAATATAAAGTTATGATACAAAGTTAATAAGTGATTGACCCCAAAAAAACAGCAGAAAACAGCAGAAAATAGCCTTTTTAGACGTCAATCAGCTAATAACTTTGTTTCATATCTTTTGACTGAGAGGAATTTGAAGGTTAAATTTGTTTCTTACCTGGTTTTGGATGTTTTCTTTGCTTAGTTTGACTTCTTTGTTGGTCTTTTCGTTTGGGTGTTGGATAAAGATCATTCAATAATTGATGAAACAATTGTAATTACTTTTTAATTTTATGTGCTATTGAATGTTTTGATCTGAAAATAAAAGATGACAAAACATTAAAGAAAAGAATAAACTATCAATATCCTCCATCCCCCTCCAGTTTTCAGTTCCTTTGAAAATTTTATTGGGACTCATGCCCACTGTCCTGTTTCTGGCACATATCTACGTGGTGCCTTACTAACACGTCGAGGTCTGGGAGGGGTGGATGAAGGCTCTTCAGATGATTTCTGTGGGGTGCCCATTGATGACGGCAGTGCGTCTTTGGGTGTTCCAGGTTGCGTCGCTGGTACACTAACAGGGGGCAGGGGCGAGATGGGCCGTGGAGCAAGCGGTAGAACAATCGGACTTGATGGCAGTGGAGTCGACTGTTGTTGAGGTGGTCGAAATTGTTGGACGGTTCGTCTCTGCGGGTCGGGATCGTCAGGACGTCGGGTCTTGGCAGTTTGAGAGTCCTTCTTCGGGAGTGGTGGCAACGGAGGTCCAACAAATGCGTCTCGGTTGGTGATGTCAACAGAGGCAGGCTCGAAGCGTCGAAGGTAGCGCCGGTTGCGACGGGTTAGACGACCGGTGCCATCAACTTTAACCGTGTAGCTGTCGTGTCCATGGAGCTCTTTGATTGTGCCGGATCGGTCCCATCGTTTGGGGTTGTTACCAGTCTGGTTCTGGATGTAGCATCTGTCACCGAGGCGGAGGTCGCGGAGCATGCGAGAGTGGTGGTTCCGCTCTTCGGCAGCATGATGGAATCTGTGACGTAGGGCTTCCTCTTTTTGTTGCCAAGCTTCGCGCCAAATAGGACGGACATGTTCGTTGCTGAATTTCTCAAGGCGATTGATGAATGCGAACGCGTCACGGATGGGACGACCAAATACTATCTCCGCAGGTGAAAGTTGACAATCAGGGTCAGGTGTGTTACGCAGTTGCATCATTGCCCTCAAAAAGCGGGTCAGTATCAAGCGTTCCGGAAGGACCAGTGTTCGAACGAAGCAACCTCTTGGCAGACTTGACCGCAACCTCAGCGCGACCGTTGGATTGGGGATTGTAGGCTGATGAGAGTCTGTGTCTGACACCCCAGCGCTCCAAGAAGTCTTGAGTCGATCCAGACGTGAATTCAGGGCCACCATCACTTGACATTTCCTCTGGTACACCGAATCGGGCAAAGTAGTTTCGTAGACACGTGATGAGTCCTTCAGATCCAGCTTGTGGTGATCCTTTTGGGGCTTGGAAGACATCTGACCAGCCAGACAGGCGATCGCCAACTACGAGGTAGTGCTGTCCAACGCAGTCGAAGAAGTCGGCATAGCTTTGTTCGAATGGAGTTGTTGGTGGTGAGGCTGGCGAGGTAGGTAGGGAGGGCTGGGATGGTGCATTACGGATACACTCTTGGCAGGCTTGTCTCCGATGCTCAATGTCATAAGTCATCCCTGGCCAGAAGACGATGGAACGTGCACGCAGACCCATGGTTGATACTCCCTGGTGGGCGGCATGAAGGGCATCAAGGACTGCAGGTCGTAGCGACTGTGGAACAACAACACGATCATTGTAGATGATGACACCATCTGTAATGTGAAGACTGTCACGGTACTGCCAGTAAGATGACGTAGCGGGGTGGTCACGATAGTTATCAGGGAAGCCGGCAAGAACAGCTTGGTACACGAGGGCAAGATTCTGATCGTTTTGGGTTTCGGATGACAAGCGTTCCCAGGTGATCGAGGTGACCTTTTCAGCATTGTTGCGGATGGCAGCAGCCACCATGAACTCGGGCAGCATGTGATCAGGTAACTCCTCCTCGTCGGATGGTGATGGGTGGCGAGATGTAGCATCAGGGGCAAGATTGGTCTTCCCTGGGACATGAATGACACCAAAGTACAAGGGCAAGCTTCTTTCTTTCAGGCGAAAAAGTCGTGTGTTGTGAATTTCATCTAAAGTTCTGTCACCATATATTTTAATAAGAGGCTTGTGATCGGTAGCTACAGTCAATTGATCACAACCTAAGGTGAAGTATTTCGTTTGTTCAAGCCCCCAGGTGATTGCGAGGGCCTCACCTTCGATTGGTGCGTAGTGTTCCTCAGTTGGCTTGAGGAAACGGGATCCAGCCAAAGTAATACGCCAGCCATCCTGACAGCAGATTGGATTGACGTCTGTACAGTCACAATGTTTTTGTTGTAAAAAGTAGCCGACGCCATGCTTCGACCAGTCCGTGCGGAGACACGTAGGTAGGTGGAGGTCGAATATTTCAACACCCGATCGAATAGCCTCAACAATGGCTTTCTTTGACGCTGTGAAGGCTCGATCTAGCTCAGGGGTCCACTTGAATGGATGTTTTGGAGAGAGAAATGGACGGAACGGTTCCACGTGTTCACGAAGCTGTGCGTAATTCCCCACCTGGTTGATGAGGCCAAACCAACTTCTGATGTCAGTAGTGCTGGTGGGCGTTGGGAAATTCTCTATGGCATTGTAGAATTTTGGGAGTGGTTCTATTCTCTCATCTGAGATGCGGAATCCAGCAAAGTCAACGGCTCTGCCAGCGAATTGAAACTTTTGTGGGTTGAGCACGATTCCTGAACGACCAACTGTTGTGAGGAAGTCGATTGATCGCCACCAGTGTTCCTCCAGACTGGTGTCATAGAATAAGGTGTCGTCAACGATTCTTTCTTTGTGTTGGAAGTCGGCTAGGATGGACTCAAAGCGACGATTATATCCATCACCGGAAGACAAGAACCCTTGTGGTGCTCTTTTATAGCGAAATCGTCCAGAAGGGGTGACGAAGGTTGTCAGATGGCGGTCGGATTCTCTGAGCGGAACGCTGTGGTACCCATTCCACGCATCTGTGACGGTCTTCCACGTATTGCGGGGTACCCTCCTGGCGATATGGAACGGAGCTTCAGAGTTATGGGTTTCGCGTTTGCACCATTTGTTCAGCGGTGAGAGATCAACGGTGCGTCTTGGTGTTCCATCAGGCTTGCGGGTCACGACCATACGATGACACCAGTCAACCGGTTCGCCGATAGGAACTCTCTCGATGACACCGAGTGCCTCGTCTCGAAGTAAATCCTTGTGAACTTGCTCCTGCCAGTGCACTGGAACGGGAATTGCCTTGTGTCGAGCGACAGGGACTGCGTTATCCTGCATGTGTATCTCCACCGGTGGACCGTCCATTGATGGGAGAGGTTGGTGAGGGCATATGTTAAAGGAGGAGCTGCCGTATTGATCAAGCAACCAGTGACGCATCTTGTCGTTGTTTTCAGGGACGCAAGGGAATGGAAGCGATGTTGGGCGTTTTGGGACTTCGGTACGCTTTGGGCATTGGCAGATCGACCCATCAGATTTTGTCACACCACAAATGCTAGTTACGTCCGTATCGGGTGAAGGCACAACCGGGTCAATGCTGGAGTTGGCAGAATACATACCAACCTGCGGGAAGCCACGGTTGACAATGCCAAGGTTGACCATCGTGTCGTAGGATAGGTACAACTCCGATACATCTTTGCTGACATAAACGGTTGATTGACAAGTGACGTTTCTCCTGTCGAAGGATCGTCCAGCAAACGAAGCAGTGAAGGCGCCGTCTATTCGAATTGGAGATTTGTTGGCAGCGTTTAACGACATGGATACAAGCGACAGGTCAGAAAGCTTAAAACCTGCCCTCAAAAAGTCATTTAACGACCACAGGTCTGATTGCGCACCTGTGTCGGCAACAGCAGAAACATCAATAGACTTTGATGGACGAGACTCCATGGTAACTTTCAGGGTCACTTTGGGATGTGCAGATGCCTTCACCCTACGCCAGCTGCTCTTGCTGAAGAGTTGACGGTCTGGTTGCATTGCAGGCTTCTTGCTCCTCATGATCGTTGGTGTTGGGACTTCAAGGGCGGAGATCTGACCAAGGGAATCGTCGGACACGATGGAGATGGTATTGGCCGACGGGTTGTTTTGCTTCGATGAATTGCTCTTCCTCCAACAGCTCTCACATTTGCTGAACGGTCGTCGATTCCAGCCACGAGCCTTCTTGGTGTAAAGATGGAACGAGTTGCCACAACCAGGACAGTTGGCAGTGAGCGACTGGTCAAAGGTAGATGGGGCTGGTGGAGTGTTTCTTTGTTGTCTTCTGGGATTAGGATCTCGGGTAGATTTACGATACTCGGAGAGGGCTGATACAGATGCCAAAGGGTTTGCATTGCGGGCTGTCTCTCTAGTTTCGACAAAGCCAATGATGTCAGTTATGGGCTTTGTTTGTATACCCTCTGTGCTTAGGGCTTCACGACGTATGTCCATGTCAGAGATGCCATTTAACAAAACATCTCTAATAACCTCGTCAGTGTAATAAACGTCACCGACGACCTCAGATTCACAGTTTGCACAGTTTGTACGGTAGGCTGTTGTAAACTCGCAGGTTTCAGCCTTTCCTTGAACTTTTGCAGCAAAGGTACGGAAAGTCTCATCTGGGTCTTGCCTCATGGCAGCTAACTCTGAGCGAAGAACGCCAACAGCAACTGGGATGACAGCAATGGACTTGAGTGTGGTAAGCGCGTCCTGTAGAGTCCTTGTTGTAAAGTCTGGGTGTGCACGTAGGACGACATTTCCAAGCTTCTCGGTTGTACATTCAAGCAGTTGAGTGGAAGCAGCTTGGTCGGTGATTCCAGAGCCAATGCGGAAGGTGTCCCAGCGTCTAATGAAGGCATTCCAATCCTCACACGTTGAGTTGTCCTGAATCTTTGGTCGGATCAGCTTTGGGGCACTGGGTCGTGGAGCAGCTTGTGGTACCGGATTCATAATGTGTGTGTGTGTGAGTGAAGGTTGAGGATAGCGGCTGCACCAATGACGTCATGGTCAGGTGTCTGGAAACCACATCCTGGTAGCGGACAATCGAGCACAACCATGTTGATTACGTGTTGATTACTGTGTCAGTAAGCCAATGATAATCCAACAATGCGACAAGATCAAAACATGGATAAAGATCATTCAATAATTGATGAAACAATTGTAATTACTTTTTAATTTTATGTGCTATTGAATGTTTTGATCTGAAAATAAAAGATGACAAAACATTAAAGAAAAGAATAAACTATCAATATCCTCCAGGTGTAGTTGTTTTGACGGTATCCCGGGGGGGGGGTACTTAGGCAAAAATGGGTGCTGGGTATGTGCGTGCCTTAAGGGTAGGGTTTTTCACCCTCCCAAAGTCTCTCTAAGGGTTACCAAAACAACAAAAGTCAAAATCAGTCTCTCTAAGGGTCGGTTTTTTCACAAACTCGGGTCAAAGAAAAGTGAAAAGTCAAAAAAGTGAGAACATTTTTAAAAAAAGTGAGAAAATTTTTCAAAAATTAGAGAAATTTTTCGAAAATTGGAGAAATTCTTTTAAAAATCGAATTTCTTTGGCCCATTATAGAAATTTTTTGTGAAAAAGTCTCTCTAAGGGTTGGGTTTTTCTACACTGAGTCTCTCTAAGGGTCACCTTTTCACCAAAATTCAGTCTCTCTAAGGGTAAGGGTCCAGAGGTCTGGCACGCACATACCCGACACCCATCAATCCTAGTACCCCCCCCGGGGACGGTATGGGAGGCTCCCCCTCCCTCGACCTAAAAAAGAATTTCTTCTGTTGTAATTTTGCCCTCTCTGGGGTTTGTCATAGCTTTTTGTAGTTGATGATTTAGCATATTTATTGCTTATTTTATTTGTGAGATTCAACTCTTTGACTGTAGTTTTGGGAGATCATCCCCAAACAGTTTTGAAGTTATTGGCTGTGACTGTGCACACAAGTCCTTGTATTGAGGATTGATATTGCCACGAATGAAGATTCTGCGTTTCAGTGAAATTTCGTGGGAGGCATGGCCCAAAATAGCAGCCATGTCCACAGTTTTCTGTGCCAGAGATTGAACAGATACGTTACCATTTTTAACTTCTTCTTAGATTTTTAGATTTACATTCAGGGCTTTTTTCAGTGATTTCTGGATGGTAACTAGTTTAACATCTGACTTTCTTTGGGCACTATTCAAGATTTTCTAGAGTTCCCCATTTACTTTCGGGGGGTCAAGGGTACAGTTTTCTGGGCAAGGGTATGTTTTGAAAATCTTTTTCATGTTCTCAAAAGGCTTCTCACTGTCCCAGCTTGTCTTAATTAACTGAGCCAATTTTTCGTCAATAGGGCTCGATCTTTCTTCCCCAGTTGACACAGAGACAAGCTTTTCGACATCTAATTCAAGTTCTGGCTCTTTTAGTTCCCCATTATTTTGCTGTTCCTTATCTACTAAAACTACAGGGTTCTCATTCTCATTTTCGTTGAGTGACTCATAGCCATCTGTTTGGCTAGCCCTTGCATTGAATGTTTCCTCTGGCTCTGACAAGTCAATCTCGTTAAAAGAATTAGGCTGAAAATTCCTAAAAAAATAAGCACATCCAGGCTCAGCCAAATTTTAGGTGTTCTAATAAAATGTAAATGTGTAATAGTTCAACTTGAGACATGATATCGGCTAATTTTCCTGTAGAATGGGCCTAAAAGTTTCCTTTATCTCAAAGAAACCGTGGTTGAAAGTTTTTGTTACACGGTTTTTTTATAAGAATTGTTATTCTTTCGGGGAAAATCATCCTGAAATTTTCTTACGGTATTCTTCCCAGCTGGCACACAACGTTGTTTCAACGTTTATTTAACGTTATATGCACTTTCCTAGATTATTTTCTTTTTCCTTGACTTAATTACATATTTCCATATTTAAAAAAAATCTGATGTTAAGATTTATTTTATTATTGCAAGATTATGTAACGTAATGGTTGCCAGCAAACCAGAAGTGATAAAGCGATGCTCGTAAAGGCGTTAATACAACCCTAAAAATAAGCTTATTAAGGCAAGAAAACTACAGGAAGAAAAAATTAGAGTTTTTTCCACATTTTTCTTTTGTTGACTTGCTGTTAACCGTTTTCACAAATTTTTTACACTCCTTTTTTCAAAATATTTTTCTAACTTTTTAGTCAGTCTATTCTTATGTAATCTTTTCGTTGATTGACACTCCGAATCAAAACATTTGGCCGCGATTATTGGTGGCAAAACAAATGCGTTCCCCAATGTTTTCCAAGCAAGGAGCCCCAGAAAAAATAAAAAAAGATTAATACAGAAGTCCAAATACTCCAAATCAAAGAAAAAACTCTTTCATCGAAATTCTTTAATTATCTGCAATAGATTTCCGAAAGATATTTAATTCTATTATATTACGTCACAAGATATTAAGCCTTCTTTTTCGTAAACCCCCGGTTTCAATGCAAAATAGGTAAGCGGGAAATTTTTTTTGTCACTAATAATGGCGGCAAAGTTGTTACGTCACATCTATTGTTTAGGCGATTACAGATTACATCATGAATATCATGAATTTACAGGGTGGGTAAAAAAAATATGGTCAAACAAAAATTGTGCCACTTGCAGAGCAATTAATGCCATAGAAATTCTATTCCTCTTTTGTTAGTTTCACTGGAAACCTCGTCATAAGCGTTCCCCCCTAGACATTTTTCTCATGTCCGATACATAATACTTCTCAGCTATTTTCTCTTCTCAAATCTCAAACAATAATAGACACATAAGGCATAGTTTATTGGATAGATCTTGCAGTGAACACGAGGAAGAAAAGACAAGCAGCGGAGTTTTTAAACATCATTTTCAAATTCCTAATTGTCTTGAAACTTTAAATCTGTTCAGTGGTTTGTCTTTAATGTACGTATCACGACTAGTATTGGACGACCAGCGACCATGTTTTGAGATCATTCTATCTGACACACCGTTGTTAGCTGCTTCGGTTGCACCCCCAGAGCGAAGAGAATGCAAGCCATACTTAGCCTTGTCTTCAACAATACCGGTTAAGTGGCCTTTCAATGAGTCTCTGGCTGTGGTGTATGAAATTGGTAGGTTTCCATGGGCCGAATGACCAATCTTACACTTAAAGAGTCGGCAGAACAGATAATCGTTTGGTCGGGATAATTTAGCAAGATTGATATATTTCTGTAGCCAATAAATAGGGCAATAAGAACCTTTGGTCGCACTGATGAAGACGGTATTCCCCTCTCTAATTTGGTCTGTTTTTGACTTTGGTAAAAAGATTTTCACCCCTGATTGGCAAAAAGTAATGTGTTGGATTTGTATCTGTAGCATTTCGCTGATACGAAAAAATCCTGAAAAGCCAAGAATAGTCATCAGAATGAATCGCATGTCTAAAAGATTTTCTGTCGAAATAAACTTATCAATAATGGCTTTGATTAAGGGCTCTGACCATAGTGAATTTTTCATAATTGCCGTGTTTAAAATGTGTTTTCTGACTGATGTAACCAACAAAACTATGGCATGTTATACATTTTCTGTTAGAAAAACTAATCCTGAATCTGAAAATTCAAAAATTGCATTGAAAAAATTTGATGAAGAAGAAAATGAAGACTTTTGCGAGGAAGAGTATTTCAACTTTGAAGAGCTTAGTTTCGGCGAAGAAAATACATTTTGAAAATTTTTTCGCATTACATGGTGTATCTTTTACCGAACAATAAAAATTTTTGCGGAAAAATTTTGTAAATGCTTCTTTGTCTCGAAATCTTCAAAATAGTGGTTTTTCATCAATTTTTCATCTGGATTTTGCTTAAAAAAACAGTCATAACTTTTGACACATCTTTTTAGAAAAATTTTCCGCAAAATTTAAAATAGTTCAATTCTTTGCGGACAGTGTACAGAAATTTTGAAACAAAAAAGTTAATTACCCATTAAAACTAAGCACTTTTTATAAAAGAGGGTGATGCAACATATTATTAACATATTTTTAAAGTTCATAACGTCATTTTTGCAATTAAATTCTTAATTACTCTTAAGGGACTCGATTAAAAAACAATTTGTAAAGGCAATTCTTTGTTAAAAGTGTTAAGGAACCTGAAATATAACTTTTATGTTCAAATACCAAAATCAACTTTTGGACTATGGTCAGAGCCCTTAAGTCTGTTGTGAGAGGCTCTTTACGCATTCTTTTTGGATTTCCATCTTTGGACGAAATTAGTCGTTTGCCACCCTCGAATGCCAGTTTGACTAAAGGACTTCCTGTGGGAGAGTAAAAACCAGATGATTGATGGCCCCATCTGATCCCTAGGATTGCTGTTGTTAAAGCTCCCTCTGTTGCGTTGTTTGATGTCAGGTCGTTGAGATAGATAGCGACAAAAAAGGGGTCAGCGGGGAGGTGGGATATTTCGCTGGAATTTTCGGTCCACTGTTTCCACTTTTTCCAACCAGACTTATACTTGTTGAGGGTCGATTTTGCGTAGGCAGCATCGAGAAGTTCTGGAAGGGTAGTTGCCTTTTCTCTAAGTCTTTCGTCTTTGATGCCTTCAATCCTTTCCACTAGTGAGGGTTCTTCGGGGATGCCTTAAGAAAATAAGGATGAAAAAAGTTTTAAAAATAACTCTTATACCTGTAGATAATGTGGTATTGCAACAAAGCATTGATACCATAGTCGGTATTGCAACAAAGCATTGATACCATAATTGATATTGCAACAGAGCATTGATACCATAATTGATATTGTAACAGAGCATTGATATTACAGTTGGTATTGCACAAAGCATTGATACCATAATTCAAATTGCAACAAAACATCGATAGCATAGTTGGTATTGCAACAAAGCATTGATACCGTAATTGGTATTGCAACAAAGCATTGATACCATAATTGGTATTGCAACAAAGCATTGATACCATAATTGGTATTGCGACAAAGCATTCATACCATAATTGGTATTGCAACAAAGCATTGATACCACAGCTTGTGTCGTCGTCAAATCATGATTGTTAATTAATTTTTGCGTGAAAAAAATAGAAATAAAACGTTTTTCAGTTCATTGATACATAGTCATCTAGACAACAGTTTCATGCATTTGATCTCATATACAACAATGATATGATCACTTGAAATTGCATCAAAAAGGATATAAAAACAGCATTTTGCAAGAGCATACGAGATTTCTTAAGAATGTTATGTTGTAAAATCAATATACAGTGCAAGAGAATAAAAATTTGCAAACCCATCAAAAATACAATTAACTTTCGTAACTTTGAATAGTTTATGAAAAAAGGATCTAAAACTAAAAAGCGTTGTACAAAACGTTTAAATTCTTTCCCATTTGAAGTGAGCAATGGCCAATAGTATGCAGACGGCCATAAAGGTACAAAAAGAATGCCTTTTCCTTGGCAGTTTTTTAAATGAGAGATAGTTCTTCCAATCAAATGTACTGGTGGACAAAGCCAATTAATTTCATTGTTTCCCCAGTGATAAGAAAAGCGTTAACTCCGGATGATCCGGGACAAAATTCTCTTGAATTGAATCGCTCCACTTTTGCATTGAGGTTATCTGCAAACCTATCCACTGTAATAACTCCGAATTGACTTAGTATATAGTTAAAACTTTCCATGTCTATAGACCAATTGTCTGTATCGATGGATTTCGAGATCCTATCTGAAACACAGTTTTCGTCCCTAGGGATCCAAGTAGGAAAAATAGTTGTATTATTTATGACACAAAAGTTGAATATCTCGATCGCTAAGTTTTGAAGATGTTGTTTTGTGCTACCGGATTTGATGATTCTGCAAGAGTTTTCATTGTCTGTGAACCATTCTATAGTTTCATTTTTAACGAATTCTGTAAGAGACTCCAAAACATTTTTAATAGCGAGCAATTCTCGAAAGGTGGAACTAGTTTTACTTTCTAATTCGTTGAAGCTTCCTTTTGCGATAATTTTTCCCAATTTTTCAACTGTATATCCTCCATAACCAGTTTCACTGGCGTCAGAAAAAACGATTTTTGTGATTTCGGGTTTGGTTTTGATACGGAATGATTTAGTTTTTGATAAATTATTTTTCCAAAAGTTCAGTTCATGCTCAACGGCATAAGGTAGAAGATGAATTTTATCCCAAGTATCATTAGACTCAACAAACTTATACATTTGTTTCGTGAATAGATAAGCAGGTGGACCAATAGAACCAGACATGGATATAATTTGACCTGCTATTTTTGAAATTTTTCTGGAAGATGAACAACCTTCTTGTAATGTAAAGATTATATCGGAATTGAGACGCTCTAATTTTACTTCAGGAACTGTAAATGTCATTTTTGTTGTGTCTATGATAAATCCTAGCCACGATTTTCTTTGTTCTGGCCTGAGACTGGATTTTTGAAAATTAATAGTAAGACCTGCGGCCCATAAATCACGAAGGATAATGCTTCGGTTGGAAATAGCTTTGTCAAAATTTTTCTCACCTGCTATACCGTCATCTAAGTACATAACACATCTGATCCCAAGACGGCGCCATCTCTTTACTAGCTGACGCATGAGCTTTGTAAAAATCCAGCAGGCAATATTTAATCCAAAAGGCAGGACACAAAAAACAAAATATTTTGTTACACCTTTGAAGCTCCACGCGAAACCGAGAAAACTCTGAAAGTCCTCATTAATCGGTACGTGATGATAACCACTTGTCAAGTCAAAAGTTATTAAAAAATCCTCTTTCTCAAAAACTTCTGCAGCAGTCTTCAAATCCTCATATTTAAATTTCGGTGGATCGATAAAAGAGTAACCTGAGATCAGATTGTGAATGTTTTCTGCACACCACGCTGAAGCTCTAAAGGGATGTGTGAAAACAAACAATCTGACGAATATGCAATCTCGAAATCGTAAGGACCGCGTTCGTCTAAAAGGACTAGGAATGACAACAAAGTTGCGTGATTGTGTTTATGAATAGGGCGCCGTATCAGTTTTTATATTTTCGGCGCACAACAAGATTCTTGTTGTAGAATTTTCCGCGGGAGGACTATTTTCCTCAGATGTATAATTTTCAAGTGCCTTTAGAGGTTTACCGTGCGCGTAAGAAAATTATGAACATCTGTTATCAGGTTATAAAAGAGTTGATGTGCCTCAAATCAATAACAAGTCGTAATTTTTCATTCTTTTTTGCTACAGTCAAAGGATTCACACAAAAAGGAGCTTCTTTTACTTGCTTGATGCGACCGTCCTTAATTAGTTTTTCGATTGACTCTTCAACAAAAGCTGCATTGTTCAGACTTGAAGCGTTATTTTTGGCATAAAAAGAAGGAGGAGTGCTCACAAATGGCAATTTATATCCATGATCTGTTATATTAGACAATAGAGATGGTGCTTTTAATTCGTTTTTCCAAAAGCTTGAGAATTGTGATATTTTCCCAGTGACGGGGTATTCCTCTGATCGTTTGAACTCCCAGAACTCTGAATTAAATGACAAAGTAAAAATTGCAAAACAAATTCGCTGTATGAAAAAGTGTTTAAAAACACATAAATGAGAAAAACAAACTGTATCTTTATCAAATATAACGCAATTTTTTCCAGAAAATTAACGAACACGTAGTTCTACAAAAAGAAACTGTCCAGCTTTGAATACATTTATTCATTTATGAAATTAAATTATTTCCCAGTTCGACTTTTTGATGTTGAAGTAGATGATCTTTTTGATGACGACGATGAAGAGCTACTTTTAGTGGAAGGAATATGAGGGTTTTGTTTTTGAACAAAAGGACAAAAAGTTGACAAATGACCGATACGTTTACAGTTGTAACAAGTTATTTCATCCATCCTTCTGTATTTACTGTCTTTAGGCTTGTTTTCTTGTTCCATTTTGGCCTTTACCTGCTCAGCAGTTTTACGAGCGTCCTTTAAATGCTTTTCCTGAATGTCTCCAGACGAAACCAAAATATTCCTTTTATAATGTTTAAGCACTAGCCAGCCCTCCCTGTCAGCGATTTGTAAGTGTTGCAACCTTTCTTCTAAAAGTTTCTTACCTTCAGTCAGGAAGTTTTTTGCAACATCAAAATCTTTTTCTTCCAATGCCTCCAGAGCGTCGTCCACATTCTCTAATACTTGAGTGGTGTGCTGGAACTGTTCCTCGTGTCCTTTCTTATTGAAATGAATTTGGTCATAGCTTCTCTTCTTGTCTAATCTTGTTTTCAGTTTTTCAATAGCTTTAGATTGATCTTGTTTGAACTCTTCATTCATAACTTGTCGGACAGCGTCCTTTATCGCTTGATTTTCTGCCATCTTAGTTCAAGGCGTATGCAAGAGCGAGGATTGACAAGCTGACAAGCAGCTTCTTTAAAGCATATTGCGCATGCGCAGTTTGTTCCAATCTGCGCAAGATGGTAGATTTTCGTACGAAAAACGCGGAGAAGCTCGATTTCCACCTTTCTTCGATCGTCGGAAATCACACATCCCACAAAATTAAAGTCTGTTCACGATAAGTGTGCACTCTTTTTTCTTCTACGTATAACTTTTGAAGAAATTCTTCAATCTTTATAAATTTGGTATCGTCGGAGAGATATTTGTGAGTGGAACAATTCGAAATAAAAAAGTTTTTAAAAAATTTCTAAAAACGAAGATGAAAATGAAGAAGAAAAAATGAAGATCTTGTAGAAAAGTGCTATAACTTTTATTTTTCACTGGAGAGATTCTTTGATCTTAGGAGGTCATCACTGCGAAGAAATTTCACTAAAATATTTATCCAATATAAAGTTATGATACAAAGTTAGTGATTGACCCCAAAAAACAGCAGAAAACAGCCTTTTTGACGTCAATCAGCTAATAACTTTGTTTCATATCTTTTGACCGAATGATGATTTTTGAGAAATTTTTTCACGATTTTTTTATGATCTTGATCATCTATAAAATTTGAATAAACAACAATTCATTCCTATTAATTTGAATTTGACTTGATGAATTTTATTTTTTTCGATTTAATTTAGAAATTTTAGAATCATATTTCTTTTCAGTAATATATTTTAGCAGCATGATACTTTAGGCGTACAAACTTTCGTGAACAGACACTTTCGCGATTTTCGCGAAATTTGGCCCTATTCGCGAAAGTAAATGTCTTCAAAAATTCTGTGAAGGGCCATTCGCGAAAGTTTATGCTCGCGAAAAATTCTTGACGGAATAGAAAATCTGTAAAACTTCAAACTTTGAATAAAATGTAAATTTTATGGCACTTTTTAGCCTGCTAAAAGACTAATAAGTCAAAAGACAAATATTTCAAGCCAATCCAAGAAGTATTTGTCTCTCTAAGCCATTTTTTCATGTGAAAATTCTCAATTTTACGTCTAGATTCGCGAAAGTTTATGCTCACAAAAATATTTTTCCGTTAAATTCGCGAAAGTAAATGTCGTGAATTTCGCGATTTTTTGTCCTCGCGAAAGTTTCTGCTCGCGAAAGTTTTTACGCCTAAAGTATTATCTCTTTTATTTTAGCTATAAAAATATTTTCATTTATTGAAATTTGAATCTAGTTTTGCACCTTAAATACTTTTCATTTTCCCAGAAGAGCTTCTTTCATCTTCATTGCCTTTGGTGCGTTTGACAAAAAAAATGTTTCGTACGGTTATCTTTGGTTTTATTAGACTAAATAAATTTTGGAGCTAATAGAGTTCATAGATCAATCTTTGAAGACTTTGGTTAGTTATTTTTTCGAATTTAGGACCAGATTCTTATATTTTCCTCTTTTTTCAACTTGTAATGACAATATGGTATTAAAAATGTATTTACGAGACTTGTAATTTCAATTTTTCAAATTTTTATGAATTAAATTCAAGAAATATTTCTGAACTAGCAATTAAATCATGAATTTACAGTTGTATATGATGGTACTAATGGTATGGTTTATATCTGTAACAAAAAAAAGTTTCCAATCTTCTTCTTTATAAAGTTATAGAAAAAGCCGGTGCTTCGTACGGTTTAAAAAAGTAAGCGACCCATATGTAGGGGATCATTTTGATACAAAAGTTATTTCAAAATGTTAAGTTTTTTTTTCAAAAAAATTCAGACTTTTTTGGGACGGATTGGTGACCGGGACCCCTTTACGTAAAATATAATCTAGATCATAATCTTTCCAAATATTAACACAACGAACTTTTGTCCAACATATTGAAAAAGTGCACAATGCTTACCCTCAGTCTCTCCAAACATTTTGTGTGCCTGATTAAAGTTACCTTGGATTGTTTTTTCAAAAGTCATTTTCAAAAATCTTAGCGTTTGATTAGCAAGAGCTTTTATTGTGAGAAAATAATATTTCCACGCAAGTTGTAAAAGTTTGTTCTATCGGCGTCTTCACCGAGAATATAAGTCAATCCATCCACTCAAGTGGAGAATTTCTTTTTATCGGCCTCTTCGCCGTAATTCACACCACTCTTTGTGGGTAATAGTATTTTCCGTCACTCTTTGTGGGTAATAGTATTTTCCGCCACTCTTTGTGGGTAATAGTATTTTTTGTCGTGAACCTTTTGCGATTAAGCAATCTTCCACACTGTTATTAGTGGGCAATGCTTTGGAAGAAAAAGGAGAATAAAGCCCGTTTTAACAAATATTTTCCTTTTGGAAAACGGGAAATATTGAAAAACCTTGTAATGTATACCCCTTTCTGGTTCAGTGGGTCAGACAGACATTATCACGTGCATCCAAATAAAAGTTGTCTAGAGATATTTTATTGCGCAAATCAGAGCTAACAAAATTATAAAGCTACATTCAAATGTTTAAATATTATACTAAAAATTAAATTGGTCGACTAACATCCCATGACAATTTGATCATTTTCCTGAGAGGGCGAATTAGACGGGATCGTGTCCCAGCGGGGGGGGGGTTACTTAGGCAAAACGGGTGCCGGGTATGTGCAAGCCATAAGTGTCTCTTTTTTACATTATGGAAAGTCTCTCAAAAGGGTACAAAAACAAATAAAAAGTAAATTGAGTCCAAAATTCACGAAAATCAAAATTTCCTCTCACTAAAGGTTCCTGATTTTCCAAAATTTGGACAAAAGTCGAGTGAAAATTTACAAAATTTTTGGGAAAAGGTTCTCTATGGGCTCCAAAAAAGCCAATTTTTCCTCTCTCTACGGGGCGATTTTTGATTTTTGGCTCAGACATTCAACCTTAGTCAAATGACGGCAGGTGGCAAGGCAACTATCTGCGTTTATCAATTATTGATTCCTCCACTTAAGCGTGCAAAATTTCCTTGCACAAAAAGTGTAAAGAAATCTTGCACTCTTCAATCTCGTAAAAACTCTTACTACCGGGTATTTTATCACTTTCTCTTTGATTTAGCAATAACAATAAAATAGGGGTAAATTTTCCTGACACCGTTAGAAGAACATATACTTAGGTAAGTATATGGTTTTCTTCAGATTTCTAATCCAACTTAATATTCCGAAGGACATGAGAAACTCTCTTTTCAACGGAACGGCTGAAAATTTAGTTTTAAAGTCAACTCTTGCCTTCATAGTCAGCTGAAAGACTCAGTTTTATAGATTTTCTAATTAAGCAACCTCTGAAAACAGTCTTATTTCATGGCCATGTTGATAAATGAATCACAAATGAAATAGTGTGCAATATGACGAAACCATCGCTAATATGAGATGCAAAAAATACCCAGTAAAAACCCGCAGTAAAAACCTGCGCATATGAATTACACAATAAAGAAGGAAAAGAATCAGGAGTGAAACCGCGAAATTGACAAGACATTACACATAGCCAAAAAGAAAAAAAATGACCAATGAAAATTTTCCAAATAAAACTTTACAACCCTTTCATCTACCTACTACCTATTGTGAAAACGTTCAATCAGTTAGACTAACTAGACGCTTTTTTATAAGAATATAATTTATAAGAATTGGCAAAGAAATAAGAATATGATAAGGATACCACCATCATAGAATTGATGGTGGCAACTGATTCTAAGAATGCCAATTTTTAGAGCATTTGCCTGTAAATTGCCAATTATCCCCCAGCATTGCTAAAGGCTTTCACAAAAATGTCAAATTTTTGTTTGAGGTAAGCATTACATGCTAGATTTCAGTTGGGTTTGGATCCTAACCTAAGAATACCGTAAGAATGTTTTGGGATGATCTTTCCTAGAAAGTTAGGAATCAGCATGGAATGAAAAAACAGCGTAGTGGGTCGACTAAAATTAGGGCAAACATTGGAGGCTATTTTGCGAAAGTTAGGATTTCGACGCCCCCTATTGAAAGTTAAATACGTTTGTAAAAATGTTTGGGATGTTCTTTCTAATTCTAGCTAAAATTGCTCTAATTGCTCATTCTAATAGGCAGGTGTAAAAAACCAAAGGGGCGCTGAAATTAGTAATAAGCGGTGCCCTTTTCCGCTCCTTGTCTTTTGACGCGATCCAAAAAATCCGCTGGTAGAAGCCACTTGCCACCACGCTACTACATTCTTATAAAAGTTTACTTTTACAATTTCCATCTCTTGATTTTTAGCATAACGAGGTTCCTTATATTAACGTGCTTAAAATCGTTCTGGATTAGCTCTCGTTTTTCGACAATTGAAAAGAATTGCCATCAATTTTTTTTCTCTAATATTCGACTTTTTAAAAAATCTTTGAAAGTTTTCTAGAATTGTTGATTGTGCAAGTGCTTAAATTTTCAAAGGAAGTTAGTATGACTGGGAATAATTAAATGAAAACAATATCAATTTATAACTTCATATAATATCAAAATCTCGTATCGCTAATAGCTAACTGTTATATTTTCTCCCCTTGGCGAGGAGAGATATCGCTCACTCAGTAAGAAAAAAACTGAGTAGAAAAAAAAATTTGAGAAAAACATTCTTAGTAGCTGACGACAGATAGATAACGAACTCCTATCATTAGTTGAAACCGTCCTATAAAAACCGAACCCTTATAACTTGTTAACCAAACAGATAAGAGTCGAAAAACATTCGGTCGGTCGGTCTTTAAACACTAAATTCATTCATTCAGAACAAGTGTTTAAGCCACCTTCAAACTTGGATTATATACTTATGAAACTTTTGGATTTGTCACATTTTAAACACACTTATACAACACTTGACGATGGGTCTGATGAGAAAATGGAGTTCAAAGAAACGCACTTCCACCGCTGCACAAGAACGTTTCCAAACAGCTCTGGCGAACGAAAACATCACACTGGTGCAGAATTTACTCATCAATAACCGCCACGAGATCGACTTGGAGGCGTATTACAGGCAAGGTGTGACAGCCCTTCACTTATGCTCTCTTGCCAATAATACCACCATGTTACGTGTTTTAATTAGCTTTGACGCCAATATTAATGCTACCGACAAGCATGGGTGGACTAGCCTGCACGCTGCAGCCGCTCTTGGTTATGAGGAGACCATTAAAGTACTTTTGAAGGCTGGAGTTGACCCGAAGGTGCGATCAACAACAGGTCAATCTGCCATTGATGTTGCGTTGACTGAAGAGATTAGATACATGATGAGGAAATATGCAAAGAAATGCAACAAGGCGAAGCGAGAGCAGAGTCTTTGTTCAGGCTCCTCCAACACTTCGAGGGGATCTAGGTGTGCGAGCGTTAATCATTACTCCGACTGAGAGGTTGGTTTTATTGGCCTTACTCGGTACACTTTTTGATGTCAGAATTCGGTAGAAAAGCTGTCGCCACTTTTGTTTCTTCATTACTGGAAAAAACTGAGAAACATCATGGAGCTTGCAATCTTCCTTAGATTTTGGTAGAAAAATTCCACATCATTATTGCTTAAAGACGTTTGGAAGATCTATGATAATTATGACACTACCGCCAATGACATCTACGCATGCATTCCACAAGCGGTTCCAACCTTCATATTATTCTTATCTCTAAAACAAGGTGTCGAAATTAGAAGAGGGCTGTCGACATTAAACCAATTTCCAGTACTCTACCTAGCATATGTATTTACCTTTTATCGTTTTCGTGTTGATCTTATACATATAAAAAGATGCCAGCCTATAGACAACTAGTATCAGTAGCGTGGTTGCAGGAAGGGGCAGACCCCCAGCGGCCGATTTTTTCAGGGGGCGCCGAAATACAAAGGGCGGAAAAAGACGTCTCTTATTACTAATTTCGGCGCCCTTTGCTTTTTTACACCTTAGAATTGGCAGTTTTCCACCAAAAGGAGAGAAAATATCCAGAAATTTTCGTACTCGCTTCCCTCGTGTAATTTTTTAAAAGATATTTACTTTTTGTAGGGAGCGCCAAAATCAAAATTTCCCAAATTGACCCACCACACTACTGACTAGTACGAGAGGGTTTAATAAAGACTGGAGATAAATGAAAATTTTAACATTTCAGTAGCAATCAACTAAGCCATTTTAAGCGATAAATTCATACTCAGATTTTATCAACTACAAACTGATATTTTTAACTAGTGATTTATCGTCTTATCGTGTTGATTTGACGTCAATTATTTTCGCAGACACATGCTTTTCTGGATCTGAATTTTTTTTGTGCACAACTTCACTAAAATTCATCAAATTTCGATAAAATCACCAATCCTTCTGGTTTACCCGAGCTTGGAAGCCGGCATCATGAACCCATCAAGGCCAGAAGAAGGTGCTGGCCGATTGCTGGTTTGCACACTAAAACAATGCACCGACGGTATCGTTGATAAAGACGAAGACCGCTTGACCTGTGTTAAGTGCAAGAGTAGTGTTCACTATAGATGTACGATGCTTCCTGCATACCAGATACAGCAGTTCATTGACAAGACGAAAAGCACTCATTACAGGTACACCTACCAAAATTGTATAGAAGTTAAACCTGTACTCTCAGCCCTCATCCTTACAAGACGAGCCCGATCATCTCTTAAGCTTGAACAGGAAGTCGAAAACCTACGAAGAGAGCTAGAAGCCTTCTCAAGCGAAACGAAGTCGATATACTATTGCATCCCAAAAGAAAGAACTGGCGAAACTAAGGAGAAATCTCAATGAAGATCCGGGTTTCCACACCATAGAGTACGTAGAGCAAAAGTTTGAAGAGAAACTCGAATCACCCAAGCCGACTATCAAAGAAATGATTGAGCAAACAATCAAAACAGAGTGTAAAGCACTCTCAGAAAAGACGCATGCTTCCGTTACCTCCTCCAACACCACTAATCCTGCTACCCAGAATCAACACTCACTAAAGGAAGTTATCAAAGATGCCTGGCGTGAAGAGGGAGCAGCGAGGGGAGCAGAAGAGGCAGACAAGAGAAGACGTGCACCAAATGTCATCGTTCATAGTTTACCAGAGAAAGATGAAGAAATGACAAAAGTTGGGCATTAGATTTTATCAAGGATACCCGAGCTAACATTCAGCGTGTCAGAAGATTAGGCGTAGCAGATGGAAATAAAAAGCGACCCTTGTTGTTATCACTCAAAAATGAACAAGAAAAATGGAGTGTTATTGGAAATTTAACAAGTTTAAAGGGATTAGAAAACTACAAAGGTATCAGTATTACAGAGTACCTAACACCCGCACTACGGAAAGTATATAAGGAATTATCGAACGATGCAAAGAAGCTAAACTCTGAGGAAAAATCTCAAACTGAAATTTATCGAGTCAGAGGTGATACAAAAAACGGTTTCGCTGTAAAGAAGCTGAAAATCAAAAAACAACAATAGAAACAAACCACTATAAACAAGCACCAAATAGCAATAAAGCAAACCCTATCCCAATGACTATACCTGAAATAAAGAATCCTATCAACAAATGCCGATCAATTTACGAAAGCAAAGAAAGGAATATAAAATAAAATAAATCAACTCGAAAAACCGCACCTAATCGCAATTTGTGAAGTAAAACCCAAACATGGTGAAAAATGGCAAATCCACGAATACGAAATGAAAGACTACAAAGCTGTTAACTCCACTAATACCAATAACAACAAAGGTCGAGGAATCGTCATATTGGCACACTCATCAATAGACCATCTAGTTGCTGACATCCAAAGTCGTTGAATTCGAAGAAACCTGTATTATCGAGATTCGTCTAGCAAAGAAAGACTTGTATTTGCGTGTATATACAGAAGCCACAAAATAATGTTGAAATCATTGCATCAAGACAAGAGATATTCACACAAATGTATAGTTGGAGATTTTAATCTGCCAACAATAAATTGGGAAAACTGGACAACCATGAGGACAGTAAAGAAGAAAAATTCTTGGATGTACTACGAGATTAATTTCTTTACCAATACGTCAAAGAGCCGACGAGATGTAGAGGAACAGACGATCCGTCTCTAGTAGACCTCATTCTAACCAGGTCAACAATCTCAAATATCTTAGTCCACTTGGAAAAGGTGACCACAGTGTACTTGTCTTTGACTTCAAGCGTTGTGCTGAACAAAAGCCAAAGTTGCCAAAAGTATTCCTACAATTCAACTAACTTCCAGGAAATGCGACGCTTTCTGCAAGCGGCTAATTGGACGCAAAACTTTATCGTGACATCAAACGGAAAGACAGTATGTGAGCTCTGGGAACAGTTTAAAACTGATCTAAACGATCTAAAGAGCTGATTCGTCCCGCTAAAAGAAGTTTGAAATTCCTTCTGGAAGAAAAAAGGAAACATACCGATAGGGGAAGATATTCGAAATGAAATCAGGATTAAAGATCGCCTACATAGGAAGTGGATTAATTCTTCGGATGCTGACAAGGAGTTCAATAGAGCAAAATATGTTTCGGCGCGAAACCGAGTCAACAGTATAATGAGACGCACGCGTAGAAACCATGAACGAGAAATTAGCAGATCGGCAAAGAACAACCCGAAGCGATTTTGGTCGCATGTAAGAAATCAATTGAAGTCGACAAGCCGAGTTGCATCTCTTCTGGAGTCGGAGGACGACAAAAAATCATTGAAGCATGAAGACATAGAAAAGGCAAATATCCTACAAAAGCAATTTTGTGGTGTATATACGAATGAGCCAGACGGACAATTACCTTCATTTGATAAAAGAACAGATACGATGATCGATATCCCTGAAATTTCCCTAGAAACAATAATAAGACAGATCAAGCAGCTTGACCCCAGCAAATCATTTGGACCCGATGAGATTCATCCGTTGATGCTGAAGGAACTAGTTGACTTCGTTGCAGTGCCGCTGAAGATAATCATGAACAAAAGATTAGAAGAGAGCGTATTAGCTGAGGACTGGAAGATGGCGCATGTAACGCCAATCTACAAGAACAAGGATGCTCACAACCTAGCCATAAACTACCGTCCAGTCAGTTTAACATCTACCTTATCGGTAGAAATTTCGTCGGTGGAAAATTTCGTCGGCAAAAAATATTCGTCGGCAAAAACTTTCGTCACTTGCTGGTTTTGGTAAGCGCATTAAGGCCGGGGAAAATATTCGTCGGTAAAAACTTTCGTCACTAAGCGATTTTTTCGTCACTTTTTACCGACGAAATTTCTACCGATAAGGTATAGTATGCAAAATGATGGAGTCAGTGCTACGAAAAGCAATCATGGATCATCTTGTGGAAGAAAATCTTTTATCTAAAAAACAGTACGGTTTTATTTGTAAGCGATCAACAGTCACTCAACTTCTTTACTACATTGACCAATTTTGTGAAACGATGGCAGAAGGCAAAGTTGTCGATTGCATCTATTTTGATTTTGCAAAAGCGTTTGACACCGTCCCTCACAGGAGGTTAAAGAAAAAACTGGAACGTTACGGTGGAAGTCTACTAAACTGGATAACATCATTTTTGTCAGATCGCAACAGCTGGTCAAAGTCAACTCTGCCAAATCAACAACTAACCCTGTCGTAAGTGGGATTCCTCAAGGAAGTGTACTTGGACCTCTGCTATTTGTGATTTACATCAATGATTTGCCAGAAAAAGTAGTCTCGGATGCGTTTCTCTTTGCTGATGACACGAAAATAGTGAAGACTATAGATTCGGTTGAAGACTCTTCGTTGTACAAAGAGATATCGATGAAATGGAAAAATGGTCTCAGGATTGGTTAATCACGTTCCATATCCTGAAAAATGTCATGTCTTAACAATAGGTGAATTCGCCAACATCAAGCATGCACACAGATACCAGCTTGGGGGTAATGAATTTGAACATGTTTTTTAAGAAAAAGATCTCGGCATCTTGATCGATTCGTAACTAACTTTTGAGCAGCATATATCCAAACAGGTCAACAAAGCAAATTCAATCCTTGGAGTCATTAAAGGAAGTTTTAACGACTTGAGTCCTTCGGCATTTTGTACTCTGAAGACTGATTCCTCAATATCGTAATCTCCACTACGAAGAACGTTTAAAAAGACTCAAACTTCCATCTCTTGAGTTCAGAAGGCTTTTCAGTGATATGGGGCAAATATATAAGCATATTCATTTTTACGACCCACAGACAACTCGGAACAAGTTTGTTAAAAAATCCCGTCCAACCAGATTCCATGATAATGAATTTGTTCCAAATTTTGCTGATGATGGTTTTCGTGGGGCTCAGACGAAATCTTTCTACTATAGATCGATCCCAACATGGAATGCACTGCCGTGATTTGTCATCGAGTCGACCTCAATCAAATCTTTAATACAGGAAATCTCTATTGTACTTTTGAATTTATATAAGGAAAGAAATGAGATAACAATAATAATGATAATAACAATAATAATAATATATATTTTTATAGAATTTCTAAAATATATTTTAAATAGGTCGACTATTTAGCCTACAGGGGGTTTTATGTTTTTTTCATCAACTGGATAACTGAATTTTGACTGGACTCTCTCTCAATTCTCTGAGATGCTTCAAAGTTACGTAAGGTATTTGTTGGAGATGTAAATGCAAGATAACAGGGGGGTCAGATTCATTAGATTTGTTTTCGATTTGTTTTATTACGTTTGCGGTCAAACTAAACGGGTTGAACACATTGAGGTATCCAATATAGAGAGAGAGTATCGATATTTTAGTAGGATGTAGGATGGCACAATTTTGTTACGAAGTAATTATGTTTTAATGTTATGAATTAGACCAGCGACTGAGGTAGTGAATTGTGTCACTTCGTAGGGCACACCTTAGATGAGTTGATTATATTTTGATATTATGCTCCTAATAGGGTGTAGAATTGACAACAAAAATTGCCCTTCGAATCTCCTGCAGTTTTCGAGTGAATCGGTTTTTAGTTAATCGATAGAACTTATCAAGGGTCCCCCTTTACTAACGGTTTTTTCGAGGTCCGACAAGTAAATATCTGGTGCTACCAACGGATTCAGCGTGAAAAGTAGATAAAGAAAATGGGGTTATTTATTAAGTTTCGACCACCTGGTGCTGAGAAATGACATTTTTAAGGTGAAAACGTTTTTGGTGTTTTCCGATGACGTCAGCATTTTTCTGAGAGCATTTTCAGAAAAAATCATTCCCACAGCTGGATAGCCCTGAATTATTAGTATCTGAAAATGGTATGGTTTGTTGACTTTCAATGTTCCGATCTTGAGATATTTCAATTTTAAGGTGGGTAAATATGCTGAAAAACTGCTGACTCAGCAAAAAACATCGATAATTTTCAATATTTAAACCAAAATATATAAACCCTTGATAAGTTCTATGGATTAACTAAAAATCGATTCACTCGAAAACTGCAGGAGATTCGAAGGGCAAATCTTTTTTGTCAATTCTACACCCTATTAGGAGAATAATATCAAAAATTTGCCCTGATCTAAGGGGTTCCCTACGAAAACCGAAAACCAAAAGGCCTTTTCTGAATCTTGGACGCTGGTCTAAAATTATAATTACTTTGCCATAAAAATATGCTCTCCTACTCAAATTTCCCGACACCCCTGAGAACGCTACTGCGCTAAACAATACAATGGGCATGCAAAGATTTCGCTGGCTAAAAATCTAGAATTCACCAGAGTTGATTTTTTATTCACCAGCCTTTCAAAAACAAAGCAAAACAATTAGGTTAGCTAGCTCAGCGCTCTATGAACTTGACGGGGCGTTTGGAAAGATTTGTAATTCGAGCCTAGAACTCCATAGTCATAGTAGAGCAAAAAAATGATACAAAATACAATTTATAGAAACTGATATTATTCCGAAAAAATGATGGTATTATCATAATAGCACCTACAGCTGACGCTCTCTAATTTTGTTTTAAGGGAATTGGATCTTCATCGAATAAGGGAGCGTATCGAATAGTGAGTAGAGGGTCCTTTATGTTGTCGGTCAATTTCAATATTATAGAATAACAAGTGTATTGAATAGTAAAACGTCACATTACACCCTTTTTGTATGTCCAGGATGAAAATGGCCAAAAAATTGAGAATATCGTACCATCATGGAATTAGGCAACAAAATCTAAGAATGCCATTTACAGAGCAATTTTTACTGTGAATTGCCAGTTTTCCCCCAGTAAGGCTCAAAATTTTCACAAAAAATGCTATTTTTTGCTTCAGGTGTGTATTTCTTGTTAAATTTTGGTTTAATTGCGACCCTAACCTTAAAGTTAAAGTTAAGAATATCATGATGAAATGAGAAAACATCATTCTTTAAAAAAAAAAGCGTGTAATTAGAGCGAACTGTATAATACTGTATCAAACGGACTATAAACGACTCCAGTATAAGAACTCCAGTTTAAGTTTTTTCTTGATTAACAATTTAACAGTTTTTTAAAACTGTATCAAACAGATTATAAACGACTCCAGTCTAAGAACTCCAGTTTAAGTTTTTTCTTGATTAACAATTTAACAGTTTTTTAAAACTGTATCAAACGGACTATAAACGACTCCAGTCTAAGAACTCCAGTTTAAGTTTTTTCTTGATTAACAATTTAAACAGTTTTTAAAACTGTATCCAACAGATATAAACGACTCAGTCTAAGAACTCCAGTTTAAGTTTTTTCTTGATTAACAATTTAACAGTTTTTTAAAACTGTATCAAACGGACTATAAACGACTCCAGTCTAAGAACTCCAGTTTAAGTTTTTTCTTGATTAACAATTTAACAGTTTTAAAACTGTATCAAACAGATTATAAACGAACTACAATCTAAGAACTCCGTTGCAAGTTTTTTCTTGATTAACAATTTAACAGTTTTTCAAAACTGTATCAAACGAAGAACTCCAGTTTAAGTTTTTTTTAATTAACAATTTAACAGTTTTTTAAAACTGTATCAAACGAAGAACTCCAGTTTAAGTTTTTTTTAATTAACAATTTTACAGTTTTTTAAAACTGTATCAAACGAAGAACTCCAGTTTAAGTTTTTTTTAATTAACAATTTAACAGTTTTTTAATAAGCGTTATCACATGAACTTCTATCGACTGGACAGAGAGCTCCTCATATGTGCGCGTAGTTTTCCTTGTTTCAAATAAATAGGATGACCACGTTCTGTTCACGTGATAATGCGTCAGAAAAAGTCGAGGTCTCGATAACCCAGTTGCTGTGATTTGTATGAATTCATTATTTTTGGTTTGACTACAGAATATTATGACTTTAATTTTTATTTGATAAAAGTGTAACAGATTTATCAGGGACACACCAATAAATTTATTGCTCTTAAATTTGTAGGCTGGAATGCAGGCCTCCTGCCAATGCAGTTAATATTTGAATAAAATTTGTGTGGGATGGAATGATGCTAAGGGGTATTTTAGAACCGTTTAGAATTTGTAAACTTTAGAACCCCAAAGTATGATGCTAGCAGCATTTTTGACATTATTTATTATCTTCCAGCTTTGAATTTCCACAAAGCGCAAAAAGAAACTCCCCAGCTGGCACACAACGTTGTTTCAACGTTTATCTATCTATTCACAGGTGATAGAGACCAAGACTACAGTCAAAGACCTTGGGATCACTTTAGATGTGGGTATGACATATGACAATCATATAGAAAATGTAATCGACAAAGTCAAAGGCATCAGTTCGTGGATATATTGAACTTTCAAAGGGACCACTGTAATGCTAACCCTATGGAAGACATTGGCAGTCCCTCACACTGATTACTGTTCACAGCTATGGTCACCATCCAAGAGACACCAAATTCAACGACTAGAACAGCTTCAAAATCATTCCTAAATGGAATATTCTCTTTACAAAAACTGAACTATTGGGAAAAAACTTAAAACTCTAAAACTATACAGTCTGGAAAGACGTAGAGAAAGATATCAAATCATCTATACTTGGTATATCTTAGAAAAATTTTCTCCAAATTTCAAACACTCTGAGAACAAAGGGGGTATCACCTGCTACGAAAACCAGAGGCTCGGACGAAAATGCCACCTTAAAGAAGTAAATTCTAAACACAAAAACATTTGGAGAGGCTCACTATCTGAAGAAGGACCTAAGCTGTTCAATTCTCTCCCATTCTACATTCGTAATATCACAAACTGCACAAAAATTAAATTCAAAAGACAACTTGAGCTTTTTCTTTCCACACTGCCGGACGAACCACTGCTCCCGAATTATTATCCCTACAGGAGAGCAGATTCAAACAGTGAGAGAGAAATGGTGAATCATCGGATTTCCAAATTGGATGATTGAGAGACTCAAAAAACCCATTAAAAGTATCAAAAGTAAGTAAGTATCTAACGTTCACAACGTCCATGAACCTGAACGTTAGATGAACGTTGAAGCAACGTTGTGTGCCAGCTGGGTCTTCAAACCTTTGTAGTAGACCACAACCAACACGTCAATTCTGCAAAATTAGCATCATGTTTAATAGGCCCTTAATAACCCCTACACTATACCCAGTATACAGTTCAGAGATCAAAGAGATAAACAAACAGGTTAAAGATTACTTACTTTTTTATCAATTCCGCCAACTTGCCAGTGCAGAATGCATGAATCCAGATCAGAAGGATGGATGCAGTGGCGTGGATGCAATGCTGGACAAAAGGTTTGTAGACTTCTGCAATATTTGCAAAATACTTCAATATCGATCAAAAACAAGTTCCCAAGAGGCTCTGGGTGCTTTCCAAACCTATCCAAAGCTGTTCAAAGTCTTTCAAAGCCACCCACTGCGCAGTCTAACCGCAAGGGCAAACCACAAGGGCTTGATTAAGTGGCTTACACCAGTATCAAAACGCTGATTTTTTGCTTGTGGTTCCCTCAAAAGCAATTCAAAAGCAATGCAACGACTTCAAAAGTGTTTTTCTTAACTTCCATCCCCTTTCAGACACATTGAAGAGTCATTTTGCTCTATTTCTCATCATTTTTCACTGAAATTTCATTTGTCTACAACCTTTTGTCCGGCATTGTGGATGACGAGTTCTGTAAATAAGTCTAAAACAGTTTAAACTTTAAAGTGAAGCAAGGGGTTTGTCTCTTGTCGTCCAGACTTCGTGTTTGCATTATCCTCCTCAGCGCTCAAAACAAAAAGTCCAAGTGGATGCCACTCAAAATATCCAAAATCTCTTAGTCTTTCTTTACCCATCAATTTTCTGTATTCCTTCTCTATATCCAGTTCTGGTTTAGATTTGAACATGATTGAAGCAATTTTGAAATTAAATTTTTCAAGAAGTTCCAAACTTTGGTTTCTGCCAGGAGGTGAATGAGGCAAAAACAGCTTAGCAACGACGTCATTTCAGCATGATTTTCAAATCAAATGAATGGGGCTTCTAGGCCATGAATGGGTGTGAATCCCATTTGATTCTTTCAAGAAACCCTTGATCTATCACCAGTTGACCATTCATTCCCATTCATTCAAAATAAACCAAGATCCAGATCCATCTCTGACCACAACAAATTCAAAATAAAAGCCTGTCGGATTTTGAAAGGTGCAAGTGTCGGATGACTTGTCTCGATGAATGACTTGATCATACTAAACCTTAAACAACAACAGGCAGCTCAATAAATCCATATTATTACGTAACTTAAAATCTTTGGTCCCAACTTTTTTCCTGTTATCGTTCCTTTTTCATTCTTTGTTATTTTTTCAAAGCCATTATTATTTGAGTACTGAAAGGGCTGAATGGTTAAAAAGAAGAAGACTTTCAAAACAAAAGAATGTATTACAATAGACTTTCTTCGTACCTCTTTTTCCCATTTAAACAATGTTTTTAGCTCGCTATAAGAAAGAGTTCGAAGAAAAAGATAATCAAAAATTCTGGCACCAAGCAAGAACTCACAACTTAACGAACAAATAACATTATTGGAGATAAAAGAAAGATGATATACCTGTCTAGCATATCACGCATCATTTTAATATGTGTTTTCGGATGTATTTCACTAATTGGAACAGTCAGCAATCTCGTTTCTATCATTTGTCTTTACAAGGTGGCCAAAAGTACACCAGAAGTGAGCAATTCACAAAAAATCCTGTTTTCGCTGGTGATATGTGATTTCCTGGTCGCCCTCATATGTTGTCCCTTACAAATTACAGGCTTATTCTTTGTTGAAGTTGGTCTACACAACTATTTTGTGACAACTCTATGTGGAGCCTCGTCCCTCATAGTTATTCTACTAGCCTTCGAAAAATTCATCAAGTTGACTCGCTACTCCAAATACCAAGATATCATGACTGATCGTCGAGTCAAATATTTGGTTGCTATGTGTTGGTTGTTCCCCATAGTAACAATGTCCAGCGCCTTTTGGAGTGGAGTCGTTTACGCTTTGAGTAACTTCATCATCACCTTTTCAACCTTAACGTGTTTACCGGTGCTTTACTTCCACATTTACCGCTTCTACAAAGCTTCACGTACCACCATACGCGAGTATTCCATTGACAAGCCTCAAGAAAATGAAAACGTCGCCTCTTCCTCGTCCCGTACACCACAACTTGAAGGAATTTCTAACGCAATCAAAGGGGTTATACAACGCCGGGCCCAAGAGAACAGCCTTTCGGAAGAAGAACTAACTGAACTCCGCAACCAGCGAAAGTTAACACGCAAGATCATGCTGCTAATGTCCACGTATTTCTCGTGCACCGTGTGTTACAACGCTGTCTCGTTCCTAGCTGCCTTCAGACTAATCGACCATTCTGAGCTCTTCTTTTTCTGTTTTGCTATATATCTAGGAAACTCGGCTTTAAATCCGGTCATTTATGTTTTAAGAGACGCCAAGTTTCGGTCAAAAATTAAGACGATGTTTAGGTTAAGCGCAGATTCGAATACATCAAACAGTAACACGATTTCTTCCTCATCTACTGATGGCTGCAAATCATACAGACGATTCCAGGGTAGAAATCAGGTCCAACTGAATCACTCTCAAATCGACTCAGCAAAGACGGGTGCTGCTTTGAGACACGCTGACATTGGACAGGTACAGTACCAAGTGGATCCTAATCAACCAATCAAATCACTGATCAACACAAACCAACCAATCAGCTCTTAAAGAAATGGTAATCAACCACTACAATCAGAAGCTTCTACCCATCAAACACCCAAGACGAAAAGACATCGACGGGCAAGAACTTATTCTTTTAATATGCAAGGCGATCTCCAAAGTAAAGCTTCATAACACTCAGCTGAGACAACATAGAAATCTTGTGAACTGCATAGGAACGTCTTACTGGATATTGACTTCCCCTATACCTTTTAGACTCTCAAACTTTAACTGCATCGTAATGATACACCAGCCCTTTATCAGTCTCAGACCCTGGACTGTGTCATGAAATCTTAAACTAATATTTGGAAATGGTTAACATACCGAACTATCCCAACTTGTATACAACATTTCTTTACCAGTCATTTAACATCACATGCGAGTTTGATGAACCTTTGAAGAGAAAAAGACAAAATCATCAATTTTTAAAACTTTTATTGCCTTGGCTATATGTAGTCCTAAAAGGACGTCCGATGCACATTATCAACTTAATGCATTATTTTTACGATGTAGGTTTTTTTTAACGAAAAACATTGGGCTTCCACAGGTTTTGTTGCTTAAGTTGGAAACAGGGGGGGTACTAGGTTTGCGAGGTGACGGGTATGTCCGAGCCGAAAATCGAAAATCGACCCTTTGAGAGACAAAATTTTGGTGATTTTGGGACCCTTTGAGAGACTTTTTTCTAAATTTTGGTCCATTTTTTCCAAATTTTGGTTTGATTTTCACCAAATTTTGGTCGAAATTCTTGGAAATCGTGACCCTTTGAGAGAGAAATTTTTGATTTTTGTGATTTTGGGACCCTTTCAGAGACTAACTTTTGAATTTGTACCCCTTTGAGAGACTTTTGAGGAATGAGAAAAGGTACCCTTATGGCTCGCACATACCCGGCACCCATTTTGCCTAAGTACCCCCCCCCCCCCCCCCGGGGTTGGAAATGCAAGTGGCAAAAAATAATTTTTTTCTGAACATTATGTCATGCATTTGTATTAAATATATAATAATAATCGAAAAAAGAAATGTCTGTAATCGAAATCCAACCGTGGGTTAATTAGATAATTCAGAACCGTAAATGTAAAGAAGGCCTAAAGAAAGTTCGAAAGAAGCGTATTAGGATGTAGATTTCAGAGCTGCCTGTTTGTAAAATTATTTTTGTGTCCTTTCTGAAAAATTAGTGAAAAAGTGCTCGCTTTAAAAAAATCTAATTGTTTTCTTATATATCCGAGCTGATCATTACTGAACTGATCACCTCTATACGAGCAATCTCTATTTGGTTACACACGAGACATTTTTGGTAATGTTCGTGGTAGGTTTTTTGTGTTTTTGTTGGTTTGTGTGTATATGGGTAAACCTTATTAAAAGAAGTTTTATTGAGGTCATCAGTTGAATGCTGTCACTCAAACGAAGCTTTCGGCCCTTATTCAATAACTTAATCGCGACAGTGGACCAGATTGCTCAAACTTGTTGAGCAAAATCTTCAACTTCATCCTAAAGTAGCAGTGTTCAAGAAAGCAGGGTTTGGTGTAGATATTGGAATGTGGAGGCGGAAGAAATTTCTTTTTACCTTCCATGTTGATGTTGATGGATTCTTCAGTCATAGTTCTGTTCTGTTTTTCACGTTTGGGCGCGTATTGGTAAGCGCACGATTACCGGCGTGTTGTATTATTTTATTTGGGCGTGTTGGGACATTTTTTTCTATTATATATTGCGTTATTCAATTTACAAAACCTAGTTGATCTTCTGGTTATAGTTCCATTAATTTTGGAACTTTGTTCGGACGATAAAGTCTTTTAGGTTTTTATGCCTTTTGTATACTACATTTGGTTTTACCGATAGTATATTTTGGAGTTGCGGGTCCTCCTCTAAGATTGACCAGTGTTTTCTGATTAGATTTTGTAATGGTTTCAGATGTTCGTAGTATTTGACAATAAAAGGGAGTATTTCTTTGTTTTGTTGATTTGTGGTATTTGGTCGTTTCTTGTAGAGACATTTGTTTTGTGTTAGTCCATATTTTCGTCGATAGTCATTTTAGGGTAACCTCGGGAGAGGAGGACCGTTTTTAGTGAAGCTAGTTCTTTTTTTAGTACTTTCCTGTCGGTTGTGAGGAGTCTGTATCTTAAGGCTTGGGTGTAAATTACTGTATGTTTTGTTTCGTATGGTTAGGATGGAGTAATGGAGTAATGGAGAAGCATTTTCGCATCCGTTGGTTTTATGTATAGTTTGCTTTTGAATCTGTTTCTCTCAAGGTATATCGTTGTATCTAGGAAGTTTATCTTTCTTTTTTTAATACTCCCATGTAATGGGAGTATTATGGTTGGGTGCAGATTATTTATATGGTTGAGGAAGTAATTTAACTCTCTTCGAGTACCTTTCCAGAGTAGAAAAATGTCATCTAGGAATCTCTTATAGAATGTTATGTTGTTCTTAAAGTTTCGTGTGAGTATGTTGTCCTCCTCAAATTTTCCTAGAAATAGGGTGGCATAGAGTGGGGCCACTTTGATTCCCATGGATGTACTCTTGTGGTGGTAGGAGAAAGTTTAAGGTGTTGTTCTTTATGTGGTAGTGTTGGTGTATTGTTTCAAGAAATGATATAATGTTGGTTCTTAAATTTTTGATTCCGTTTAGGTCATAAACCTTCTCATAGGATTTATCGTCGGTGCAACGGATTAGAATAGGTGGATTAAGAACTCATAGAAAACACTCCTCGTTAGGTTATCAAACTTTTTTACGAGTTTGCTAGCAATTAAAACTTGATAAGTTGTAAAAAAGTTGTAAAAAATCATTACTTTCAACATTTTCATTGGTCATTACGTATCACGTGGTACATTTTAAATAAGAAAATGCACTTTTTTAGCCCTTTCTATCCAATGCAGAAATTAGCCAAATAATTTGAAATTTATTTTCCTAATTCTAAATACAGTCTTCTTTCACCAGTATGCAACCCATTCGTGACCCATCGATAGTTTCTTAGTTATAGACCATACGTTAATTTTCACTTATCTGAAGATTGCCATTGACAAAAGATTAAAAATTTACATTAAAACTGGTCTAGCGTTTGTTGATGCTAAAACTTAAGTGCAGGATTTAAAATATTTGCAAAATCATCAAAATTGATCGAATCATAGGACAAATTCGTTTTCGAAACTGTATAAATTGGAAAATTGTTCTTATAAAAACAATGAAAAAACTAAACGAGGAGTGCGCAGAGTCATTTACAGATTTTTCTTGTAACAATGAGAAGACAATGGATCTCTCTTGGGAGCAACGAGAGAAGTTAATCCACCTATTCTAATCCGTTGGTCGGTGAGATGGTCCAAGATCTTTTTCTGGTATTCCTCTCGATCCAAGATGATAATGGAACCCCTGCTTAATTTTTAATGACTATGTCTTTGTTTTTACCGAGGTGTGAAAGTGCTTTTCTCTCCATTGTGTTAAAGTTTTAGATTGTATTATATGGCTGCGTTTAGACCAACTGGCATTTGTAATTTGGCATTTTGCTCATGAGGGATTCGATTTTAATAGCTTTTCCATTGTATTTTCTGTCATGTCATTTAAGGAATCGTCTTTTTAGAGTCATTACAGAAAAGGTGATTCCCTCAAGTTCAACTTTGACAGATCAAACAATGAAAAGCATGGAATTTCTCAAAAACTGCAGTCATTAAGACTGAAACTTTTTGCCGTAGGGCTATGGCAAATCTTGCAAATTTTACAATCTATAGAAAGAACTGAATAAAAAACGTGCAAAATCTTTAAAAAATCAAAAATGTCATTTTTTCTCTTTGTTTTGGTTCCTTTGTTTGCTTTGAAATGCCAGAAAAGGGGATTCCTTTGCTCAAAATGGCATTTCAAATGCCAACGAAATGCCAACACGCTGGCATCATTAGGCATTTGACAAACCGAACAATTGCGTGGAACAATAGAATTCAAAGAATACTGCAAGCAATTACAAATGCCAGGCTGGTCTAAACGCAGCCTATGTAGAAGCTCTCTGTAACAGTTTTACTATCTCGTAATTAGTTTTTCTGAAATACTTCAGTATTTTGTTATTTTTAGGTATGGGGCTACCCAGTTTGTCTTCCTGTGAAGCGTTCATTTTTGTTTTTGTTTTTGTGTTGAGAAAAACTATTTTGTCGATATTCTGTTGAAGAACTCTTGAGTGGCCGTTTTGACATGAATTTTCAGTTCGGAATAGTCAGGAGAAGGTACGAAGTTTAGTCCCTTGTTTAGAATATTGGTGACAAGGTTTCTTAGTTTGAATTTCGAAAGATTAGTAATGATGTTTTTTTGTGTTGTTTTATGGTTCGTTTTGATTTGGAAGGTCAAATTTGACTCTTCCGGTTTTATAAGGTTTGTATTGGGGGTGAGGTTTGGTTCTTTTTTGGTATGGCAATGGTGACTATATCGTAAGGTATGCTTTATTTTTTTAGTGGGTGGTTCAACGTTCTCTTCTAATATATATAAAAAGGGAATTTCCCAGAAAAGGGATTTTCCTTAGATTCATTAACTCTCCAGGGATAAGAAAAAGACAAACTGAGATTTCAAAATGAGTAAATCAGATCAAGATAGCTCCGGAAAAGTTTTTTGATGATGATAAAACAATAGAGAGACCGTAAGATAAGAATGCTACCGTTAAGCAGAAATAAAATACTGAAAAACGCGTGCAAAATTATGAGATGTTTGCCCAATTTCCTTATGCGTGAAACTATGAATGCCATCCTCGGGAGCTTTAGGCTCCTGTGGTGCCAATAAAGATCAAAACATTTTTCACAAAGTTTAGAAATTTAATAAAAATCAAAACTTTTTTCACAAAGTTATGCGCCTAGGTTACTTAGCCTTTCAAGAAATTTTTTATAGGGGGGGCCACAATTATACCTTTAAAATGCATTTCAGGGCGAGTAACACCATTTCCACTTGTTAGAATAGAGATAGATAGCGAAAATATTTGATTTGACCTTAGCTTATAAAAAAGAAAATGTGTACATATCTATCAGGATGCCTAGATTTTTACTTTATCTTCAAAAATGTTAAAAGTTGAATTTAAATGCTTTAACGTACGTACGGAATGTTCATTTTCTACTCAATCTAACTACTAGGAGTTTTGAGTAACCTGGACAAACATTTTTAAGCAAAATGTGGTCTTTTAGCTCTTAAAACAAGTCTCCATCATTTTTTTTAATATCTCAAACATGTATCACGAAGTGAAACGATTTTCGATATCATTAGCGCGACTATCACGTCAAAATCCTGATCACGCCATCACCCCAAAAAAAATCTCTAATCACACCATCACGCAAGAAAAAAGTCCCAATCACGCCATCACGCAAACCGCTGGGGGGGGGGCTCATAAGGGTATGAATTTCACCGATTTTCTTCTGCACTGTAATGGTGCGATTCTATAAGCCAACTTTTTCGCCGCACATAATGTCAGTTGGTAAACCCACTGCCCCCTCCCCCCAGGATATGTTGGCATGACCTTACCCCTCAATGCCAACTTAGAAAACTATAACTGGGAGATGGCGCTCAGAAAGAAACACCGAACGACATGTTGAAAAGCTTCTACGAAATTACCTTGCAATTTGCCCAAAACTATTTTCTACCACGAATAATAAAGCAAGAAAAGCATGGTCGTTCACAGAGATTGTGAAGCAAGAAGAAGAAGACTTAGAATAAGCAAGCTTTTAAATCGAGTCACGCCTTTTTCTAGACAATAAACTTATTAAAAAACTGATTTCGATTGAGGTTAAACTTCAAAAATCTTATAAACTATAAAGAGACAATTTTCCTGAATTTCTTAAGTCGAAAACAAAATTGGACCATTACTAGAAGAAGGAAAAATCTGATCAGCAATCTGGAAAAGATGTGGAGAGATCCTCTCTCAGCAATACAGCTCCGTCTTCAGTACACCCAAACATCCTTCTCCTCCAACAGCTGATCAACCATCACAAAATGAAGATATTCCATTAACAAGAAAATATTTTAAGGATATGATTGATGAACTTGATAATACCTCTGCAGCTGGATGGCTTCCCAGCAATCTTCCTAAAAAACTGCAAAGAATCAGAAGAATCACTGTCCAGACCTCTTCTCATCCTTTGGAGAAAATGCTTGCGATACTGAAACCCCTGGAACCCTGAAAAAATCCTCAATGCCCCTCCCCTATCCACAAAGGAAGAAATCGAACTCAACCAGAAAGATATTGCCCAGTATCCCTCACCTCCCATCTGGTGAACATTTTCGAAAGATTCTTAAGAAAACAATTGACAAAATACATTGAGGAGAATGCTATGTTCAATCCAAATCAACACGGTTTTTGCTCTAGGAGATCCTTCCTCAGCTAACTATTATCACACTATGATGAAATTCTGTCCATATTGGAACAGGGCAAAAATTCAGATATCGTCTACCTTGACTTCTCCAAGGCTTTTGATAAAGTTGACTTAAACCTTGCACTCGCCAAAGTACAAAATCTTGGAATCGGAGAAAAGATTTTGAAATGGTTGCAACCATTCCTAACAAATCGTCACCAAGCCGTAATAGTGGATGGAGTTCCATCTACCCCCACACCTGTCATATCAGGTGTCCTACAAGGAAGTGTTATAGGACCATTTAAAACTTTCCTAATCCTAATGGGAGACATTGATAATGAAGTTCATCACTCTTCCACACAAAGTTTTGCAGATGACCAAGGCTGTAAATAAGTAAAAACTTCAAGAAGACCTAAACTCAGTCTATCACTGGTCGAATGATAACAACATGGAATTTAACAGTGTCAAGTTTGAGCTGTTGCGTTACGGACCAAATACCGAAGTCAAAGCAGAGACGAGCTACGTGAGTAGTAGCAACACAGAAATTTATGAATGTGATTTTGTGAAAGACCTTTGAGTGTTGATGTCCAATGACTGAAAATTCAAGCATCACATAAACAATGTTGTTATCAATTTTCGGAAAACCTCATCCTGGATTATCAGCACCTTCAGAACAAGAGCAGATACACCTATGCTCACTCTTTGGAAATCTCTTGTTCTACTCAAACTAGAATATTGCTCCCAACTCTAGAATCCATGGTTGAAAGCTGATATGCAAAGTCTTGAGATGGTCCAATGGAGCTTTATTCGAAAAAATCCACCACCCTGAAAGGTTGAGATTGAAGGAATTCAATCTCTATTCGCTGGAACGAAGACGAGAAAGATACATAGTTATCTACACATCGAATATCCTTGAAAACATTGTGCCAAACATCAACCTGTCAGACGGTTTACGACATGTTTTTCAACTCTTGGCAGATTTTCTTTTGTCAAAGCCCGAATTCCCAGAACATCGGCTGCCTTAAAGACTATCCCTATCCGATATAATTTCTTGTCTACCTATTGGCCGATCTTGTTCAACTTCCTTCCAAAAGAATTGAGGAATTTATGTATAGATGCCCTTTGCTAAGCTTCAAAAAAAAGTTAGAAAACTTTCGTTCCAGATGAACCCTGTGTTCTGGGGTTTACAACCAATGCTGCATCCAACTCAATTAAACACCAAATCAATAACATGCAGGCAGACATTACAGCTCACCTAGATGGAAGACCATCGAAAGCACTTCCAAGTATTCCAAGTAAGTAAGTATGCCAATCAAAATAATAGTCCCAAGGGTACACGATTTTTATGAGAACAAACTGTATAAAAACATAAGGCTTGGATGGCCAAAATTTTAAGAACATTTTAAAGCTTTACAGGCCCTTAAAATACCCAATTTCTTAGGAAAATGGGCAAAAATACTCACAAAATGGTGTAAATAAAAACATTTAAAAAAGTTTTTAGGCTTTAAAATCATAAAATTAAGAACATCCGAATGCTTCATAAATTTTGGATGTTCTATTAAAAAAGCGTGTAATGTTAAAGAATCCTTTTTATTAAGGATTACATTTACTAAAAATAGTTAAAAAGAACGACAAATTTCATAAAGAATGACAAGTTTTGCCGTCCACAACATTGACTTCCAAGCCCGAAGTGCTAGACACGAGACTCCTAGATGGGAAATGAAGCCACTTATTTCTCATCCTTAACGCGGGACCCGCGTGGTTTTCACACGAACGCTAGATTGAAAGTGAAATATATCGCCACATTTCGAAAAAATATGCTACGTGAAAACAAAGAAAGTGCTAGATTCAATCCGTCATTCTAATTGCGGTACAAATCTTAAGGCTTCTCTAGCCACTTCGGGTGGTTCACAACCCTGACCAAATCGGACCAAATAGTCTGAATGCTGGTTTGTTGGATTATTAACTGGAGGTACATGGTGAAAGTTTGTTCAAGCTTGGAGAACGAACCCATTGTACGAATAAATGTAAAAAAGTGTCAAGACGAGGTTAAATTCATATATAAAATTTACTGTGCCCAGCGGCTTTCAATAATGTAGAGACAAGCTCAGTTATTCTACTACTTTAGCGATGGATTCATAAAGTTTGTATTCTCCAACTGCTTCATAATCTACATTATCATATCCAAAAGCCTTCGGTCCAACAAATTCAAGAGCTTTTGATGACGTCATCAGCGGTGGAGCGGGTAAGACGAGGACGCTCACTCGAATTCCATACCTAGAAAAGTATTTAGAGTAGTTTGAAATAAGATATAGGCCTAATCTCCTACGTAGGATCTGAAACCGCTTATTTTTTACGACTCACTTGGTTATCACACAAACAAAGGTTTGATTGAAAGTAACATTTAACGCCAGCTTAATTGAAAAAACATACCACTCAAAAAAAAAGAGAAAAACACTGGATTTGATAATCCGACGCAAATCTTCAAGACATCAATTTTTCTTATCTGAGGAAGGTTGACGATTTGCCTCTTGTTTTTGCCAACATGCTTTTTGTAATAAGTAAGTATCTACTACTCTTAGGTTCCAAATAAACAGGGGATGGAGTGGAAAATTTACAAAATCTTAATAAATTAAAAGCCGGGCGGGTAGAAATTTCTCAAAAAAATTAACAAGCGGGGTGCCCTTTTATTTGAAATATGAGGCTTACTTATATTAAGCTTAGCATTCTATTGTTCTTTACCAATAGAATCATTGTTTAAGTTAGCAAAGAAATTATAAACAACGTTTTGCTTATAGAAAAAAAAAACATGTACTCTTAGGTGCCAAATAAACGGGGGGTTCGAATAAACAGGGGGGGGGTTGGAAAATTTTCGAAATTTTAACAAACGGGGGGGACCTAATTGCCGGAGGGTTGGAAATTGTACTTCTGAAAACCCAAAAATAAGGTAAATACAGGCTTTTTGGAGCAAAATAAGGGGACCTCTTTTGCCAACTGAAAATATTCTTACAAATTAATAAAAGGGGGGGGTCCTAATAAGGCCCGGGGGTGTTGGAAAATTTTTGAAAAATTAACAAGCGGGGGGCGTTTATTCGGCACCTAAGAGTAGATCTCATTGGTTGCTTGTTTCAGCGTTTACTTTTATGGAGTCGATAAAAAGGGGGTCATTTGAATTACCTTAATTCACTTGATTGAATTGGCTCCCCTGTATCACTCTCTACCAATGAGATTAGATCTGGGGTCGACGCAAGCTTCTCATTGGATAATTCTTTCGAAGCTAAGCCTTGATTGGTTGAATCTTTTCGAGCAATGAGATATTCATTTTGAAATTCTACGATAATGTTTTGACCTTGATATAATTCAGTGCCTTCGATTAAAATACGACCGAAAGTGAAGCCATCTTTCGTCTGACGTGACAAGTCTGATATCTAAATTTGAAAAAAACAAAGATTGACTTACAAATCAATATAGGCAAACGTGCTATGGCAGGAACCCGGGGGTGGGGGTACAAGGGTTGGGAAATGGTGGGTTTGTGTGAACCGAAACTCCGAAAACCGATCCTTACTTTGAGAATTATTTTTAGTAAAAAGATTACCCTTTAAAAGACAAAGTCATAAAAATCTCTTAACCATTAGAGACTTTTGCTGTTTCGGTTAGGGTACGGTTAGGGTTAGGGTTGGAGATATTTTGGTGGTAAAAACCGACCTCTGCCGTTTAAAATAAGTTACAGCGATGGGAGTTACGAATTCTTTATCTAGACTACACGCATTTTTTTAATGAGAATATTCAGGATGAAATTGGCCAAAAAAAATTAAGAATATTTCAAGGATATATCACCATCATGGAATTTGGCAACAGAACCTAAGAATGCCATTTGTAGAGCATTTTAAACTGTAAATTGCAAATTATCTCCAGTAAGGTTCAACAATTTCACAAAAAAATGCCATTTTATTCTTCAGGTGTGTATTATATGTCAATTTAGTTTGAATATCGCAAAGACTATACCGTAAGAATATTTTAAGACGATTTTCCCCAAAGAAGTTAAGAATATCCATGATGAAATCGTAAAAACACTATTCTTCTTCGTATCGGTCGTTTTCAGTTACTTTAGCAACATTATTATTTGTGGTTCAAGTAGTTCTAACGAACCCTTACATTGTCCATTAAAAAGCCTTTACCTTTCCTTTTGCTATAAGAACACCATTACATTCATTGAGGATAGCGTTTGTGACGTCACAGTGTGATTTGCGTGCGTGTAAGATGACGTGACCGATCTTCCAAGCTTGTGTTAAGGTGTGCTGACACATTTCATTTCGTATCTTTTCACCATCGAAACACGAAATACTGATAGCTGCCGAACACCTGGAATGGAAAGGTGAAGTTGAAGTTATTCTAGACGCATTATGGCACCTTATAAAGCAAATTTTCTCTCATTTGATTCCACTATTCAAAATCTTTCCTTATCTGATATTCCGATGGCAGATTAGCGGCCGCCCACGCTAAAGCTCTAAAGGGAGCGGGCCAATTTTCCATCGTAGAGGAATGGTAGTCGGCGTTTGATGTGCCGCACCTTCAGTCGGGTTCAACAGGCCTTGTGCATAAACCTATAAATATTTCGGTTGGACCTGCCAATCTCCGAAAACGAGGGCTTGGCTTACCAGACCTCCCGCTGCAAAATTCTTGACGCGGTCTCGCAAAATTCCGTAATGTAAACCTTCCTGATGTTAAAAATTTTCCCGATCTTCAGAGCTTTAACGTGTCAGATGAAAATTTCACCATCTGGGTGCCAGATAAAACATTTCCCTGGCCGAGTCTTCGAGAAAAGTATTTTCTGTCTTTTTTATATGCTGTATATTGCATAACCCACGCATAATCAAAAGTTCTCTTTCTGTATAGCAAGCATAACTAAGTACAGGAATGTGAAGTGAATGGTTTGAAGCTTTATTCAGGGAAAGTGACAAGAAAATATCCCAAATTGACAAAATTTTCATCGACAAACACTTTTTCTCTGAAATACAAGTAACTCACCCTGCTTTAACGCATTCATCTCTAAAGAAGCTCTCCAAATCATCTGCAGTTTCCGCATACACACAACAAACACATTGTCCGTGATTGTCACATAAAACAGCCGGATAGGCGGGTGACCCACAAATGAAAGGCCCGTAATGTTGGATTTCTGGGAAAGCTCGGCCCATTCCGTCACAGTCGACAACCGGAAGACCAAGCCGAGCCGCAACTGTTAAAGGACATAGAGCGTTTGCACCACCGATCTCGGCAACTAATATTGATTTCGGTAAATTTTGACAAGATCCTCCATTCTTGTAGTCAACGGTCTATATAGAGAGTTTCAAAAGACTACCTTAGGTGCCTAATAAACAGGCCTCCCGTTTGTAAATTCTTCTGATATTTTCAAACCGTAAGATCTTATTACCTTATTGGGACCAACCTCTATTTATTAAAATTCCAAGATATTTTTACAACCTCCCCCTCCCTTGTTTATTAGGCACCTGAGGGTAAACTGTAATGCTTACTATATGTGTATGAAAGAAAAATTGATGGAAATGCTTCTCAGATAACTAATCTTTTTAAAATGTAAGTTAGACGATGCTATCGTCCGTTAGAGGGTCAGTAAACGCGGGAAAATATATGCGCAGAGTCAGGGCGGTTTACGATGAAAAAAGTGACTGTATAGCTAGAGTTTGGAACAAACACTGTAAATACGTCCGCCACTGCTTACTCCGCCCTGGTCAACCCACCGTTTTCAGATTTATCCTGTCTCCTAAACTGTTCCCATTTTAGTGATCTTTTGTAAGTTTGATAGCAGCGAGGGTTATTATTTCTGAGTTTTACAACATCCTTGGTTAAGCCGCTGGCTTACTTTTACGGACCCCGTGAAACCTCTTCACAATTCACTCACGTGGCATTTACCATTGAACATCGTTTCAATTTTTAAATTGTTCTTTGTAGCAATGGCTTTTATTTCATTTAAAGATTGACCAGCATTGAATCCCATTTCAAAGAGATTTTGCAGTGTATTCAAAACATCAGATAGTTCTGTCTTGTTTGATAAACGTTCGTCTGCGACCTCGGGTGCACCCATATAGTCAGCAGTGCATGCAAAACCATCTTTGAAACTATGAAAAGAAATATAAAAAGAAATTTTGTAAGTAGTTATTTTATGCTTATGAAACTCAATTCTATATCATTGATAGAACATAGAACTCTAACTTTTTGCGTGAAAGATTAAATCATGTCCTTATTAAAATTTAAAGTATAGCACCAAAAGAACTTTTTCGATGAACACACTAAATAGAAAAATATCTGTCTGTCGACTTTTTTCGTTTTTCGTTCAGGCTGGGTAATAAAGAAACGTGGCGACATCACGGTTCCAAAGTTTCAAACTTCCGGTGAGAGAGAGAGAGAAGCTGACCCTCCGATATCATCGGACCGGGCCCTATCCCGGGATAGTTTCCTACCCCTAGATAGGGAAATCACAGCGCTTACCAGACATTGTACTCTGTGCTTGCGACACATCAGAGCCATGCTGTATCGATGATGATACTCGCACAGTACGGGAGAACCTTGCGTGTCCAGCATATCTCCCCATACTCTTGTATCAGAGTGATGGTACCCTATTCCCCTCACATGGTATGGGTTGACCCGGGCAAAGGTACATTCACTTGCCAAGTAAATCGCGGCACCGAGTGGGAATCGAACCCTGACCTCCGGTATGGAAGTCAAGAACGATGACCACTACACTACTTAGCCTTCCGGTGCGAGAGCGAAAAATCTTGTTTAAAAAGTCTTTCTTAACTTTGTATAAAGTTAATTTCATCTCTAAAAGGATTTGTAGACTGTAAAACAGTTTGTAGACATTATGGGCAAAAAAGTGTATTAAATGAATGAAGACAACACATGAATAAGGAAAACAATGCCATACCTTTTCGGATGAATAATTTTCGGTTGATATCCTTCCTCCATACATCGAAGCAACTCCAATTTTCCCAAATAAGGACTTCCTCCACCCCCACATCCAAGCAAGCCCGCCCCCAGCGCCAAACATTCGACGTCGAAGCCACTTAGTTCCCATTCTCCTTGGTCATTGACTTTAGGTTGATAATTGTCCTTTTCGATGTTTGGTGGACTGGGGAGAGTTTGTTGTTGATGCGATTGTGGATTATTGCTTCGAGTTGAGATATCTTTATAAAATAAAATTTAAACCCATTATCACGTTATAAAAGTTTGAAAGCCTTCTTTAGGCTTTAATGTCTTATTTAAGTCTTCTTAAATTTCTAGCAAAGCATTCCTATTAGCATTAGCGAGATTATGTATCGGAGATATTCTCAACTACGGTTGCAGGGCTGCCTATGCGGTTCGTCACCAAAGGCGACATGTCGTTGTCTACTTTGCTCTGTACGGGAAAAACACCAAAACATCGTTTAAGCAATAAGTCGACGTCAAATGCCGTACGTCAAATATCGAACTTGCTTTCACCCGCCATTACGTGCCTTAAACGCCATTTTCCTCGCCGCTTTAACTGTAGCCGTAGAGAATTCCAGATACATAATCTCGCCATTGTGTCTTCAAAACCGTTACGGTAAGATATTCTCATTATGTAATTTTCATTCCGTACCATTATGAGTTGATAAGACGATTCGGTATTAAAAAGACGAGCTTAAAAGATTTTATTTTTACACAAGTGTTCCCGTTTCAAATCAGACACATATTTCATAATAGGACAGTGTCTGCCTATTGTTATATTATGATGGTATAAGCAAAAAAATGTTTTTCTTTTCCTCTTTTTAACCAATCTTGCTCCACGCCCGTGTCAATCCAATGTGAAAAAGCTTGTTAATTAAAATTGATGAGTAAGCAAACCGTTCTTCATCGTATTTCGCTATTCAATTAGCCTTGTATGATATTGAAATATGGCCAGGATTTATTACCATGTTACTTAAATTCATTTTCTAAAGTATTTTGACCACAATTGTCTCTCTCTAATTCGATCTTTAAGGGACGCAAATTTTTCTTCGAATTGAAGAAACATTCGAATTATAGAGAGAATTTTACACAACTTTCTAGCTTAGGGGACTAAGTGTTTTAGTTCGAATTACAGAAACATTCGAATTTATAGAGAGAACTTTACACAACTTTCTAGCCTAGGGGACTAGTGTTTTAGTTCGAATTACAGAAACATTCGAATTTATAGAGAGAATTTTACACAACTTTCTAGCTTAGGGACCAATCTTTTAGTTCAAATTGAAGAAACATTCGAATTATAGAGAGAATTTTACACAACTTTCTAGCTTAGGGACCAATCTTTTAGTTCGAATTGAAGAAACATTCGAATTATAGAGAGAATTTTACACAACTTTCTAGCTTAGGGACCAATCTTTTAGTTCGAATTACAGAAGCATTCGAATTATAGAGAGAATTTTACACAACTTTCTAGCTTAGGGGACTAGTATTTTAGTATTCGAAAGATTCGAATGGGCTCTTCCAGAACAAATCTGTTATGGGGGGTGGAGGATGAATTGTCCAGGGGAATTGAAAAAATACCAAAAAATTGCAATGTCCAGGGGGTAAATTCCAATGTCCAGGGGTAATTTTTTGTGTCCACGGGGTTGATTTGATGTTTGTCCAGGGGTATAACCCGTGTCCAGGGGGTTAAAAATCAAAATGTCCAGGGTTAATTCATGAAAAAAATAATATATCCTCCCCCCCCCCCCCATGAACGGATTTTTTCTGGAAGAGCCCAATAATAGAAGTTTGAATCAGGAAGAGTTTATTGTACCTTTGTCAGTAATCACGGACGAAACGTTGCTATCGTTAATTTTCCCATCGAAAACGGGGCGATCGAGTTTTTCTGTCCCGACATTTGCATCTTTTTCTGTATTAGTAACAGACACTGTTTCTTGCAGGTCGCCGACCGCTTTAATGATAAGTCTTTTACGAGACAGAGCTACGTACGTCATGTTGATTTCCTGAACATCCAAGATCGTGCATGTGCTTCGAATGGCGCCATTTTGGACAGCTTGATTGATGGCGAAATCCTTTGCTTGTTGAAGGATCATCTCTCGTGAGTTTTGGTCTTCCTTTACCTCGATTAGTTTGTCGAAGGTTCCGCTGACTTGACTTAAAGCTGCACCAACTGCATTCGCTACCTGAGTAAGCGAGGCAAAAAGTTTTCAACTTTACTAGTCTGCTTTTAATGTAAATTTCAATTAAGAAGTGTTTAAAACTATTAAAAGAAAAGTTTTCATTTATCTTAAATTTTCTTTCTAACGAGGTATTGTTATACTATTAGAGACCAGCCCAATAACAAAACCTAATGAGACTTTAGTTGGAACCCGGGGGGGGGGGGGGCTGGGTATTTAGGCAAATGGAGGGTACGGTATGTGCCACCCTTAAGGGTACCTTTTTTGGATTTCCAAAGTCCCGTTAAGGGTCAGAAAAATCAGAAAATCAAATTTCAGTCCCACTAAGGGTAGCAGAAATAGGTAAATTTCAACTTTTTACCCCCAGAAAGATCGAAATTTGGTCAAAGTTGGTCAAATTTGTCCCGGTAAGGGTTGTAAAATTCACAAAATTTTCCTTTGTTTTCTCATTTTTAGTCCCGGTAAGGGTCTGAGGGTCGAAAGTCGGGCGGCACCCCCCGTCAGCTCACAACCCTAGAACCCCTCCCCCCGGAGTTGGAATTATTTATGATGAATTCCAGAATGCATTTTCAAATTAGAAAATTAATTTAGTTGATGTATTAATCAAAGCCTGGTGGTTTCTTATAACAAACAAAACAAATAAACAAACACAAAAAAGCGATCTTTTAGTCATCAACAGCTCTAGAAAGTGATTTAACAAATCATATACCTGATAAAAGGGCGGCTTGATAATTTTAGAAGCTCCTTTAAAAGGTTTGTTGACATCTATCAATATGCTTCCACCGCCAACTAAAACCACTGGATAATCTTCCTTTGAAAGCTGAAAGAAAAAGTTAGCAAAAGTCTGTTTTTAACCAGCCGATACACAATGGGGGAGGGGAGTATGGGTTTGCTGTGTAACGGTATTAGCCCTTTTTCTTTCGTTGTTTGATTGTATGATAAAAACCGACGGTATCACGGTTTTAAAAGTGCCGTACGGTGACAAAATGATAAAAGTGACAAGGTTTTTTTGCGATTTTTAATGTTCGTGTTGACGGTGATTCAAGAAAATGCGTCTTTGGTTTTGACTACCCCCTCATAGACATTACAATGTTGTCTTAATATAGATCTAGCGTCAATATAGCACGCTAGATGGACGTTAAAACAACGTCGTGTGTATCAGCTGAGAAACGAATGGGCTTACTTTAGTGGCAAATCAACAGTTGTGCACCTTTTTTTATAAGAACTGCGTTACCTACTTTCCTTTGTGTTTAATTTCTTCACTTAAGAGCTTTAAAAGAACTTAGTTAGTATTTTCCTAGTCATATCTAAGGATGAGATGAAAATGAAAGTCTCATAGATCACGAAAGCCTATGAACTATAATAATAAACTACTTCAGTTGTAAGATTACAAAAAAACAATCACACTGTGATAAGACACCAAAATAAATTAAAAACCTTCACAAAATCAACGGCTCTTTCGACTGATTCTTGAATGACATTAACTGCTTGCTCAACCAAGTCTTTCGATAAATGCGAAACACGTGACTCGTTTCCAATCCCTTTGACGAGGCCACTTGCCACTGCGATATCGGTCGCCACAAGTGTTTTACCACCGAAGACTAACGCTTCTTCTTTTAGCCTGTATTCAACGCTCCTTGGACCGACTGTCACAGTCTAAAGAAGATAGACAATAGATCATGTTTATATACAATCTTCCGTTTGTCGTTGCGAGATATCTACAGATACAGTTGACGCTCTCTATAATTCGACCAAAAACCAAGAATTTAGTTCGAATAAGAGAAAAGTTCAACTTACAGAGACTATTTTAGTTCGAATTCCCAGGGGCCAGGTTTGCGAGATGACGGGTTTGCCCGAACCGAAGTTCGAAAATCGACACTTATTAGATGGAATATCGAGAATTTTGTCCATTTTTTGACGTTTTTGCCACCCTTGGAGAGACTCTTTCCCAAAAATTTCAAAAATATATGACCCTTGAGAGATTTTTGATTTTGGAACCCTTACAGAGACTCGACTGCTTTATAATGGTTTTGGGGGACTTTGAGGGACTTTTGAGGGTGTGAAAAGGACCCTCATGGCTCGCACATACCCGGAACACATTTTGCCTAAGACCCCCCCCCCCCCCCTCTTGGAGAGAGTACTATTGAGAGAGTGTAGAAACTGTTGTCATGCTTCGGGTACAGTGTTGCTTGAAAATTCTCCGACTTAATACGCGCACGTTGTGGATCTACCCATTTCTTAGTAGGAAAAGTATCTTTGGTCAACACTAGAAGGAAATAAATACCTACTTGGTCATTATGTTGCACCACGTAAGAACCACCACCAACACCGATGCAATGAACATCTGGCATCCGAAAGTTCGTGTTCACTCCAGCTACCTGTCGGTAGGTAAATGATTAGTAGGTAAATGATTTCATTGATAAATTACTAGTTTGATTAAAGCCCGGGGGGGTACGGTTTTCGGAGGTCCCGTCTGCACATACCCCTCATTCGCCAACCCTAGTAACCCCCCCCCCCCCCCGGATTAAAGAAAACGAGAATCACCAAAAGAAAATTTCATTGAAAAATTAGAAACTTTCATATATGGTTTTCAAACAAGACACTTTTTGAAATTTAAACGATGCTTCTTAGCTTTATCATGTACTTTATCATTATCTTGTACGAGCGTGTCTTTGGATGTTTGGTCACTATTTGATCATTCTTCGGATGAAGAATGAAAAAGAGAATTTTTCATGCGGCATTAGATTAACGCTTTTTTATTTTCTCCTCGTTCTCTCTCTAAGAAAACATACTTTAACTCTAGTTGAAGCTTCACGTGGGAAACCATTCACCAAAACACCGACATCCGTTGACGTGCCGCCGATATCGACGACAATGGCGTTCTTTAGTGACGATAAATGGACAGCTCCTCGCATACTGTTGGTTGCGCCCGATGAAAAAGTAAACACTGGAAAATCCAAAGTCTGCTGTTCACTTTAAGAAAGAAAATAATTTTTTTGTTAAAGATATTCGAACAGTTAAGGAGCAAGGTAGATAGATGAAAAAGTGAACACTGGAAAATCTAAAGTCTGCTGTTCACTTTTAAGAAAGGAAATATTTTTTTGTTGATGATTAAGGGAGCAAGAAAGATTGTCGTACTTTTTTCGAGAAATTTAGGAACCATACTCGGTAGAGCATGCTAAGGAAAACTGAAGGATATTATGCACTAACACTAAGTAACAACAGTTACCGTATTATCATATTACACATATATGTTACTGTATAACACGTACTATGAACTATTTCAGTCCACACTCAAACCTGAAAGAAAATGTATTTTCTTTTATGAATACACTAGGGAATAGTTACAAACATTTTAGCTAATTCTCACTAACATTACTCCCGTATGAATAGAAGCTTTATGGCTAACAGATAATAATATATATTCTCCAAGGAACCTTAATAATTATATGATCTCACGATTTCTCAATACAGTAGTCCCATATGGATATAAGTTATATTGATTTACTGGCGATCAATGACGGTAACTTGTTTCAGTCTGTGTATAGAGATATCTATCCAGATGAGCTTGAACTCAAAATTGAGCACTCTGGTAATCATGCTTCTTTTTTAAACCTGGATATTACCATCAAAGACGGGATATTTATTTATAAGTTGTTTGATAAACGGGATGCATTTCCTTTTTCCATAGTCCGAATGCCACATAAAGATAGCAACTTGCCAGAATCGATTTTTTATTCTTCTTTTGTTGGTGAACTTCTCAGGATTGCTCGTTCTACGTTACTTTTCGAGGACTTGAAAGTTAAAGCCAAAGTTTTTATACAAAGAATGCGATGTCAAGGTGCTGAAAACGCAAAGTTAGATTGCAGTCTTCGACGGGTTATAGTTCGTCATTTTTCAGAATTTTCAAGATTTCAACTCTCTCAAGATTCACTCGTTCGCCAGCTCTTGCGGTGAGCGGTCACGGTGTACGGGGCTTCGAACCGGGTTATAGTCCGATTTTTTAAATTCTCATTCTTTCCCCACTCTTTCCATCTTATTCTTTGAACTGTAAAATGTGTGTGAGAGCCACAGGGTTGGATAGTGGCAATCCAATCCCAGTTCCTTCTCTTCTAGTATGCTTTCTTCAACGTTGTGGCAGAAACGTGTCAAAGGTGTGGCAACTTTGTCTAGTAGAAAGTATACTTCTTTTCTCATTGTAATTTTAGTTTCTTCGGCTGGTTCCGTGTTACGTTTTAGTTTATTTTATATTATTGCGCGCGTTTTATACTTTCAATAAACACATCTTTTTACTATCTTTTATCTGTGGTGGTGTCTAATTAACACTGCTTGGCCTACCTACACAACCCTATTTCCATCATATAGGAGGATATTTTCACAAATGGCCGAAATCCTGTGTAGGTCGAAAACTGAGGAACAGATAATGTGTTTTCTTGAAATATTTTTTGACTCATATTGAGTTACTTCTTTCCATCTTAACTCATATTGAGTTACTTTCTTCCTTAAAGTCATTTTAGATCAGTTTTACATTGACGGATTTCTATGTCATCATATTTTCCTTTTCTACTCCAACCTGATTGATTTTCTGTGAATGTTCATTCTAGATTTTTGTTGTATTTGTATTGTCTTTTTGTTTTGTGGGTTTTTGTATTTATTGTTTCCATTTTGAGTAGTTGAAGGTTTTATACTTCTAGACTATAATATATATAATTCCCAGAGGTACCTTATAGCTATTTTTCATCGTATCAAATCAGTGAACCGTATCCTCATACAAGATAAATGACCAACAAAAAATTAGATTATCAGTGCGTGTATTAGTTCACTGACACACCCTAATCTCTAGTCTTAAACGAAAGTAGCTTCTGATAATCAGCAAAATATTTAACATGTTATATTTTTCTTCAGTTGAAACACTTGTACTATTTGAATAGGAATATTTAACAGGGCGTTAGCAAACTTACGGTTTTCCCCTGTCAAAATAGCTCAAAATGAGAACTCCTACTTTCGCCTACGTGGAGAGACAGGTTTTTCATCCGGGGTGAAGACGGTCTATTAGCAAAAAGATCTATTCAGCTAACGACGCCTGTAGGATTGTAAAATTTTACAGACACTTGATTTCTCTTTACATCAGGAAAGGTTTTGCTTCCAATATACTAGTTATTTGTATACTCTATTATTTCTAGTCACTTATAATTACTCGTGTTCAGTGCTTTCGAAATACACTACACAGCAATCCATATTGAATACTTTGATTCCCTAGTTTGTTCAAAAAGAAAATAAGTTATATCCGTTTGAGCGAAGCGAATTAGGATATAATGACATTTCTACATAGTTACCTGATCAGTGTACCATCATTTTGAGTGAAAAACATCGGACAATTCAATCCAATATCGGACAAGGTTTTGCGGAAACCAGAAATTGTTTTCTGACATAATTCCTTCAAACTTTCATTCAAAATGGTAGCATTTTCACGTTCCAATAAACCAAGATAACCAAGGGAACAGGATGTCGTGCATGTCAATTCTGGTGCATGTTTATCGATTAGTCTTTTGACGAGTCTTTCTTGGGAATCGTTCATCGGGGAAAATATACCTGAAACGAAATTTTTAAATAATTAAATAAATAATTTTAAAACGAGACTCTTAAGCCGGCCGGAAGGTTTTTGTATAATGCTTGATTATCCTGACTTGGTAATGATAATCCCATTTCCAGCCATTTTGAACTAAATTTTCAAATTGCCCCTCCTCTCATTCAGCTGGTCCTTGTGGCGTCACTAATTCCCCTAAGCCAACTTCAAAATGCTTCTAACAGCTGTACTGGATCAGTGATGTATTCTACAATCGGTGCCAAAATATATTGAGGGAGTTCGCCCTTTGCACCAAATATTACGGTGGGGATTCTAGCTAAATTTACCAGAAATGGCGACGTGTTCAACACCATTTTGTTGAATCGTTGTGATGACGTCAATGATTTCTTGTTCATCAACTTCTGTGATGACACGACCATCGAATTCGAAACCTCCGTTCAACAAATAACTACCACCATCAATCTGAAGGACAAATCATTAATTGAACAAGTCAATTCTTTACTGTAAACCTTGAAAATAACTTTTGATAAGAGCAGAAATATGATGTTAATATATTAATAGTTCACATATAGGTACAATGAACTCTCGCTAATTCGAACTTCTATTATTCGAAATTACGCCAGATTCTTTGGGTACTTATAAGAGTATTATAGTTTTAAAGCTATTCCCTTGTATTGTAGTCTTTTGAGACATTAAAGTTATGTGATTGACCCAGGCATCCAGGCAAACGTCGAAACAACGTACTTTTTCTTTCAGGTCTTTTGGGAAGTCAGTAAAGGGTGGAAGAGCTTGAGATGACACTCCACATTGTCTGATACAGGCTGTCTTTGTGAGTCCAGTTCGTTTGATGACTGCGTTAATGAAATGCGTGGTCCCTACAAGTCAACATATAATTTATATAATACAGAGGAGTCTCCGTAACTCGAACACGCACGGGAAATACAAGTTAAATAAATTTCGAGTTATGGAGTAATGTTTATAAGGTATTTTTAACAGAAGGGAACGGAAAACTTGTTCGAGTTAGAGAGAGGTTCGAGTTATGGAGACTCCACTCTAGTTGATATTAAACTTAATCTTGTCTTGACTACCTTGTATTCAGCGGAACGTAGTGTAAAGGTAGTCCTCCCGTGCGCACCAGCGCGTTTTCAACTTTCTCTGACTTTTCCACTTACAGTAGAGTGTCCACAACTCGGACACGGGGAACAGAAGGGAAAAACTTGTTCGAGTTAAGGACACATTCGATTTGTAGAGGTTCGAGTTTAAGACTCTAATTTAAGCTTTCCGAAAGTTGAATAAGTTCTGAAAAGCAGCAAAAATAGTATAGCCAAAATGAAAACTGGACAAGATCTAAAAGTGTTAACATGTTCTTTGAGTGGCTTGAAAAGAAAGATTTGGGAGATCGAAAGCCGATTTGAGCAGGAGCACCTAATCTACTCATGTAGCACCCAGTTATCTAATGTTTATGTCGCATTATACCAAACCTAAGCTGCCCATTTTGGCGGTGATCAGGTACTAGAGCACCCAATTATAGTGTAGGTTTGATTACTCAGCCTAAGCTACTCATTCTCTGAGTTGGTGGAGATCAGCTACCCGGTTGCCAAGTATCGAGTCTGTTTAGCACAAAAGTAAAATAATTTCGAAAACGCTAATTTCTAAACATCGTGGTAGCTAAGCAACTTTATCAGTGCGAAAAGCATAAATGATAAACCCTTTGCGATGAAAGGATTATAAACCCTTTGCGCACGTTTGGAGAGCCTCCCCCAAGATGTTTTTCCTACTCAAATAAATAAGATACAAAAAGTGTTAGTATACCGATACTAATTCTTGCAATTTCGTTTCGAACGTTCGGATAGCCATTTTCTTGAGTATTTTTCAACGATTCCTCGATAGACTGTATAACACCATCAATGATGTTTGGAGTTGTAGAAGATTTATTCCAACCAACGACTTTGTGACCTTGCACGATCGCGACATCGGTGTTTGTTCCTCCAACATCGATCCCGATCACGAAAGATGAGTCGGACATACTTGTTTAAAAGTCGAACGTTTTGTACCTTAAAAATGATTAGTTGAACGTCACACTCAGAATATGAGTCTTAATTTTAAAATTTCAGAACAGACTAAGAACATATACCAACCTGTTTTAAGCCAATTTCTCAATATAGTAAGCGTATTTAGAACATTAAGAGCCCCCCCCCCCAGTGGACCTTTAATTCACGCAATCACGTAATTTCTGTTCAAAATTCACGCATTCACGTATGTTTTTTCGCAATTCACGCAATTTCTGTTCACAAAAAGTTTTACAATTCACGCATTCACGCGCAATTTTTCAAAACCTTAACGCATTCACGCAAGTAAGAAAGCCCATTCACGCAGTCATGCAAACCGCTGGGAAGGTCTTATAAAAAAACTTAAATCAGAAAAACATAAAAAAACTAAAACTGCCAAGCCTCAGTCAAAGTTTACTAGTTCTTATAAAAAGGTACGTACTCGTTCCCGAGATCTAACCGTTTATATTGATCTGAAAGCTTTGATAACGAGATTCTGAGGTCGGTAGGTATTTTCAGAGAAAGGAAACGGAGAAAAATGTTTGAGCCTTGTATCAGGCTCGCATTATGCTGAGCCATTATTTAGGTACCAAAAACTGAGCCAGCATAATGCTTATGCTTATGCCATAACGTTATGCTTATAGAAATATGTAGTATCACAACAAACTTCTTGAGATTCCTATGTTCAAGATGCTCCTAATTATCTTTCCATCGCGAATAAAGTTTTTAGAAACACAAGATTTCTGCTCCATTTCCATCTTCATTTTCAAAAATATTGCCCTTGAAGAAGAAGGAAAGAGGTAGAAGAGGAATAAAGACAATACAACGAAGAAGCTCAATAAATCGATAAATATGTGGCACCATTTTTTGATGTTGTTTCTTATGGAAGTTGAATTTAATGATATTTTGAATTAATAGATCTTTATCAAAATAGATGGAGCAAGCTTTGTATGGAAGATAGTGAAAGGTAAGATCTGTAAGTATCAATCATCCATTTTCATCTTCATTCTCAAGAATATAAAAAACTCTGAACTAATATCTTTTCAACGATAGATAATTTGTTAAACTGAGACATTCTCTAATAAAGCAAACCAAAACAAAAATCAGTGCATATACACTTGAAGCGCTGGACCTCAATATCTCGAGCAAATCACGCTTTTTTCTCATGTAAACAACAACGATCAACATTTTGGATTATTTTAAAACTTATGTAATCATACAGTCCTCCATGAAAATTTGAAAATTCGTGTTTACTCGCTAAATAGGAGATGTTTATGTAAGTGGTCACGAAATTAGATACCTTCAATTACCCCTTAAAGTTACTTTATCAGTTGTCTCCTTTTGAAGTCTGCCTCAATATAATTGGCAGTAATAATACTATACTCTCACATTTTTTCAATTTTTTGCAAAACAAAAAGGTTGATCAAATCTTCCTTCAAAAATACACATTCAATAAAATTTCGCCCCTAGCGTTTATTAAATTTTTGAGTTTTAGGAGGGGCGTTTATTCGAGAGGGGTTATTCATGAGATTTTCCAGGATTTTCCTTCATAGGAAAACAGAAAGAATCATGGAGATTTTCTCTAAAATACAGATTCATAAGGTTTTCCTTCAAAAATACAGATTCATTGGATTTATTAAATTTTGAGAATCAGAGCAATGAGTTCTCCCAAAAACACACTCCTGACTATCAAGGCACGATATATGAGTCACAGCGTTACATTTTATTGTTAGTAAGAAGCTTATTAAAGGCTTAAAATTATTTGGTAAAATTTTATTTTACTTATAGCCTATTGTGTTTAGATTCTTGAATTTAGTGTTATTCGCAAAAACGTTAATTTTTTTCGAATTTGACGTCATAAATCTAAACACTTGATTAACTTAGATTAGGTGTTCAAAACAATTTGACATGACGCCAAATATTCACGGATGTGCAACTATGGTCAAAATTTGAAAATTCCTTGATCATTTGAAAAAGTTATTCCATTTTTTAATTTATATGACGTCATCGACACAAAATTGATGTTTTTACGAATTATGCTAAATATATGGTTCAAAGCATATCGGGCTGAGTTTTAAAATTTTCTACTCCAGCCCTACGAGGTTCTCGCGAGTTTTTGGACCCTACCTTGATAACCTGGAGCAGATTGGTGAGATTTCCCTTCAAAAATACAAATCCATGGAATTTTCCTTCAAAAATACAGATTTATTGGATTATTCCTCAAAAATTTTCTATTCAATTTTCAAAAGTTGATGTTTTTACGAATTATGCTAAATATATGGTTCAAAACATATCGGGCTAAGTTTAAAGTTTTTTACTCCAGTCCTATGAGGTTCTCATGATGAAATGTAACTTGCGAGTTTTTGGACCCTACCCTTGATAACCTGGAGCAGCTTGATGAGATACAAATACAAATCCATGGAATTTTACTTCAAAAAACAAAAAAGTTACTTTAAATCATAAAACAGATTTTCATTTAGAAATACAGATTCAGAGTGCACACGACCGGCTCTTCATACCTTAAAGCGACGGTGGACATTCTTATAAAATTAGTCACTCACCCACTGGAATTTTTAGAATAACTTTATACCCCTGGAAAACTGACAAATACTCTCCTTAGACCCCCTGGAAATTCTTCTCAGACTACCCCTTGGAAATGTTCGTTGCAAAACTGCTTACAAAATATTGAAAATGAGAAAACATTTTTAGGTTTGATACCCAAAAAAATAAGAGCGTTCGAAGGTAGGCAATGCTATCGTCCTTATAACATATTATGATATAACATAGTTTGTATATTATAAAGCGTAATATATGTTGCACGGCGGAAAATAGAGTCTGCATACATTATCATTCTACTACATTGAGCTCCCTACGAATTTTTACCCGCCCGCGCGGACAATATTCCAGCCCGACTGCTAATTTGCGTGTATTCGAGGTTATTCTATATTATAATCGAATTCGTCTTAGACTATAGCATAGTCTTCAACAGTTTTTGACATTCTTAAAAAAAACGTATAGTTAATACGTTGTTTCCATGGTAACTAATCCTTCACCATCATCAATCGCTTCTTTTTGATCTTTTGTGTGTAAGAGAAGACAAAATTCTTAGAAGTAATTCTATATTGACATCAAGGATTAATTTCAACCAATGAGAAAAGACTACGTCAACAAATTATCCAAAAATAGCAGCATCAAATTCAAATATCTTGAACATGAATAAAAAAGCGCATCAGACAGCGATAATAGGGGATAGGTTAACAGAAAAGTTGTTGCAAAGAGAGAAAGTAGTTGATTATTATCAACACATTTCAAGGTGGTTTGTACACAGACCCAGTATCTACGGCTAATTTCAAAATTCATTTCCGTACTATGAAGCGATAAACGTTTTTTATCAACACATCCATCTGTCATCCAAAAAGAAGAAAGAAAGGTACAGTTAGTAAATCTTACTTGAAAGCATTGTTTCATCTTTCCTTGTTTTGGTATTTTGTTTCTTATTTGACTAATTTGGGAAAGAGTTTCGAAAAAAAAACACCCCGTTCTGACCCCGACTCAATAAAATTGTTTAAAAATCATTGTCCCGGTGGGAAATGCTTTTATATGCACTCGCCATCATTTGACGTGGGGGAGGGAATCAAATAGGCTCTTTCGAACACCAATTTGGGCACCTCTTTTCAATTTTTAGTCCAACAAAATACGATACACGCTTTTGTTTTTATAAGAATGGTGTAAATCCATTTCATCATTGATATTCTTAACTTTTTTGGGAAAATCATCCTAAAATATTCTTACAGCATTCTTAGTTTAGGATCCTAATTCAGACTAGATTTAACAGTTAGTACATACGTCTCAAGCATAAAATGGCATTTTTGTGAAAGGAGTGAGCCTTACTTGGGGGTAATTGACAATTTATAGCTGAAAATGCTCTAAGAATGGCATTCTTAGCTTGAGTAGCAAAATTCCATGATGGCGATATTCTTAGCATTATTCTTAATTTTTTGGCCATTTTCATCATGGACATTCTTATAAAGTGTATTCATATATAAAAAAAAACGTGTATGTCAGTAAAAAAACACAGGAATATTTTACAAAGATTATTGTGTTTGCTTCTGTCGCTTGGGTTGTATACGGGAAACATTCGACTATCCTGGACCAACTGACCACGTGGTCGGACTAATAAAACTTAGGATGAAAATTTATAGTTTTCTTACATCATAGATCGTTTGATTCAACATCATCATGGCAAGTGCATCAGGAAAAATCACATTGTACCACTACACGAACAAGAAAGCTATCGACAGCATCAAAACAGATAAGAAGCTGAATAAATCGCTAGAAAAGAAAAATAAGGATGGAAAAAAAATTGGTTCAGATACTCAGCACGGCGAAGGCGTCTATTTCACAACTTTGACACCTGGTACAGCCAAAGAAGAGATTGCCAAAAATAATTATGATGGCAACGCAAGGAATCTACCAAATGTTGTCAAAAAGGCAATCAAGAACGGCAGAGTTGATTACTATATAAAAATCACCTTTGATAAAAACGACACGAAGTTGAAGGAATGCGAAGACACAAAGAAATATTTGATCGCGATGGGTCGAAGTGTTTGGCTTTACGAAGACGTCATCGATTTGACTTCTGATAAGTTCAAGTACGATTACGAGTTTGGGGAAACTGGAGCCAGTCAAGCTTTAGCATAGAGATACAATTTGGAAGCTGAATCTGAATATCAATCTTACTGGTACCAATAGACGATAAACAATAAAGTTGGGTTTCAATCATTTTTCCTTTTGCTAAAACATTGGGCCTTTCCAGAAATAGTCCGTCCCCCCCCTTGTTGAGGATATCAGATATCCAGGAGGTTAACGATTCTTGTTCAAAAGTGGATATCCAGGGGGTTAAATATCTACAAGAGAGCAGTAGAGTGTCTTTTCAAGCAAAAAACTATATCCAGGGGTAACCATATTTTTAAGAGTGGACACTTTAGTGGGATATCCAGGATATCCAGGGGGTTCGATACTTCGAAAAATCAATATCCTCAACTTTTATCTGGAAAAGCCCATTTCAAATAACTATAATATAGGTTTCATAGGAAACTAAGGTTTGTAAACACTTTTGAAGACCATGATATTTTTTACCTTCAATTTTCTATTCATTTATTCTACGAACTGATTAAATTTTACCTTTTTTTCTCAATAATACGCAAGTTTTTAGTATTCTTCTTGAAGGATTTTCCTTACAAAATACACAGCAGGTTCATAACCACACAACTTTTAAAAATACATAAAAGCAAATTTCCCTTAGAAAATACACGAAATATTTTCCTTTGAATATATAAATAAATTATTTAACTTCAAAAGTACATAATTCATTTTCCTTCAGAAATACAAAAAAACTTCCTGCTAAAAGTCCCCCTTAGGCAAGGTCACTTAGTACTTAGGCAAAAATGGGTGCTGGAGGTATATGGCGGCGCTAAGGGTCGGCTTTTCATCTTTTAAACTCTCTAAGGGTCGTAAAAATCGGAAAAATTTAAATTAATCTCTCTAAGGGTCGGAAAATTCAGGATTTTTAGGAAATTTTTTTGATTCAGATGAAAAAATTGTAAAAAAGTCCTCTAAGGGTCACCTTTCTAGCAAAAATCAGTCTCTCTAAGGGTCGGTTTTAAGAGGTCCCATCCGCACATACCCCTCATCCGCTAACCCTAGTACCTAATTTTTTTGCTTTTCTCTAAGGGTACGGAAAGGGTTAAACTCTTTTAGTTATCTTAAAACAGGGTGAACGCTGTTTCTTAGCATTTTGAAACCATACGTGGGAGTGTATAAATTTCCAAGGGTCCATCAAAGAAGAAGCTCCAGGGAGTGATTTTTCCAATGAGTTTGAATTGAGAAACCTTCTAGAAACCTTTTTTCCAGGGGATATCCACACAATTTCAATCTTTTCTGGTTTGAAAAGACTCATCCACCCCATGTATGGATATTAAATGGAACAGCTCATTGAGCTTATTGTTCTTAGTAGTAATACGCATGCCGTGCATGTGGTATAGAGGCCTGTGAGCAGATGAAACCATTGAGTTTAAAGCCCCAAATGAGTTAGAGAGGAATCTTCAACCTTTATCAAGCAAGAAAAAGCAATATTTTACCAAAAATTGAGCACGCAGATCTTCCTCTTTTAAAATGGACATTTCCTTTCTTTCAGATTCTGGTCTAATTTGATATCATATCAAAGTTAGGCCAGAATCGGCCAACATGACCTAATTGCAATAATTCCAGACTAATAAGTAATAGTTCATTACACGGTACAGAGTACAATATGGGATATATTTTTCGAGTTCAGAATTTTCGTCATATTTTCCGAGGCTTTAGGCGAGGAAAATATAGAAAAGTCTGAACGAGAAAAATCTATCCAAAATTGTACGAGTGAAAAAGTGTGATAACTGTTTTATCGTCAACTTGAAAAATATAAACAAACTTTCTCTCTCCATTGTCTTTCTCTGTGTTTTTCCATTTTCCTTTTAATAACATTTGTGCTTCTCTCACTTTTATCCCTGGGACAATTTGAATCAATTTTGCTCCATTGTCCCAGGGACAAAATCAGCGTGTCTCTTGGGTATTTCTCTCACTTTTTGTCCCATGAAACAAAAAAAAGAAACCATGAGACACGCACTTTTTTTCTTGTGTTTGTGGGATGGACCCTCCTTCACTTGCCTAAGTACCTCCTCCCCCCGGGCCGCACCACTTACCTTAAGACCCCCTTTCGGAGGTTGTAGTAATGCATGTTAACAAAGAAAGAGAAGCACAAAATCTCTACTTTTCTATTATTTTCTTTTGTCCTTTCAATACACTTTTTCGACCGTAGTCGTGCGGTCAGGCGCGTGCCACTTAATTATTTAATCATCCCCTAAACTCGACAGGGGGGTCAGTGTACCAGAAGGTGGCATGTATCCTGGGGTGGTGGGTGTTTGAGAAAAAAATTTGTCATGTACTACCTGTGTACTATAATTGGGGTGTTGGGTCCAAAATCGATTTTGATTTTTACTACCTGTGGGGTGTTGGGTCCAAAAATCGAATTTGATTTTTACTACCTGTGTACCAAAATAGGGGTGTTGGGTCCAAAATCGATTTGGATTTTTACTACCTGTGTACCAAAATAGGGGTGTTGGGTCCAAAATCGATTTTGATTTTTACTACCTGTGTACCAAAATAGGGGTGTTGGGTCCAAAATCGATGTTAAAAGTGTGGAAACAAAAAGGTTAAGAAATTATCTGCTAAAAAAGAAATGTAAAGTTGTACTATTATAAATTGATCAAGCCAAGTTTGTCCAAGATCATTCTTCCAAACTTCTTGGAATGAATTGAAATCCTACCAGATCCCACTGAAATGAAGGTTTATCGAGTCAATGTAAACATTCGAACATTTGAATTCAAACATTCAACATTCGTACATTAGAGGTGCCAACTCTCACGCATTGGGTGTGAGACTCATGCATTTCTACATGGTCTCACATAATTTTTGAAAAGTTTGATTTCTCACCCATTTTGGATTTTTGAGAAAATTTTTCCTGTTTTTCCGATTTTTGGAAAAAAGTTTTCCCAATTTCCCGATTTCCCGATTTTCTGAAAAAAATTTTTCCTGTTTTTCCGATTTTTGGAAAAAAGTTTTCCCAAATTTCCCAATTTCCCGATTTCCCGATTTTTGGAAAAATGTTTACCCGATTTTCCGATTTTCGGAAAAAAGTTTCTCTATTTTCTGGATTTTTCAAGGTAGTACCCGGTAGTAAATGGGGGTATTGGGTGGTTTTGGTGTTTTACCAGGTACTACCTGGGTAGTAAATAGGGGATATGGGGTGGTTTTGGGATTTTTCCATGTAGTATGGTGTACTTCAGGGGTGGGTGGGTGTCAAGTTTTGAAAAATACCTTGTAGTACACATACATGCCGCCTTCTAGTACACTGACCCCCCCCCCTGAACTCGATCCAAATTTTTTTTGACACATTTTTCTACTGTCTATAGGTGCGAAAAAAGGACTGGAACGGTTTTAGTGGGATAAAGCCGACAAAAAAATTCCTGCGCGGCAATTGGCGGCTACGGTCGAAAAGGTGTGTTACAGCCGGACTAAAAATTTGGAATATTTCATCCTATCTCTTTCTCTCAAAATAAATTGGAATACTCATGTAAAAGTTTTCATTGAGAAAAGTTGTCTTGAATATGACCACAGACCTAAAAAAAATTGGTACAGTCTTAAAAACATCGACATAATAACGACAAGACAATCAAATTACATTAAAATTATATCAGGTTTTCAAAACGATAAAGGTCTATTTACACGTACAAGAATGACACACATGAAATTGTAAACCACAAAGTCAACATAATTTTATACAAAAAACAGTTTTGTTGTTTCTCTTTAAGAAGAGGGAAGTATATGTTTTAGTTTTGATATCGTATTGATTGAAAGTAAAAATGGCTAATCCTGCAATTGTGGAGGATATTTTTGCAAAAGTATTAACATTGCAACCATTACCAGTTGACCCAACAAAATGCACTCCGAATAAATCATTGTATCACCAGATTCTCAATAACTGTAAATCAACGTCGGAAAGACAAGCAAAACAGTTTAACTTGGGCAACACACATTGCACAGCGAACCCTATCGATGCAGCCGACTTCATTCTTGAAAGGGAATATTCGTTCAAAATGAACACAAAAGTGTTTTCATACCTCCAGCGTTTGTTTCAAATCAATACAGAAAATCTTCTACTGCTATTCTGGATTATGACGTCAAAAAAGACATTGATAGACTTGCAGATAATTTGAAACAACATTCACCAACGTATTGGCTGACCAAAAATTGCAATCTTTCATGAATACTCAAACTGATGCTGATTCTATTGAAAGAAAAGCGTTTGAACGATGGATATTAAACCTCCAAATCTTGTTTCTGCTCATCATAGAACTGAAAACTGACCAAGTAAACCTACCTTCAACAATATCAGAGCAAGAAGTTTTCATTCAAGGATGTATCGCTGTACTTCTCCTTCAATCGCCATTAAAAACATTTCTCCAACATAATCTTCCGGTAAAAAATCTCAAACGAAAGGTCAAACGAATGATCCAGAGTGTACCAAACCAGGATTCAAACCTAAAATGGCTTTTCGGATTGGAGTTGTCAGATATTGGAGAAAAGCTAGAACATTTATTTTATGACCAACTGTTACCATTGAAAGATGACATTCTCCAGGACACAGTTTTTCTTACAGCTTTAACTTTCTTCACGAATCTTCAAAATAAAATGCACAAAGAGACAGACTTTATGATTATATCTTGGGAAAGGAAGCTTATCATTTCTATAGAATTAAAACGCACAATTGCAGATGAAGAAGTCTTTAAGCAGTTGGAAAAGAGCCATCGAATCTTTGAGGAGAGACTTGGAGACCGATTGGGATCTGATTGGACGTACTTTCCGGTGATCTCTGTGGAGAAGGACGCTCTTTTAGTAAACAGCTTGCATTATATCACCAAGGAAGTCGAAATTAACCAATGGTTGACCAGTATCTTCAACAGATTCCCGCCTCTCCAAGCAACTTCGAACTCTTTGAACGAAGTGAAAGATCTCTTAAAAATCCTTGTTTTTGCCGTCCACGTTTCGAAAAAAGATCAAGTCGCACCTATTACGAGCTCTACGTGGGTTGAATACACCAGCAACGCTATCGAAAACGTTTCGACTATCCACAACATTTTATTCTACTCCAATCAACAAATGGCGATAATGAACAATGATGATCCACGCTACAAGAGGATTATCATTCATGGCCCATTTGGTGTGGGGAAAAGTATATTACTCAAACAAAAGGCAATTCAATTAAACAAACAACCTGGATTCAACGGAAAAGTTCTGTTCCTACAAGAAACAAGTGCTTCCGAAACCATCAAACCAATGCTTTATCATCGATTAAAAGTGGAATTGGAAGAACAGCACGGAATATCTGTTATAGAATTCAATACGAGAAAGGTTAGTGTTTTTTTAACGACACGCTTTTTTTATAAGAGCAAGAGCATCATAAGGCTCAATTTTAGCCTATACTATACCTAAGAACAAAATAAGAACAATCTAGACCTCAGAATTCTAAAATACACTAAAATTATATGAAGAATAAAGAACTTCTGAGCCTGAACCAAAATTACTAAAAAAGCGTGTAATGCAAATTGCATTAAATTAAGTGCGGTAAGTCGCGTAATAATAGTCTTAAAATAGGAACCCGTCTAAATTTTTTTCTGACTGACCGGGACAAAAACAAATTCATGTATGTCTAAATTTAGAATACTAATAATTCAAGTGAAATTTTTTCAATTTCAATTTCCTTTAGTTTTCAGACTCGTGCACTCTTCTTCTGGAAACGATCAAATCACGTGACATCAAAGCTATCTTTTTCGATGAATGTCAAATGACACCGTATTCAGAAACTAGAAAGTGGATAGAGAAGGAGATTATGCCACGAATTGAACACTTATGGATTGTTCCATCAGCACAAGACTCGAAAAAAATAGATCACCAAAAATTATCAACACAATTTACCATGGTCAACCTCGAGCAGAACTTTCTCGAGAGGTTGTCAAGGCAACAAAATCAGTAGCCGAGAAAATGAATTATGAGTATAAAGAAGGCATCGTGATGCCTCTTGAAAATTTTCCAAGTGGTTGCGATCCTTTATTTGTTGATTCTTTCAAAGAAGCAGTAATGGAGGCACGCAAACGAGCGAATGAAGGTATCCTTGTAATAGTCGATTATCACGATGACTTAAAAGACTATTCTGGTGTTCTCAATCAGTTAAACGAGCATTGGAAAGCTTACCATGAATGCAAAAGTGATTTTAAGGATCAAGAAAATCCGTACAAGTTTCTTCATGATGGTAATGTTTTGTTAATTGATGAATTTGGATCATATGGTTTTGATTGGTATACTGTTATTATATTTGAACAGATGGAGGAAGGTGGTGGCGAAATTATGCATGATTGTAATTATATGCTTAGATGTACCACAAACCTCATCGTGGTAAAAAGTGACGATGAGAATCTTGGAAGTGATTCTGAAAATGGCGATGAAAGTGATTTTGAAGACAAGATTAATTCTGAGGTCTCTGAAGGCGATTCTGTTGGTGATGAAGGTGATTCTGTTGGTGATGAAATTGATTCTGATAACTCTGAAAGTAATTTTGATGATGATGACGATTTAAGTGATTCTGAACATAAAAAAAATGACTCTGAGAACTCTAACAGTGATTTTGATGGTGGTGAAAGTTATTCAGAACATGGTGATTCTGATACTGGTAGCGATGGATCCAGCAATGATTGTAATCAACAATAGTGAAAATAACATTTTGAATTTTAATTTCATTTGAATTTCAAATATCTTTTCACGGGGTTGACGTTTTCAAATACTTTTTGACCTTCATCATTTAAAATAAAACACTGCGATCTGTGTCAACTGGGAAAAAAAGCACATGAGAACGACAGCATTCCTCTTAGCCCAATGAGTGTGTGAATCTTTGTGTTCATTCATTCTTCTAGCATAATTTACGGTGGTTTATGTTTTCTATTAAAGAGAGAAATTATTAATTAAACACTTTGATCACCTGATCTTATGACCGGAAATGTCCACGATTAATCATTGACATTTCCGGTCATAAGATCAGGTGTTTAGAAATTGATCCAAATAAAACGAAGGGACTGAGAACTAGCCAAACTTTGCCAAACTTTGCAATTTTCGTGTTTTGAGTCCTAAATAAGGGAATTTCCCTAATTAGCATCGAGGCCACGCCCTTTTTGTCAATAAATTTTGTCCACAATTTATCATTGCATGTCCGGTCATAAGATCAGGTGTTTAGAAATTGATCCAAATTCAACGAGGGAACTGAGAACTAGCCAAACTTTGCAATTTTCGTGTTTTCAATCTTAAATAGGGGAATTTCCCTAATTAGCATTGAGGCCACGCCCTTGTTGTCAATAAATTTTGTCCACGATTAATCATTGACATTTCCGGTCATAAGATCAGGTGTTTAGAAATTGATCCAAATAAAACGAAGGGACTGAGAACTAGCCAAACTTTGCCAAACTTTGCAATTTTCGTGTTTTGAGTACTAAATAAGGGAATTTCCCTAATTAGCATCGAGGCCACGCCCTTTTTGTCAATAAATTTTGTCCACAATTAACCATTGACATGTCCGGTCATAAGATCAGGTGTTTAGAAATTGATCCAAATTCAACAAGGGAACTGAGAACTAGCCAAACTTTGCAATTTTCGTCTTTTCAATCTTAAATAGGGGAATTTCCCTAATTAGCATTGAGGCCACGCCCTTGTTGTCAATAAATTTTGTCCACGATTAATCATTGACATTTCCGGTCATAAGATCAGGTGTTTAGAAATTGATCCAAATAAAACGAAGGGACTGAGAACTAGCCAAACTTTGCCAAACTTTGCAATTTTCGTGTTTTTGAGTCCTAATAGGGGAATTTCCCTAATTAGCATCGAGGCCACGCCCTTTTTATCAATAAATTTTGTCCACAATTAATCATTGACATGTCCGGTCATAAGATCAGGTGTTTAGAAATTGATCCAAATTCAACGAGGGAACTGAGAACTAGCCAAACTTTGCAATTTTCGTGTTTTGAATCCTAAATAGGGGAATTTCCCTAATTAGCATCGAGGCCACGCCCTTGTTGTCAATAAATTTTGTCCACGATTAATCATTGACATTTCCGGTCATAAGATCAGGTGTTTAGAAATTGATCCAAATAAAACGAAGGGACTGAGAACTAGCCAAACTTTGCCAAACTTTGCAATTTTCGTGTTTTGAGTCCTAAATAAGGGAATTTCCCTAATTAGCATCGAGGCCACGCCCTTTTTATCAATAAATTTTGTCCACAATTAACCATTGACATGTCCGGTCATAAGATCAGGTGTTTAGAAATTGATCCAAATTCAACAAGGGAACTGAGAACTAGCCAAACTTTGCAATTTTCGTCTTTTCAATCTTAAATAGGGGAATTTCCCTAATTAGCATTGAGGCCACGCCCTTGTTGTCAATAAATTTTGTCCACGATTAATCATTGACATGTCCGGTCATAAGATCAGGTGTTTAGAAATTGATCCAAATTCAACGAGGGAACTGAGAACTAGCCAAACTTTGCAATTTTCGTGTTTTGAATCCTAAATAGGGGAATTTCCCTAATTAGCATCGAGGCCACGCCCTTGTTGTCAATAAATTTTGTCCACGATTAATCATTGACATTTCCAGTCATAAGATCAGGTGTTTAGAAATTGATCCAAATACAACGAAGGGACTGAGAACTAGCCAAACTTTGCCAAACTTTGCAATTTTCGTGTTTTGAGTCCTAAATAAGGGAATTTCCCTAATTAGCATCGAGGCCACGCCCTTTTTGTCAATAAATTGTGTCCACAATTAATCATTGACATGTCCGGTTATAAGATCAGGTGTTTAGAAATTGATCCAAATTCAACGAGGGAATTGAGAACTAGCCAAACTTTGCAATTTTCGTGTTTTGAATCCTAAATAGGGGAATTTCCCTAATTAGCATCGAGGCTACGCCCTTTTTGTCAATAAATTTTGTCCACGATTAATCATTGACATTTCTGGTCATAAGATCAGGTGTTTAGAAATTGATCCAAACTCAACGAGGGGACTGAGAACTAGCCAAACTTTGCCAATATTTGCAATTTTCGTGTTTTGAGTCCTAAATAAGGGAGTTTCCCTAATTAGCATCGAGACCACGCCCTTTTTGTCAATAAAATTTGTCCACGATTAATCATTGACATGTCTGGTCATAAGATCAGGTGTTTAGAAATTGATCCAAATTCAACGAGGGAACTGAGAACTAGCCAAACTTTGCTATTTTCGTGTTTTGAATCCTAAATAGGGGAATTTCCCTAATTAGCATCGAGGCCACGCCCTTTTTGTCAATAAATTTTGTCCACAATTAATCATTGACATGTCTGGTCATAAGATCAAGTGTTTAGAAATTGATTTAACCTCAACGAGGGGACTGAGAACTAGCCAAAGTATGCAATGGGCTGGAAATTTGAATCCTAAAAAGGGGAATTTCCCTAATTAGCGTCAAGGCCACGCCCATTTTTATATCAATTTTTGTCAAGAACTGCTCTCTGTTATGTAATCTTTCAAGATCTTTTGGTTTGAAGTCAATATCTTTTTTCAATTTTTTTTTACAAAGCTTTTTACGAATCCTGAATCCGAATCCGAATCCTTGAATCCCAATCCTACAATCCAGCGAATCTACCTATAGAAGAAACCCGAACTTAAATGCTTTGAAACGCGTCAAATTAATCCCCGCTAAATTTATTATTAATACAATAGATTCTTTTAGATAAGAAAAATCTTGAAAAATCAAATTCCGTAAAAAATTCTCCGAGTTCCCCTAGATTCCCTTAGGATTTAAAAAAAGTCTGTCTATCTACATTTTCCTTCGAAAATGATTCGAACCATGAATAAATTCTACTTTGTTTTTCTCAAAGGGCTCATAAACATACCAATGCTATTTGAACTTGCTTCCAATTTCCGTCATCCAAGCTGCATCGATGACATTTTGATTGAAGTACACGGTTTTTTATAAGAACAATCTTAAAACGAGCATGAGGCTCAATCTTGAAAAAAACTTAAAAACAATTAAAAAACAATCACCCAGCCTCAGGTTTCAACCCTAAAAATCACCAAAAAATCACCAAAAAATAAACATCAGTCGAGCCTTTCAGCTTAAATTTGTTGGTTCTTATCAACAAAACGTCTAGTTTATATTCATAAATCATAACAGTGTTTTTTTCTTTTTTTAAATTTGCTAAAAAAATAAAAGAATATGAAATTAATTTTCAACGTCCTAAATTAAAGAATTGGTTATCGCTAAGCTTAAATCCCATAAGCAACAAAATAAAAAACGTCTTTTGACGATTAAAAATATTTTCGAAAATCAATAAACGTGGGAGGGAGTGTCTAATAAGGTCTAGGGAGAGGGGGAGACAGGCATCTAAAAGTAACTTTATTGTTTTTACCCAATATGTCAGACCCCATTACTCGAACGTTCCGAACCACTTTTTACTCAAACTTAATACTCGAACTTACTCGAACAAGTAAAGTTCGAGTAAAGCAAATTACTCGAACTCTTTACTATTTTTCAAAAAACACAAGTTCGAGTAATTAGACGAAGTTACGAAGTTACTCGAACTTTGGATTCTAAGGTATGTTAAAAGTTCGAGTAAAGGTTGAGTAAGTTTGAAAATTGAAACTCTGCAAATTCTAGTTCAACCCTCATAACATCTCATAAAATAGGAAATTTATTTTCTTTTTTGCTCCAAAATAGAAGGAAATTGGACCAAAATTTTCCCGGTAAGACTCATAAAATCCACATAATCGTCATATTGTTTCAATCGAAATTCTCGAGCTAATCGAACTTCTCGAGCTCCTCACAATTTTTAAAAAATCCTAAAAGTTCGAGTAAAGGGATCACTCGAACTTTACTTGTTCGAGTAAGTTCGAGTAGTTCGATTCTCGAACTGTTCGAGTAATGGGATCTGGAATAATTATGTCACTTGCAACTATCAAGCTGTCGTGAAATTAAAAACGACGATATTAAGGGCGCAGATCTTGAATAAAATAAAAGCTTTCTCTAAAAAAACTGAGATAGGCTGTCTGTAATTTTTATTTTTGTCCTCTAAAACTTAATCTTCAGAAAGAATAATTGAGGTCTTTCAAGTGCCTTATCAATTTTCGTGTTGAATGTAAAAATGACTTACTTTTGTGCTTTAAAAAAGATGGTTTATAATATATTACAAAAATTTTAACAAAAATATAAAGGTAACCAAATGTAGGGGTACTAATTCTTTTAAAAATAAGAAATAAATAATGTCTAAAATATAAATGTGCATATGTTGAACAAACGATTGGTCAAGAAAAATTATCCCAAACCGGGGAGAGGGGGCATCCGATCTAAAAACTATCTTCTGTGTGGCCAAAAATTAGGCTTTTAAAATCAGATCCTTACAGTATCCTTATTAATTTAAATTCTGTTCTATTTTTTTTCGGTCACACTGCGTATATGAAAGTATGACGAAAATCCAGGGGCACTGACCTTGACGACCGACGGGGACGTGCCACTGGAGTTTGAAAAGTGGACCATGATAGATATAAATGTTTGGTGAATTTGGGACCCTGTCAGATATTTTCAAAGCCTAAGAAGGGAACCCTCACCAGCGGCACGTTCCCGTACCAAGTTTTGTCTAAGTGAACCCACCCCCAGAACGAGACATGAGACACGAGTACATATCCCTGGCAACCAATCAAAGGGTCTCCAATAACAATAGAGAAAAAACTGGTCCATATAAAGGCAAATATATACAGAAGATTATTATCGGGTACTAATAAACGTGGGTTTGAAATAAGCGGGATGGGTGGAAAAATTTTTCAAAACTTAATAAGCGGGGGGGGGGTTGTAATATTATGTCCTGGAGGAAAAATTTTTGAAAAGGAGGCTGATACAGCAGAATTATGGCAAAAAAGGGAACTTTCAAAGACATTTTCCCAAAAATTAATAAGCGAGGGGGATGTCATGTGTGGATGTGAAAAATTAATTAGTGGGGTAAGTATGCGCTTATTAGGTACCCGAGAGTAAGTCTATAAATCAGAATAATGCCGCATAAAAGATAAAATAACAAAAGCAGTAATCAACATTAAACATTAAAACTGGGAAAATATTATAAAGAACGAAGCTTTTTGATTGGTCCTGAGAAATCGATTAGTACAGCCATGCAGATGGTTTTTAATTCTTGCTCAAATTCTGGTGCTTTTCTAAAAATGAAAGTGATGAAAAATACAATCAAAATGCACGTGCATGCGAAATGCGCCATATACCTCGAGTGGATTAATTTTGGCGTGGATATCGCCAAATTAAATCCCCGCCCAAAATAGTATTTTCGCCAATCGCCAGGCCAAAATACGATTTTTGCCGGGGATTCAATTTAGCGATAGATTGATTTAGTAAAATTTGGTGGGGATTTAATTCCGCGAATCGGAAAGTTTGAGGCACTAAAAGGGAAATTTCTAGAAATTACTATAAAATATACTGAAAAATTGTGACCTTTTACATAATATTATTTTTGTAAAATTGGCAGAGTTTTAATTTGTTGGATGGTCAGTTTTTGAAATTTTGGCGGGGATTTAATTCGCCCAATTCAATCCCCACCAAAATTAATCCACATAAGGTGTCTTTTTGAAAATGAGGCTTGATTAGTTGACTCTTAAACTGGACACACTTCCTAAACATGAGAAGCGTGATCCAGAAAAGTAGTTAGCGATCAGTGGACCTACCGGATGAACATTTTGGTAACAGTAGAAATATCATGAACATCTTGAACAAATTCCTGAAAGTAAAAAAATTCAAAAAAACTATTGACACAAAACCAAAGCATGGCATCAGCTTTCATTATAGAAATGGTATAGGTTTTTAGACTTGAAAAAAAAACAGTGTATATTGTATACCCCTGTCTCACAGCCCTCGCATTCAACAATGTAAATTTATATCCAATCCCAATGGGGATAAAAATTCTAGTGAGCGCGACTTTTTCCATTGAATTTCACATGGAGATAAAATCAAAGTCAATTTTCCTGAAATTGTAGGGTACTTTAGGCGTACAAACTTTCGCGAGGCCAAAATTCGCGAAAATGGCGAAAGTTTCTGCTCGCGAAAGTTTGTACGCCTAAAGCATAGAATTATTATCAGATAGAATGAATTCATGCTTTTTTCCTCAAAATGAAGCGTGTCTGTAAGGGGTCCCTTAGTTGCAATGGGAATTAAATTGCACGTGTGCAATGATAATGTCATCTCTTTGTTCTTATCGTATTTTAATTGCATATTTTCTCATGCTTGATTGGACTCTTTTGAATTCTCAAAAATTATGCACATAATTTGATTATTTTCAACTTGAAATTTCGGGCACTTCGGTCCCCTCAATGCAAATAAGAATTACATATTTGAAATCAACTCATTTTATAGATTGACCAGTGTTGAAAACTATTTGAAAACGCACTTCTAAGAAAAGAAATTTGGGTGTCAAGTTTTCACCTAAATTAGTTATTCTTTCCGTATATAGACTAACATTTATTTTTTAATTTTAAGAGTTTAAATCGATGGAATCACTAAATTTCAGCTCCTAAAATTCCAGATTGTAAGCTAAAATAGATTTGTAAATATCAATCGTTTTCCAAAACTAAAAATTTCGTAACTGAGAAAAAATACCGTGCAAACATACCCTTATAAAGAGATTTCTATCCACGCATCAGATTTTGAGAAACTGTTTTTACGACCAATAATCACTTTTAATAAAGGGAATCTGAATAGATGATGAAGTAGCCAAAGTGAGATATTATTCTATCTGATAACAGTTCACTGCCTAAAGTATCTTCCCCACCGTGGACGAAATTTGGGCAAAATTTTAAGTTGAAAATCATGAGAGGTAAGACAATAGAGGTATTGGAACCATCGTTAAAGTTAATTACCTCGAATGTTGATGGCTCTCTTTCCAACGTTGATTTACTGGAACTTTTTCTTCGTGTCTTGCTGTTGATTTTGATTGGTCGAGGAGGTTCATCATGAAGATCGACAAATTTTCTTTTCTTTGACGAATCAAGATGGTTGTCGGAATCCGGGTAGCGGGTACTCGACCGTCTTTTTATCGGTGTACGTTTAGCGAGATGGATTTTCGGTGCCACATTTTCTTTGTTTTCCGACTTCTGACGTTGGTGGATTGATCTTCGCTTCCTTTGTTTGTCTTTCCTCGAGGAGAAAAGTCGTTGGTCGTTGCTCTGAATCGTTTCATTCGCAACCATGTAGTTTTGATTCATTTCAGCATTAGAGTCTTTATCTCTAATGTTTTCCTGTTTCTTGATATTATGTTTTAAACTCTCCGTAGTAAACTTCACACCTCTTTCGAGAATCGCCGTAGCATTTTCTGGCCCATTTACTGTTTTCTTCGTAGTAATTACATCTCTTTCAACAATCTCTGTAAAATTATTCTCATTTTTATGTCGCTTTGATTGTGAGCAGTTATGGTCAACTCCAGTTTTCTGATTAAAAACTTGATCTTGTAGCAAACATTTTCGTTTCATGGGTCGTATCATTTCATCTCGTAGACCTGATGTAGACATTAAAGGAGTTTTGGAATCAATAGTTCTCAGGAGTTCAGATTTCGACAGCTTTGGCGACTTTCTGACGATTTTCGGGAAGCATTGGCTATTGTTGCTATCATGATTTGAAGAAATTTGATTTTGCAATGCTGGAGGATTTTGATAACATTTACGATCAATTCTAACTAGATTGTTAATTATCATTTGCGATGTGGATAATTGGGATTTGTATTCCATTGATAAGGGAGATGTCGATTCAATATTTTTTGTGTCACTTTTTAAATTGTTATTTTCATTGGTCCCACTCTTGGTGAGGTGTTCAGGATCGAGTTTATTCAGTTTCAATGCACACTCAGTTGATGATTTCACACCCTTATCGGATTTCAATACGACATCAGGGCGATTTGTCGGTAATTATCTTGTAATTTCAACGTCAACAACTACCGGTAACATTTCATTTTCCTTCATTGTAGTTTCTGCAGGCTTTTGATTCGACTGATTTAGTAATTTAATCGATTTTGTTCGAACTTTTGTCTTCTCGGCAACTATAACAACATTATTGTTCATATCTGTTTTCTTCGTTTCTTTTTTCAACAAGTTCTTAAACAATTCTCCTCTCTCTTTGTTAGTCATGTCCTTCCCTTTCCCAATCTTTAAATATTCCTTCAAGACATCACTACTTTTCTTTTTCGATTTTAATTTATCCAACATTTTGGAGACTTCGTCGTTTGTTATTTGTTTCTTTTTCGTTGATTCGCTTTTTCGTTCATCTTTGGATTCTTTCTTTTGTTCAAATTTTAACTCGTTTATTCGTTTTATTTGATTCTCGTTCTTTCGTTTGTTATCATTGTCACTAGCTCGGAATCTTTCCACCTCATCTTCTCCTCGTTGGCGTGTGTTCTCTCGTTTTGATTTTCGCTCTTTCATTCGATTTCGTTTTTTTTCTTCCTCTCGCATTATATCACGGTCACTCATTCTTTCATTTCTAAGTTTACCTTTTCCTTCTCTTCTCCGTTTTGATTTGTTCTCAATCTTTCGTTCGCCATTCGCTTCTTCCTTCTGTTCAATTTCTAGTTCTTTCGTTCGCTCTTTCTGACCATTAACATTATCAATAGTTCTCGGAATATCTTCAATGATTACAACCTCGTTATCCTTGTTTTTGTGTTCAATCGTTCCTTCGTTAGATTCGACAGAAAAATCGACCTCCCCTTGTTTATTTCCTCTATTCACTCGCTGCTTTGTTTCTTCTTCCGATTGCACAAGATTAATGCACTCGATTGGAGGTTTGTTCTTTGGTGACCGTCTCGGTTTTGATTGGCTGTTGATTTTCGAAACTTTGGATCCTAGTTTTCCGATCGGTTGGCTTTTGGTTCGTCATTTTTGATTGATTGACTTTTGGATTCGTCATTTTTGATTGGTTCGGCTTTAGATTTAAGCCTTGCGATTGGCGGAGTGCTCGACTTTCTTGGTGTTTCGGGCCAATCACTTGCACTTGTAGAGCTATCATAAAAAGTTTTAATGGCGTCAACAGGAGCAGATTCTTTAATCATATTCCCGTTCAATTTATTCTTCGTCTCATCCTTTGAAAGAACTTTTGCACTATTGGTAGAGTTTGATTTCAAATTACCTTCGTCAACTCCCAAAGTCAAGAACTTGGAAAATTCATCACTCTTTTTGGTGGGCGGATGTTTCTGAACGAAATTGTTCATTAGGATCATAGATAAAGGATCGACATCCTCGAGGGCGGTACTTTTAGCACGAGGGGCGGTATTAGGAATATCAGAGGTAGGATTTGGAGCTTCAAGACTGGTTTTGACTATCGTCGTTGTTTTCGCGTTAATTTTTACAGACTTCTCGTTAGTTTTGATTTTAGAGTTCTTAGTTTCATCATGCAACTCCGCTGTTGATTTTGTAGAAGTTTGCCGTGTTAGAGTTGGCTGACTTTTGCTTTGTGATTGTTTTATGTTTGTTTCATTAAATCGGTTCTTGTTATATTGGTTGGTTCGATGATGATTGTAATGTTGTGAGGCTTGAACGTTGAGGTTAGGGAAGTTCATTTGGTGACGAGGGTTTGTATTAGGACGAACACTTTGGCAAAGATGTCTCCACGCGGGCTCTTGCATTAACAGATGGTTCGGATATTGGGTAGGGTGATGGGTATGGTAAATAGATTGTTGCTGTTCATTCCATCTGCGGTCGCTGTGATATTGATGGTTGAAGCTTTGGAAGTGTCTCCTTGGTTGATAGCTTGGTTGATGTCTTGGTCCCAAATACGGTGGGAAGTGCGCACGGTGAGAATGGGGTTGCCAATAATGTGTTGGTCCTTGGCAATACTGCTGTTCTGTATAAGGGTTTGGGCCAAGGTAAGATGGGAATTCAGAATGTGGGTTTCCTCTTGGGTACGATGGGAAATCGTGGCGATCGAAATGAGTGTTACGATTTAAATGTTGAAATGGCTCCATTTGTTGTTGACCAGAGTGTGGTAATTGGTTTTGGTTAGGATAATAATTACTTAAATGTTGAGATATCGCAGGCTTTTGATGGTTTGATCTTTGTGTGTGATGGTGACGGACTCGATCGGTATTTCTGCGTTTGATTTGTCTGATTTTGTTGATGATTTGATGTTTCTTATAAAGCAGATGTTTTGGTGTTTGAACTGACTTTCAGGAGACTCAAATCAACTTTCGGGAAAGCGTATTGGCGTCATTCGTTCTTTCCTGTATTTTTGTCACTTTGGCCTTCTTTGTTATTCATTCTTTATATTCATTTTTTTTAATTATGCTAAAACGAGAAGAAAGTAACAAAAATATGTTGAAACAATACTTTGCAGATTCTGGTCATTCTCATATCTTTTTAAAATGAGATTTTGGTTCGGTATCAATTTCGCTGGGTATTTTTGTGAAAATAATTGACCAAGACACAGCAAACAAAAAAATCAAACACTTTCTAGAAAGTATAGAGAAAAACCTTTACACAAAAAGACATAAATTTGGTGGGCAGCAAATTATTCATTTTTTAGCCTAATTAACAGGGGTGCTTTTGCATATAGTCTAATTTTTTTAAGAAAAATAATGGATTTTTCGAAGTATTACGGAAAAAAGCGGAAAAAGCGAAAAAAGATCAAAATTGGTTTGATTTCAGACGTCAATAATGAAAATAAGACAAATGATGTTAACGCAGTGTTCATTTCCCTTTGAAAAAACTGACGTCATAATGAACTTTCCTAACGACGGGCAACTCCGTGCAGTATAGGCCCGTCGTCATGCGAAAAGCAACAATTGCATTGCGCAAAAAGCCGTGTAGCTCATTTCGAAAAAATAACCGGTCAACAAAAGACTGTAAAGTATGTTTCAAAGGTTTTACCCGATTCCTTGAAGAGTATTTCTAAGAAAAAGCAAGGCTTTTCGAAGTGTCTGGGAGTGATAGCACCGAACTTTTATCGAGCTACCGTTCAATAGGCAAATAATGTACTGCATGCCAAGAATCGATGGAAATCCAATTATCTGAAATGTTTGCTTTCATAGTTTCTCTATCAAATTGACAAAAAGGATTTTCGTCTGATGATGTAGAATTTAGTTTTGATTGATCATTATTTTTCGAAATGAAGGCAGCTTCAAAAAGAGAGGTGCTCCTAAGAAAAGGTTTTTACTGGCCCGGGGGGGGGGTACTAGGGCAAGGTGGGTTACGGGGATGGTCAGGGTACCTTTTTTCACCTCCACGAGTCCCAGGTATGGTCGCAAAAACACCAAAATAGAAAAATCAGTCCCTCGTAGGGTGCCTATTTTGGAAAAAAATCGGGGAAAAAGTAGTAAAGTTGAGAAAATTTTGGAATTTCAGTCCCATTCAGGTTCAATTTTCGCAAATTTCGAGTCCCACGTAGGGTCCATTTTTTGAACCTCAGCCGAGCACCCCGTCAGTCGACAAGGGTAGTACCCCCCCCCCCCCGGGTTTATTGGCATGTTCAAATTGATTGAAACTTTAAAAAATGTACACTGTGAATTCACTGTTTTTCCTTAAAGAAAAGCAAAGGCTTTTATTTACTGTTTCGAACAAAGTTTACCTAAAAAGACAGAATTCCGAGGGCACTTTTTCCGGAGGAAATTTTTCGGAAATTTAAATCTTCAAAAATTCGAAATCAGTCCTTCGAGAGTGCCTTTTACATGAAAATTGGGAGAAGATTTCGGAATATTTTCGCAAATCTCTATCAAATGTATCAAATAATGGTCCCACATAGGGTCCTTTTTTTCGAAGCTCACCTGTCCCGTTGATCAGCAAGGGTAACCCTAACGGCTTTCGTCAGAGTTTTCCACAAGGGCGTTGAAAAGTATGGCGTGATTCATTTTTCAAAATTAACGATTTTTTAAGAAACTTTATGAAAATAATATAGAACTTCTATAACCATAAATAAAATAGCATATGAATATATGAAAGAATATATAACTCTGATTTTTAGCTTTTATAAATTTGAAATACCATAAAATGGCTACCTTTTAATAAATAGAACACTAGATAACCCCTTCTCAGGGACCCGGTAGGATTCTTTCAGCCAGTACAGTGGGGATAAAATTAATGGACTGAAACACGATTGGGATCAATATTCATACTTCTATGGCTGGGGATTTTACTTCTTTTGTTTTTAAGTCTTAAAATTCAGTGGGAATGGGGAAAATAGCATAATATTTTGCAATGAGGATTTGTTTATTTGATTATTTTCAGTGGGGACAAAAATGAGAGAGGTTAATTTTCCAGCGGGGACGATATTTTGGCCAAATTTTCTAGTGGGGGAAGGAGTCTTAGTGAGTCTGTGAGAAGGGGGTATCTCCCTACAAAAATGGGAGGTTAATTTTCCAGTGGGTCAGTGAGTCTGTGAGAAGGGGGTATCTCCCTACAAAAATGGGAGGTTAATTTTCCAGTGGGTCAGTGGGTCTGTGAAAAGGGGGTCTTAGTGGGTCTGTGAGAAGGGGGTATCTAGATTAAAAAACAATATGTATATCATAACTACAAGAATATGGTCAAATTCTTTAGTAAAAATAAAGAATTTTTGAAAGACAACTCGTAAGAAAACTATCCTAATATATACGCTCCCGGGCAAATCCAACACTATCCCCGAACGACAGAGAAAGATGACACCTGCCATGGCCATAAGATTTATTAGATAACAAAATTAACATGGACGTTAACAAACCGCCGGGAGAGGGGAATGATTTTGATGACCCACACATGCTGCCGAAATGTAAAAAAATGGACCTTGTCGGAGAACAATTTTGACCTTTGAACTTTCACCCTTATGGACATTTTCAGCTTATCAAATGCAAAAGTATATTTTTTCCTCAAAGTTCTACTGGTTCATCCGAGGTAAGGTGTGGAGATAGAAGGTAGAGGGTATAGGAAGAGTGATATTTCAAACTCGGTGAAGAGGAAGGGGTAAATCAGGCAAAATGGGAATATCGGGAGGTGTTGCTTTTGTCAGGGTCCATTTTTTAGACTCAAAACTTTTCCTAATGTTCAACAAGGTCGTAAAATCTACCACATATTATTTTTATCCAAAGGAGAGTTTAACTTGGCGGAAGAAGCAGGATGAAGAGACCCGGCCTCTTCGTAGTGAAAAGGAGCGTCAACATTAGTAATCACAAACGCCTTTTCCACCCCCACCATGCTACTGGTGGACCGCCTCGCCAGAAAGCATGCTTGAATAGATTTGTAAACTGGTGGGCGTTATCCCTTCCTATCAAACCCATAAATAGAATTTTTAACAAAAAAATCAAAATAAATAAAATCACCTGTTCGTATGTTCAGATAATAAAGAATCTTTGACAGGTTGAGATAATTTAATGAGAACATTCTTACAAATTGCCGTCAGCCGATCTTCCAAGTCTGGTGCTTCACTGTAAAGAAGAAGGAGTAGGTCCAACAAATTAGAATCTTAATCAATTCTTTAAAAAGGTTTATCGAAGTATTTCAATGTTTGTGTACGCAAGGCGGTCGGTATACCGGTATTACTTAATACTCCAAAATTCATGGACATTAATTTAGGTGTTAGTATCATATACTAACTTCAAATTGTGATAAATATGAAAATAAATCGTCAAGATATTTCCCTAAAAAGTCTACTGTTTATGTGTCTCATAAAGGTCAGAGAGATATTCGAATTAATATAAGGTATTTTACGAGGGTCTCCCTTGACGGGCACCGAGAATGATTTCGAATTTATAGAAAGATTCGAATACTAGAAATTTTGAATTATCTAGATTGTGCTGTGTAGCCAAAACAATGACTGAAAATCTTACCTAATAAACATTTTGGCTACAGTTGCGATATTTTCCACGTCATTCATAAAGTCCTGTAATAGGGAATAAATAAATCAAAATCGATCGATCAATCAATAATATTAATTACTAATTTGATTCGTTATATCCATCCTTTCAAGAGTGCCAAAACCAACGCGATACAATTTTAAGGAAAACACTGGATAAACAACTCATTTTTAAAACGGTAGGGGGCGTAGCAATGTCGATTGTTTAAGAGAACAACGGTTGTTCTAGCTTCTTGTCATGTCAATTTTTGTTGAGGGAGAACTACAATCAAGATCAAAATGTATTGGTATCTCTGGGTATTTCGGTGTTTTTTTCTAAAATAAGTTCAGGAGAAAGAATGACATTTCATCTGTTTTTCATTGGACATTTGTATTTGCCGGGCTATAAGCTTTTGGATCAAGAGATCCTAGTAAGTAGGTAAGTCTGCGATCACAGTCGAAGGTGACTCCAATGATACTTATTCGATAGAAGGTACTTCTGTAACAGGTCTTTGATACGAGCCGACAGGGGGGTAACTCACCTTACGCTCTGTAGCCTAACGCTCTACCTCGGCACTACGGTCAAAGACATCCTAAGGTCTTAAGCAGAATCTTAAAACTTATTTAGGTTTTCTGGCGAATTCTTCTTCAGACTTTAAATATTACGGTCATGATTGTAGAAACTGGTCAAAGACATTATATCGCTCACCTCTATTAAAGCCGTTTTATTTTCGAGTTCCGGTCTTTTTTCCAGATCTTTTGCAACTTTCTTGTTTTCTTCGTTTCCTTTTTGTGTTAAGCTTTTCAGGGGTGATACGTTCTCTTTATTAACGGTTGTGTTATCATTTGAAGTCGAAATAGGCTGGAAAAGAAAGCATCAATAAGAATTACTACTTGTAAGTACAGACAACTTAGAAATCTCATCACTAAAAGTTTGGAAGGTCTTCTTTATTTAAGCGACGAAGGCAAAAGGCGAAAGGCTAATCCAAACATTATTTGAATACGAAACCTTGTTACGAAACGGGCTGGAAAATAAAGCATCAATAAGAATCACTAGAAGGAAGAATTACTACTTACAACTTAGAAATCTCATCATTCAAAGTTTTCAGTAGAAGGTCTTCTTTATTTAAGCGACAAAGGCGAAAAACTTGTTTTAGAAAGCTTAACCAAATGACAAACGATCAATCGATCGATCAATCGATCAATCGATCAATCGATCAATCAATCGATCAATCAATCAATCGATCAAGGTAAAAGTGTATTGGTATCTCTTGCAATGTCATCATTTCAACTTATTTCATTGGATATTTCGATTTTAGAGGGGTTCATTTGCTTCCAGGCCATATTCTCAGCCTACGGCCGTGATTGTAGACACTGGCTCACCTCTATCAAAGTCGTTTTATTTTCGGTTTCCGTTCTTTTTTCCAGGTTTTTAGCATCTTTGTTGTTGTTTTCGTTTCCTTTTTGTGTTCCTTTTAAGCTTTTCAGGGGTGATACGTTCTCTTTATTAGAGGTGGTGATATCATTTGAAGTCGAAATGGGCTGGAAAAGAAAGCATCAATAAGAATTACTAGAGGGAAGAAGGTTACTTACAAGTAACTCAAAGTTTTCAGTAGAAGGTCTTCTTTATTTAAGCGCCGATGGCGAAAACTTGTCTTAGAAAGCTCAACCAAATGACAAACAATCGAAATGTTAAAGTTAAAGAATAACCGGGTGATGTTTATGCCATCTCCAACGTCTTCACTACCATTGTTAAACCAAACAAATCCATTCCCCATATCTTCATAAAAAAACTAAATTCTAACCAAATCTGAACATTTGGTCTATATATAGCACTCCCCAATAAAGAAATAAATATATACCTCAATTCTTGATTTCGCTAGGGGCATTCCCGAATTTACTTTGGACGAAAACGTCGTCAGAATCGTCGAAGGAGTCAAAACAGATCTGGTTTTGTTGAGAGATTCCACTGTTTTAATTACGGTTCCAATTGTTTTACCGTAGCATTCCGTGTTTCTATTGATTTTTGTGGTTTCTGCAACAACAGTTTGTTCAGTGTGTCTTTTTTCCGGCTCCGAAGAATATCCTAGAAAGAGAGCACAAAGGAAGATACAAGTTTCAAAAAGATTTAAGAGCAATGTCAAAAGCGATAACCATTTACAGTAGCTCGGCTAGTTTGCAGCCCGGGATAAGTTGCCGGATGCGCAGATTTGAACATCAGATAAACTTGATAAATGACGATTTTTGTGAGGTTGGGTACGTAAAATATTTAGGAAAATTGTGAAGAAAGGGCTTGATTGAAAAATTAAAGCCGGAGGTTACAGAAAAGAAATTTAAGCTCGTTTACCTGTCTCTATCTTTGATGAAGTATCGTCCTCTGTTGTACTTTTTGACGGAACAAGGAATGAATTTTCATCAGGAGTAGACGGTAAAGAGTCATCAATTAAAGTTGTGAAAGCTGTAATTCTTGGTTCAGCATTCTTGCTCATTGATTGGTTGATTCTTATTCGGTTGAAGTCAGAGCTTGGTGGTTGAAAGCTTTCAATTGGCGGCGGGAAGAATAAATGCTTATTGTTGGTTGTTGTAGGATCAGCATTCTTGTTCTTTGATTGACGGATTTGTGTTAAATTTGAACCAAAGGTTTGTAGTGGTTGAAAGCATTTTAATGGAAGACGTGGCAACGAAATCGGTTTATTATCATTGTCGTCAAAGTCGCCAGTGGATGTGCTCAGAGCTGTGTAAGTGGTAACATTCTTGTTCGAGTTTGATTCTTGGCTTTTTGTTAAATTGGTTGGATGAAATCTCTCTTCTGAAAATTCTCGAGTCGGAGCGCCTAAATTGTTATTGGTAGCAAAATTACAACTCTTTTTTTTTCTTGGCGGTTCGTCTTTATGTAATAAATCATCCGACTTTGAAGCTCCCAAACGTCTCTTGTTCTCGTAATGCTCCACTGATGACGAATCCGAGCTATCGCGTAACTTGAGGAATGACTCGTTATAGCTGTCGTTAAAATTTTCTGCTTTTCGTTTACGATGTTTCATGTCTTGTTTACGACATATTCCTTTCAATTTACGATAAACATCTTTGCCGTTATTGAGGCTTCTTGAGATTTCTGATGAATTGACACCAGTCTCCTCTTGATTACGAGAGAGTTCGTTTTGGTAAGGACGAGCTTCATCTACTTTACGAGAGCTTTCTGCATCCTTACGAGAAATTTCCTGTACTTTACCAGAGATTTTTTGGTCCTCCAAAACAATATCTTCGCGCGAAAGTTCTTCCACCGTTAAGCAAATAGCGTCGTCTTGTTGATTATTAAGAGGAAATTTCGTAAATTTACGAGAAGGAACCTTTTCTTGTTTATGATGGAGTTCAGCATCAAGTTTCGTAAAAGCGTTTTCTTTTTTAAAGCGATTTACAACTGTACTACTACAACGAATGTTTTCCAGTTTACGAGAGATTTGTTTTTGTAAGCTACGGATTCTTTCTTGTTCCAAGTGAAATTTCTTATTCTTGGAATCAATAATTTTGGTTTGTTGATATGGTTGAAAATCAGTCACGATTTCTTGAGTATGAATTTCTTTTTCTTGGTGATTTCCTTTGTTCGAATAATGAGCAAGGTTAGATGATGAAGAAACATTGTTTCTGTGGTCAGGAAAGACTTTGTCTGGAGAGCAACGTGTTAAAGTGTTATCGTTTTCCTGGCATAAAAGTGTTGAGTCCAAAATTGATCCACAGGTTTCGTTTTTCGAATCGTTACCTAAAAAATGAAATACGGTTTTTGTTATAACAGACATAAGGAATTTGAGTGGCCAGGAGAGTAAAAGAAGTAACATATTGTTTCGACACATTTCAAAGTCTTTGGGAAATTCCTTTCTTTAATTCGATATTTCAGGAATCTTTGAATTAAAGGAAAATCTTTTTTTAATGATAACATTTTGCTCAATTTTGCTCACTTCAGAATACCAAAACATTCCTGGGATTTTTTCCCTTCAAAACACATAAAATATACCGTTGGGTTTTTCCTTTAAAAATACACAAAATGTGCCGCTTGTTTTTCCCTTCAGCGAGAATACATTTAAAATATTTTATAATTTTCCTCTTCAAAATACACAGAAATATACCTGAGTTTTTTAGATATTATTAGTGTCTATGGAAAGAACATCCCAAAATATAAAATAAACTGTTGGTAACTTTCCTTTCACAAAAATATCTAAACCAAATATGGAGGAAGGAGTAAGAAAGTAAGAAAAATACCTTTATGACCAAAGAGTTTCTCATGGCTCAAGTCATCAACAGTAGTATCGAATCTTATGCATTGGCGACGTTCTGCTGGCCCCGAAACCTCATCCAAGCCTAAAAGTGATAACAATTGACATAATGATTGAACTATGGCAAGCATTGTATATCAAAAGAAATATTCCTATTCTTGCCGAGACGTTTAAATTTGAGTGGTTTTCAGGAAGGCTGGCACACAATGTAATTCTTATATTCATACAACGATATTGGAATGTTCTTTACCACACCCTGTCTTAGAGCCCCGGTGGAACTTTTTTCCACAGTGGGCATAAAATTATCGACCGCCGGAGGCGGTTTCTTTCATCGACCGCGGAGCGGTGTATTCAGAGACGTTTTATATGGTGAAAAATCTCGTATATTTGCGCGCGGTAATCCGTTCTCTAAAGTCACGGAAAGCTGACGAAATCAACGATCTCGTTTCTCTATCTTTGAAGTCTCTGAATAACACTCGCTCGGAAAAAGTAATTATCTTCCTTAGATTTCTGTATTTGCAAAGTATTACGGAGATAAGACAGTTTTAAAGGAGAAAGTACAATATACTCCATAGTTTTTCGACCCGACTGTTTCAGCAAAACTTTCTATAAGATTTAAAGGGACATAACAAACAGTACTTGCGAAATTTGTAAACAAACTGTATGCAGCGGATACAAAATCAAAACAGATGTCACATGTCCAAATTAAAAATCAAACCAAATATGGCTAATTTTATTGTTCAATTGTTTTACAAGTTTGTTTTGGACAGGTGATTTTAATTGTTCTCTTTAATGACGCGTGGTTCGCGCAATGTTATGTTTACATTTTACTACTTTCATGTCCCTTTAAGGATTTTTATATGTACTGTTCATATTAAACGGGAAATGGTGTACAAATTCATAAATTTCATAAGATTTGACCGCGGTCGCCTCAGTGTGTTACACTGTGACCTAGTAGTGGTACGCTAATCTCGTTTTGCCTTGGCTCATTACTTTGTCTACCATTTACTTTCGGGTTTTTTAACTAGATTACCCAGGTGTTTCTCTTTTTTTTCCCTGAATGTCTTTTATTCGGAATTGAATAATCGAGACATGAAAAATGACTATATTGTAATCTGTTTTCAATGAATAATCTAAAATGTACTGGAGATGACATGTAGGCGTTACTAATGTGCGCACGCTCTTTCGCGAGCGTGATGCGTGATGGAAGGCGGTCGTTTCAGTGTGGTTTAGATCCACACTGTGACCTAGTTAATTTCGCCTTAGCGAAAGTATTACGATAGGTATGGTGCGGCGGCGGCGATATCGGAAGAAAATTTAGAAAACGAAAGTACTTGATACGGTGGACGAACTCACTAAAATCAATTTACAAATTACACGCTCGTAAAACCACGGAAGATCTTCGCAGGTTTTCTTTGGATTACGTCATTATATCTTTGTGTCTTTAGCTTCACAGTTTTGATTTTTCTTTATTTTCTTATAAGCATATACTTTATAAGAATCAAATCAATAACTCTTGATAGACGGTGATATACCTTTCGGTAATTAGTTCTTACAAAGTAAACAAGGGATGGCACAAAATAAGAGCATATTTATTTTTCTTATAAGCATATACTTTATAAGAATCAAATCAATAACTCTTGATAGACGGTGATACACCTTTCTGTAATTAGTTCTTACAAAGTAAAAAAGGGTTGGTGTACAATATGAGCATATTTATTTTTCTTATAAGCATATACTTTATAAGAATCAAATCAATAACTCTTGATATACGGTGACATACCTTTCAGTAATTAGTGGTGATATACCTTTCGGTAATTAGTTCTCACAAAGTAAACAAGGGACGGCGAACAATATGAGCATATTTATTTTTCTCATAAGCATATACTTTATAAGAATCAAATCAATAAATCTTGATAGATGGTGATATACCTTTCGGTAATTAGTTCTTACAAAGTAAACAAGGGATGGCGTATAATAAGAGCATATCTATTTTTTATAAGCATATACTTTATGAGAGTTTTTAAAAATTAAACAACAATTGTTCTTTGTTAAATTGGTCTTATTTTTTTTAGCGATTTTAAGCCTCGTTGTTCTTGTTGTAAAATTGTTTCATCAAGGCTCGATGTAAAGTAGATTTCAGATTAGCTTCATCTACTTCTTGTTTTTCCCATGTAGTTCAAATTCTAGGCGAAATTTTCGACTTTAAGTCGTCTTGTTTGTAATTCCAATGAAGATAGAAATTCTATTGTTCCAAGCCCAAAAAGTCTACGATGACTTTGAAGTGCAATTTGTAAACATTGAATCTTGAGTGGGATGAAATCAAAGTCAATTTCCTAGTTGGGCTGAAATTCCAGGGTATTTCCCCCCCGGGGACGAAATTTTCGCCAGATTTTCCAGTAGGGATGGGGTCCCAGTGGGTCCGTAACACAGGGTCTTTCACCGGACGTTTTTATTAAGTTTTATGTTCGATCCGCCAATCGGCTAAAGATCACAAATCTTATTTTAGATTAGCAAAAGCTTTTTCAAGACGTTTCTTATAAAAGGCACATCATAGGTAGTATGAACACATTCAGCTGATAGAAAAAATCAAAAGGAAAGGTTACCATCATTTTGATCAGATGTATTTTCTTCATTCTTTTCAGGATCAGATATACAAGCAGCACTGTCAGCAAAAATATCTTCTTTGAAACGAGTCGAGGTGGAGCTTTCATCACTTGAAGAACTGTCATAACAAGCGACCAGTCCTGGAAAAAAGTGGGCGATAAATGATATTTGTGAAAGGGGGTACAAAATTGGTGAGGGTAACTTTCGATATTAGGAACATTTACCTATAGAAAGATAAATTTATAACACGCTTGAATCCGACTCACTATAACACAAATCCTGATAACTCTTTAACTCGAACTTTTTATATAAAATCAACCCCCTTGGTTTTTGATTTACGGGGAATCTGCCTTCAAAAAAAAGTAGAATAGAAAAATTGATGAAAATTTGACGATCGCTGAATTACAAGTGAAAGACAAGAAATAAAGATTCAAAATACACGTTCTTTTAAGAACATACTAGCGAGTTTATGTATGTGTGTTTTTCAGCGAAGGAGACGGTAAGGTTCTAATTTGAGTAGATCCTGACCATCTGAGGACGACGGTAAATCAGCACTTTTACCGTCCTCGATTTTGCGGGGCGGAATTGCGGGTTTTTCAAAACCGCTTCAGTCACTCTACCGTCCTCAAAAGTGCAAATACATAAACTCGCTACTATATAAGAACGTCAGGCTTCGATAATATTAAGAACATGCTCAAGTTAAGAAAATTTCAAGGCTTTGCAGACTCTAAAACACCCTCTTCTCACAGACCCAGTGGGATTTTCTCAGCCAATGGGGATAAAAATAATAACGGACCAAAACTCGATGGGGATTGATATTCCCATGTTTTTGTATGGTTGGGGATTTAATTTCTATTGTTTTGGTGCCTAAAAATTCAGCAGGGATGGAAGAAATCGCACAATATTTTGCAGTGGCGGGGATTTGCTTATCTGATTGTTTTCAGCGGGACAAAAATTAAGTATAATTTTCCAATTTATCCAGTGAGAAGGGGTTAGTGGGTCTAAGGGGGTGTTTTAAAATACCCGATTTCTTAAGCAAACTGACAAAAATGCTTACAAAAATGTGAAAATAAGAAGATGTTTAGCAACATTTTTAGGCTAAAAAATTTAAAGAACATCCGGATGTTCTTATAAATAACGTGTAGTAATATAAGAAAAATGTCACCAGAACAGAGTTCTATCGACAAAGGATCTGTGGAAAAAAAATACAAAATCAAATAGTTACTAGGTACCTTTTTGTCGAGAATTGATATCATCAACCGACTTGTCGACTATTTCGACATTTTTGATAAGTGACGGCGGGTTGGAAACGAATTGTTCCCGATATTTCCGTTTACCAGCTTCTAGAAGAGCTTCAAGAGAGTCCTCCATAGAGTACTGTTGAGGAGAAGGTTCAGTTCTGGATGGTTTGATTCGAAGACCCTCATTGCTAGTTTTTTGATAAGTTTCTTCAATATTGGAAGATAATTCTTGACTTTCGGAGAAGCAATCTTCATCGTGATTAGCTTTCCGTTGATTCTTTTCAACACGTGGTGACAGTAACTCAAAGTCAAATTTTTCGCTTTCTGGAGATTTGCTGATAAGAGAAGTCTCATCGGGGTCTCCATCAAAATGTTTGTGGTTTACTTGGAGTTGGCTTGATTCATCACCTTGGGAACAAAGGGTTTTTCTATGTTTCTGTTTTCCTTTCTCCAGTATAGCTTCCAGTTCTTTTTCAAATGAAAATTGAGTTTCTTGTCGTTTCTTAGGTTGGTAGAAATTCTCTAATTCAAGTTCGTATTTCTTGTATTCGTCTTCGATATGACGTAATGGGTTGGTTTCTGATGATTCGATTGGCTCGTGATTGTGTTTCAATGATTTCATTGGTAGTTGATTTTGCGTTGTTTGAATTTTAAGTGGTTTCATCGGTGGAGTTTTGCCAATTTCAGACGATTTGATTGGTTGAAAAACATCTTCTGAAGATCTCATTGGACAATCTTTTGTTGATATAATTGACAGGTGTCTGTTTGTCTGATTTTTCGTTGATTCACTTGATTCTTTTTCACCGGAGTTGAATTGTTCTATGGTCAAATCTTCCTTATGACGTTTGGTAGGTGTATAATGCATTTTAATGGCTTCTAATGGGCTTTTGTATTCAGGGTGTTGTTTAGTTACCGTTTCTTGAGTTGAAGTGATGATCTCTTTGCTAGTTAGTTGATTGTTGTTGAAATCGGGTGTTTCTATTGGTTGATAACATGCTTGAGACGTTTTGATTGGCTGGCGATTGTTTTGTAAGGTTTTTATTGGTTGATTGTTGATAATGGGCGATTTGATTGGTTGATGATCATTTTCGAAGCTTTTGATTGGTCGTTGGTTAACCCTTGATAATTCTATTGGTCGAGCTTGAGAAGACAATTGATTGATGCATGGAGGCTGAGTCGGTCTACTGGTGACTCCATGTGTTTTGATTGACTCATTATCAATATCTACTCTAGCATTTTGTTTGTCATCAGCTTTTGACTTATCATTCGAAACATTTGATGTAGATTTGCATATTTCATTCATTTCTAACTCATATCTGTTATACTCCGCTTCTAAATCCAGATGGTTTGATTTGGGCATTGCATTGGAAGGTTTACCAAAGCTGCTAATGGACTTCTGATTCGCTGACGATGGCGTGGTATCTTTGGTTGACGTTCGAACGATACAACTTGGTTGGTGAATTGTTCCTTCCACAGGGTCACGGGAAATTTCAGAATCTAACACGGTATAACTTGGTTGATGAATTGTTCCTTCTACTGGGTCACGGGAAATTTCAGAATCTAGAACACTCTTGTAGTCTAAGATATCGAAAACTGGTTCAAAGCCAGTGTTATACTCGTTTAAGATTTTGGTTTTTCGTTCAGTCTTTCGAGAACGCGATTTTGTTTTAGTCTTAACATCCAGTTTCCACATTTTGGTACTCGCTTTATCGTATCCAGAAATTTTCGATTCACGGATTGACTGCTTACTTGGGGACAAACATGTCGGACGCGTGTTGTTCGAATCAGGTGATGCCAACCGAATTGTGATGGCTTGATTGGTTGATTCTTTTTTTCCTGTGTTTTGATTGGTTCTTGACGAGGATGGTAAACAGGTGCTAGAATCCCTATTGTTCAAATCCGGAGAAATCATTAACTTTGTTGACACTGATTGAGGCGGGAATTGAATATCTTTAGCTAGCACCGTTTCACCGTCCCAGTATTTAGTTTTAAGTTCAGTGACAATAATGGAACGCTGTTTAAAGTCATCTAGACCGTGATAGTGAAGTAAATGTTTATCTAAGCGACATTGCCACGTGTTGCATAACATGCAGGGTAACGGAGAATGTTGTCCTTTATGCGACTTCTTACACATGATTACACACTCTTGTTTCGAGTGCTCAAAGAAAGCGATTTGGTCGTAGTAATTATGTTTGTATTCTAAATGTTCACGTAAATGAAATACTGGTTTATTACACTCTTCACAGTAAAAATTACGCCCGTTTGTCCCGGTTTTGTGACTGAAAAACGTCGGTGATATAGATCGACGACGGATCTTTGACGATGGCTGGTAAAACTTTTGGCTATTCTTTGTGTCAAGGTCTGTCATTTTGGATTTTTGTATTTGATACGGTGAGATGGATGGACGACGGACTTTTTCAGGCAAATCAACGACAGACGATGAAGAAGAACGATGAGTCTTTGACGGTGATTCGCGGGCGGTTGTGTTCTTGTTGTTTCCAAACGATGTAAACGTCGGTGAAATAGAACGACGTCGGATCTTTGACAGCGACTGAAACTCATCATCAATTTTCAGGGTTGATTGTTTACGGTTTTGGGGATTCATGATTGGGGATATTGATCTATGTTTCATTCTCCTCTTTGGTGTCCTTTCGTGATGTGTACGTTTCTTTAAGGTATCCATTTCTGAGTTTGATGACAGCTCAGGGGATAATGATCTCTGTCGTCTACTGAATCGATTTTTGTTTGATGCTCGATTCGGGGAAATATCTGCTACCGATGTCGATCGAATGGGTGAAATTGATCTATTCAGAAGATCAGAAGAAATGGTGGAAATTTCGGTCGAATCTTTGAAGTTCTTTGAAAACGTGATATTTGGTGATAGGGATCTGTCTGAGTGTTTTGAGTTTTTTAAGAGCGTGAAATCAGGTGAGACGGGTCTGCCACTGGAATGAATGTGGTCCGGAGATACTGGTCTACTCGAATCTTTTGAACTCCAGGAGTACGTCGAGAGAGGAGAAGTCGGTCTGTTTGAATCTTTAGACGAAAATTTATTAGATGTCTTTTCAAATTGTTCATTTTTGGAGAACCGACGTTTACCACTCAAAAATTCACCAAGATTGAAATCTTTGGCTGCGGTTCTTTTCCCTTGCCAATGTTTCTGTAACATTTCTTTAATCAACATTTTCTGATCAAAGACATTCATGTGTGGATGGTGATTTTTCAAATGTGTATCAAGTCTACAAAGCCATTTATTGTTGCATATCTCGCAAGGTAAAGGGGTGTGGATCCCTTGATGGTCCTTCTGACATAACTCGATTCGTTCGTATTTCGTATCGCCATAGTTCGAAAGGGAAAGAATGACAGGACTCTTTCGATTTGAAGTTAATTTATCGACTGATTCGATTCTAGATTTTCGATTGAAGTGATCGATGCTCACAAACTTTGACTCTCCGAATTTTCTGTTTTTATCATTTTTGAAACCGTGAAATCGTAATTGCATAGATTGTTCGAAAGCCCCTTCGAATTTAGAGGCTTCGAAATTAGTTTTGGGAGAAGGACTGGTTTTCTCATAGCTTCTCTCAATTTCGAAGTCCTTAGAAGCGAACCATTTTTGTGACCGAAGGCTTTCATTTTCCCATTTCAATTTTTTCGTAGTATGTCTATGCCCAGCTTTCAAATGGCTTTCCAAATCTGAAACTTCAGCGTTACACTCAGGACAAACATACTTGATTTTCTTATATTTCAGAACATTCAAAAGAACAAGTTCAATTTTTTGTTTATTATAATCATGCTTCTTTTCAAGATGACGTTCTAAATTAAACACAAATCGGGCGCATTCTGGACAAAGGAATTTGATTCCTTCCGTCATCTTTTCAGAACTCGCCATTAATTGGTTATCACTATTCTTGGGCGTTTTGATTGGCTGTCGATCGAATTGGGGTGATTTGATTGGTTGAATCTCATTTTCGGGTGTTTTGATTGGTTCTTTATTCCAGCTTGACGGATTCTCTTCTTGAGTCGTTTTGATTGGTTCATAATCGAAGCGAGACCATTTGATTGGTCGATTTTCAACATATTTCTTTTTCTTCCAATTCTTGTTCTTGTCAGGAGATAAAGTCCAAGGCTTTCCCATGTTTGTTTATTTATTTCATTTTTCTTGTTTTTTTGAGCTGAAATAAAAGAAATCACAAAGATATGAGAAAGTATAAATGGTTAGTAAAACGAATTGTCTTCATTTCCCTTGTATGATGGGGGGAGGGGGTAGTGGGCGTCATTCAGGGGTTTACCTCCGCTTGTCCGGGATAGGGGTGGGCCGTGTTATCTTATTAACTTGTTACGGAAGAAGCCCAACTTTTTAAAACATTTTTAGCTTTCAAAAGGAAGCCTCCCCTTATCATAAATAGTTTGAATCATGGAATATTGACTTAAATTTAATTGAAAAGTTCCATGAGGGGTAAAAGAGCACCAGTGGCGCCCTTCTCTTCACCAGTTTAAATTAAGATGCATGCCGTCGTTTAGAAATCGAGTGCCCTCCCCCCCCCCCCCCCCCGCCCACCGGTAAAAAGACCATGGTAGTTATAAAACCAGGGTTCAGACAGACCTTCGAAAATAAAATTCCCTGAGTTTCCCTGAGCAGACTGGGAAAAAAAAAAATTTTCCCTGGGTTTCCCTGAGTTTCCCTGATTTTTCTAAAAATTTATCATATTTCCAGGTTTTCCAGGGTCTGTCTGAACCCTGAAAACGATAATGTTTTGTTTAAAACTATAATTGTGAATGCTAAACTAAAGTTTGTCCAAATATAATTGGCAGTGGAAACAAGAATGCCTGTAACTTTTGATAGTCAAATATAATTATGGAAATTTTTTTTTTTCAGAGAATCAAAAGCGCTATATTTGAACGTATTTTTGGTTGAAAAATTCGCGATTTTTATCGGTTAAATTTGCGATTGCAAATATTGAGCTTTTTTTCTACTTATGCTATAACTTTAACTTTTACACCAGTGGTAGTTTAACCTTAGGTTAAGAAGTTTGTTAAATTTCAAGGCAAACAGAAAAGTCCTTCGGAAAATATGGGACCCGAAATACCCCTTGGTAGCACTTTTCTGTGAAATATCAAATCTCCAACTTATTACTAAAAACGGGGGTTATGTTATCTTTTTTGAACAGTGCAATTAAAAGTTGGAAAATGTTAAGTGTTGGTGCATTGGTATTATTGGTATCATTGATTATTTCGAAACGAAGTGAAATAAATCACAGTATAATTGTTTTTATTGAAAAAATAAGCACGAACTTATATTGCCTTTGTTATTTTTAAGTCATTAAAGAACTTTGCTAATTCCCAAAACACTAAACACAGTTTGGCTATGAGGTCATTAAAGAGATCGTAAAATGTGTTATGATCGAAAAACTGTTTTATCAATCATATCACTACCCCCGTTTTTAGTAATAAGTTGGAGATTTGATATTTCACACAAAAGTGCTACCAAGGGGTATTTCGGGTCCCATATCTTCCGAAGGACTTTTCTGTTTGCCTTGAAATTTAACAAACTTCTTAACCTAAGGTTAAACTACCACTGGTGTAAAAGTTAAAGTTATAGCATAAGTAGAAAAAAAGCTCAATATTTGCAATCGCAAATTTAACCGATAAAAATCGCGAATTTTTCAACCAAAAATACATTCAAATATAGCGCTTTTTATTCTCTGAAACAAGCAAAAAAAATTTCCATAATTATATTTGACTATCAAAAGTTACAGGCATTCTTGTTTCCACTGCTAATTATATCTGGACAGACTTTTTTTTAAAATACAATTTGAAATTTGTAATTATAATTTGTTGAAATTCAATCGTATTTACATTTTAAAATTTTAAAATTCTAACTAAAATAATAACAGATGATATACTGAAACTTAAACAACTGAAAGATAGTCATTATTGTCATGAATTCATGAAAATAAAACAGATTTATACTTGTCTACACGTTTTTTTGCATAAAAACAAGCTATATAAGAACACTTAAGGTTTTGCGGACTCTAAAATACCCGATTTAGAAAAAATGGACAAAAATGCTAAACAAATGGTGAAAATAAGAACAAATAAAGAACATTTTTAGGCTAAAAACTAAAAAAGTTAAGAAACTAGGCCGAAACTTGAAGAGTGAAAATAGTTCAAAACCAATGTAAAAGTTTTCGAAAAATAAGCGAACAAACGTTAAAAAGAAAACAATGAAAGCGGAGCATTAAGAGTAAACAAATGTTGGAATAATTAAACGAACGAACGAACGAACGAACGAAACGAAACGAAACGAAACGAAACGAAACGAAACGAAACGAAACGAAACGAAACGAAACGAAACGAAACGAAACGAACGTTAGTGTGGACTAACTAGACACTCAAAATAAATTGTAGAGTTAAAAATATTTAAAGGTGCAAATATTTCAGATCTAGAAAATAATTTACACATTAGCTTCTTTTAAGGACAAGAATAGATCCATCATCACTTCTTTACAAGCAGGTGTCAATCTCTCTTCCAAGTCTGGAACCTTCCTGAAGAAAAAAATCATCAAAAAAGTTTTACGGGGTTTTGTTTTTTCTAGAATTTGGCATATTTTATATCTTGAAATTTCAAGTCTCATTGAGAGATTGAAAAACTCTCTCAGATGTTGAGAAAGGCTGCAACAATTCCATGTATCCATTTTTTTTCAATTAAAAAGACCAAAAATGAAATGTTGATTTATGTTACCAGCTTTCAAACAAAAAGAAAAGCCTTGGGAGTACTCCGTATGTTGTAAATTCCTTTACTTTTTGAAACTTTCAATCATCCCAAACCCAGTTTGCACACAAGTCCTTTTTCAGTGTTCAAATAACGTCAGAGATGAATGTTAAAAAGACGTGAGAGGACGTTGTGTAGCTACCAGTTTGTTCATATCGTAAAGTGGTCTAATGTCGACCCCGTTCTAATTCCGACAGCTGTATTCATGATATGCACCACTGGAGAGTCTTCTGAGAACTTAATAAATAGACAAAGTTGGAGACCGGCCTTTAGACCAACTCTCGGAATTTATCAAGTCGGATATAATACCTTATCAATAGTTTGGTGACAGTGGAAACATTCTGCAAATCCGTAACAAGTCCCTGAAAAATCAAAATGATGATTGCAAAATTCCGTAATCTAAACTTTCCAGGTGTTTAAAATTTTCCCGACCTCCAGAACTGGAGGTGTCGGAAGAAAAATTTGAGTCTGGGTGCTAGATAAAAGATCCGTAAATATCTCTGTCCAGGGGCGTCGGGCCAAGAAGATGGAATTCTGAGGTCAGAGCAATGTCTAGTACCCAGTTACTTACCGGTTATATCAGATTGCTTGCTACTTAGCCGCTGTATTAGCGTTGACCGGGGATTAAACCCTGAACCTTTGAATATTCTACTGCGACTGATTTACCTGGCAAAAATGATAACAAGAATTTGTCTAACCTTATGCATGGTTCGGCTTTCTGTCTTCTGCTGTTGTTCTTTAATCTTCATATTCCGTTGTTGACCTTTGATTCTCTCAGATTTAATTGCCGGCGTTGTCGAAATGTATTGTGCACAAGCTTTATTGGCCGATAGCTTTGTATCAAATGTTTTATCAGTGTGTAGCAAAGCTGTTTCTTCTTGTTTGAAGGGTTCCTTTCCTTTTTCGTTGAATACCTTCAACTCGTTTTTATTAAACGCACTGCAACCATAATCGTCCGTTATTATCCCACTTGGAGGGTCAATTGAAAACATTGATTTCTTGTATTTCTTTGTTGCAGTTTGATTACCGTGAGGAGGAAACGATGAGTGATTGATATTACTTCGTGTCGAAGTTTTCGTCCTCCTTGCGAAATACTTTTTCCGAGACAGTAGTTCAACTCCCTTTGATTGGTTGATGCTTGAGAGTGAACTGAACGCTGATTGGGTGGAAACCGTTGAACTGAATCCTGGTTGGTTGGAAGCTGTTGAACTGAACGCTGATTGGGTGGAAACCGCTGAGCTGTATCCTGATTGGTTGGAAGCTGTTGAACTGAATACTGATTGGTCGGGAGTCGATGAAATGCGTCCAGATTGGTTCTTCGTATGGTTAGCATGATAATCAAAATTGTTATATTTTTCTTGAGAAATGTCAGTTCCTTTCTGTGTTGTAGCGTTCCTTTTAAGAAAATTTACTTCATTTGCTAAATTTTGCATCTCCCGTTGCATTGCATCAAATTTCGATTGGATTTGAGAAATGGATTTGTTGTTGCTGTTGGTGTCAACAGAACTTTTGTCACTATCTTGACAAAGCACCGATGGATATCTTAAAGGATCTTTCACATTCATTGTATCTGTATTGTTCTGAACATCTGCAGTTTGTATTTGCATTAAATCATCAGATGGCTCCTCCGGAGAGCAGTGCTGCATCGCATTATCAATCTCATCCGGAGACATCTCATGATTTAAATAAGCCACATTAGTGTTTTTCTTTGCAAGTAAAAAGTCTATATTCGATCGTTCGAAAGACGTGTTTGAATCTACTAGATTGTTCTCACGATCATAAGTATTGTTATTTTGAGGGCCTATGATAGATTGTTGTGGTACCGATACCGCCATCAGTGGTGGTTTAGGAGCTAAGGGTTCCAATTGATTGTTGCGGTCCTCTGGTGGTATAGAAGTTTTAGTTCGTATCATTTCAAGAATATAAGCTAGACCAGGTTCTGCAGGCTCTTTGATAAATTGCGGTTCTGAGCATAGTGATGACAATTTAGGTTCAAGTTTGATTACTGGAGATACTGGTCTTGAGTCTGAGTTCTCGATTTTAATATTGTGTTTGCTTGGTTGAAAAGTTTCAGTTATTGTTTCGAATGGTGATACTTGAGAACTTCTTTGATCCGAAATTTTTCGTTTTCGTGAAGAAGACATTGATGGGTCTCTTGAGCAAGGTTTCGAGCTAGAAATAGAAGACGCGTGATCCTCACTGATGTCACAATCGAGATCTCCATTGGAATTTGATTCCATTTCGACTTCCTTATCACTGGCGCTGTATTCTGATATATCGTCATAATCATTGATGTAACTTTCTGTTGTATTCAAAATTCCATTATCGATACCAGAAATTGGCAGTTTCGAAGTTGTTTTAGTAAGTGAGTCCCGACCAGGGTGGACACGTCTATTCGTTGTATCACCAAGCATTTCAGTATCCTTCAATACAAAATTTCTGCAGTAATCAGAGTTAATATCTGATTGTTCAGAAGGGAATTCAGCGTTCTTTAAAACCATCAAATTATTATCCAGCTTTCGACATTCAGTGGTATCCTCTGAAATCTCTTGCTCGACTTGCTGGGTATCTCCTTCGGAACTCTGATCACCGGACGTAAAAAACTTGTCATGTGGTATAGATGAATCCTCATTAACATTTTTCAGTAAAAAGAAGTCCTTTGTCTGGTGAACATTACAATCTTCATGTGAAACTGAAGAAAGATTTTCGAAATCGTGATTTCTGCCATTATCAATATTACTAGGATATTGGTCGTTTTCGATGATTGCATTACTTAGATGGCTTTGTTGCTCCTCTGGAAGAACAGGCGTTTGGTCATTGCTAGGTGCTTTAAATGCACTGATAAATAGAGTTCGTTCACTGTCAACTTCTGCAATGAAACAGGGTTCAAAGGTACTGCTACTGCAAGGTGAATTTGGCCGGGATATATCTGAGAATACGGGAATTCGGGATGGTTCAGCATCGATTATTTGTTCGGGGTATGATGTTTCAAATGAATTGGTAAGAGAAAAAGTTTGGAATGTTCCTAAGCTGGAGGATGTATTCGAGTCAGATAATGTGGAAGTGTGGGAGAAACGTGATTCGGTTGATGACTTTCGATTGGTGCGGAACTCATTGGAATCCTTACATGGAGATTTAGCGACATGATAGTTCGAATCTGAAGAAGTCTTTACTGAAGTTTTGTTGTTTACTTGAGGTGATGACTTGTGCTTCGTGGAATCAGGAATTTTCGGTGTATCTTTACGACCCCAATACTTATTCTCCAGAGACTTGATGCGTTCCTCGTCCGCTAAAATTCCATGAATTCTCGAGAAATGTAAATCAAGTCGACAGACCCACGTGTTACATTTCTTACAAGGTAGAATGACATGCTGTCCTCCATGCTCCACAAGGCAGTGATGTATACGAGCGATTTTCGATTGACGGAGCCAAGCTTTTTTACGTTTGAAATTGTGATGTTTTTCAAAATGACACGCTAGTTTGGAAAACCTGCCCTCGCATTTGGGACACTGTAGTATTTGGTTTGAACGTAGATCTTCATCTCCTGTGTAGGTATCCGTAAATGGATCGTCTACTTTCGTAAATTTGTCCATTGGGCTCGTAATTTTATCTGTCCTATTCGTAAACGAGTCTTTTTCATTCATATTTTGGTCTTGTTCTCTCGTTAAAGTGTCTTTTCGCCTCGAAGATTTTTTTCCATGACTCGTAAACGGATCGTCTAGTCTTGTTGATGCGTCCGTTAAGATAGCAAGTTGATCTTGTTCTCCCGTAACATTATCTGTTTGGCTCGTAAATAGTTCATCTTGCGTCGTTAAACTGGATCGTTTTCCTTTCATGTTATTGATAATTTGAGCAAGTCTTCTTTTTCACATGTTTTTTATTGCTGAAAAAAAGTAAATAAAACACGTTTAGCCTGAGGCAAGCAACGCATGGTTTTCAGTGACCTAGAGACGACGATGATTCAAATTAAAAATAATTTCAAACAAAAAACAAATAACAAATAACCAATCTTAAGATTAGTATATGACATCTTAATATGAAACTCCATGAAAATAAGGAACGAATATAAACTTAAGATTAATATATGACAACAGTATTTTCTTGTATATTGAATGAAACCTTTTGAATTGATTAAAACATTGATGTGATATATAGAAAACAAAAATGCTGTTAGAAAAAGACATTAAATAAGTTTGACGGTTATATGGTTGATTTCATAATGGGAAGTATAAATTATATTAGCCGTCCCGTGATAATTTGGCTTGTTCGCTCGTTTTTTACTTGTGAGAAATATTCAAATGATTTCTTGTATTTTTCAAAGAAAATGAACAACAATATTTTCTAGTATATTAAATGAAACATTATGATCAAAGCATTTTCCTGTTTTTTCCAAGAAATATTATGCAGAGATGTCTTGTATTTTCCAAGGAAAATTACATGAAACATTTCTTGTATTTGGCAAAAAAAACCTAAAGTAAGTAATAGTTATCGGACAGTTGCGAGTACAATATGAGAAATATTTTACGAGTTCCGAGATTTTTCCGTATAAAATAAATATACGGAGAATCCGGAACGAGTGAAATATTTCCATATTGTACGAGCAAATGTCCGATAAAGTTGATTCTTGAACGAGCATATTCTTATGTATTTGATCAATACCTTGCGTTGGTTATTACTGCTATTTGGCGATACGTACCTTATCATGAATGTTATGAACTGTGCTACTCTTTGTGACTATTTATGTACGTCTGTGCATGAAAGATGTCTGCAAAATAAAAGTGGATCGAATTTCAATTCAATTTCAATGTCACTAAAAGTGAAACTAATTACTTTTCCAACCTTGCATTATCAATTTCAAAAGATACTTTATGCGAGAATAAATACTTCACACGATATATTCCGTAGCAAAGAAAAGTCTGTTTGAGGCCTTAGATCGGAAAGAACTTTTATGCTTGGAGCGAACGAGAAACCCAAAAATATGGGAATTTCAGGTCCCTTATTGGAATTTTTCTTCCGAATTTTAGTCTTTCGCATCATAATTTATCGTACTTATTTACTTACCATATAAATATATAGCACTTAATCAGAAATTCCGTATATTTTACATATGGAATTTTAATTAACATATTCATCCCATTTGTGTATGCGATTTAACTCTAGTTAAGACGGCCGACTTTTTAACCCTCATCATTTCCTCATTTTAGAGAGATTTGAGAGAAAGTCGTTAGCTAAAGCAGAAATGTGATGTACAATCATGGTTGTAATATTTGAGAAAAAAGGAAAATTCCTACCACAAACGATTTGGAAGCGCTCTAGATTAGGTTGGAAAAGTAGCAGTAACTCACGACCATAAGTTCTAGGGGGTCCAAAGGTTTAAGAATGGTCCAATAGGGCTCAAAATATAGTCTGGAAGTCTATAAACCCCTCCCGAATTGAAATACTCGAATAAATTTATCAATTAGCACAAAAGGGACTTTCTCGCCCGAGCTCCAAATTTCGAAAAACGAGGAAATAAGCTAAATTCTTAATAGATTTTGACCATGATTGTAGTTGTTTGACGTCGACGTGATGACTTCATTGAATTTTTTTTCAAGCAAAAGTTGAAAATGTCAACTTTCTGTCATCTTGTGACAAAAAGGATACATAAGTCGCCCGTCTTAACTAAAGTTTAGCTTGTTTTTCTTTATTTTTGACGTTTTATCTTCTGAAAGTAAAAAAGATAGGCAATTAGAATTTCAGAGAGCTTTTTTATGATGATTATATTAATTATGTTCAATGATTCAAACTCCTGAAAACTGGTACCTTAAACGAAGAAAATTTGGCGAATTTGGCAAATCGCCTCAAAAATTCGCCAGATTTACCCCAAAATTACATCAAAATTACTAACAGAAGCAAAACAAGTCATTTATACCCGTTCGATTCTATGCAAAGCAGTACTAGGGTTAGTGGATGAGGGACATCGGATGTCCGGACGGGACCTCCGAAAACCGACCCTTAGAGAGACTAATTTTTGCTGAAAAGGTGACCCGAGACTTTTGTGAAATTTTTTCTTCCATTTTAGAAAAAAATCCTATCCGTAAAGAAACTTTTTTACAAACCAAGAAATTTCCTAAAAATTGTGAATTTCCCGACCCTTAGAGAGACTAATTTAAAACTTTCTGATTTTTCCGACCCTAAGGGAGACTTTGAAAGGTGAAAAACCGACCCTTACCGTCCGCACATACCCAGCACCAATTTTTGCCTAAGTACCCACCCCGGGCTTTGTAATCATGTACTTATGGATAAAATAGAAATTCTCTACATTCAACAAAATTCGTATAACAAAAAGATAAAAATAATCCAATTCAAAATGAACAATATTATTGGGGAGTTTCTAAACATCGACCAGAAATGGCGACCACGACCAGCGACCACGACCGGCGACCAGATGAATTTGGGTTATCGAGTTTACCTGCTCTCTCCACCGTAGAGAACATCCAAATCGAGTCCTGATGTGACTTTCAAATGAACCACTGAGCACGTGGCTGAGAATTACTCTAGCTAGAGAATACTAAAAGTGACTTTTGACGTTACCAGTCATTTTCTAGACAAAGTGACACTTTTTCACAAAAATATTGACAGGGCAATTAAGTGTGATGCCTGTAAACTTTATTACACCATGGAGGTATAAAGAAACAGGAGAAGTATGCTATTGTAACCAAGCTCGCCCTACGATTAAAAAAGTTACGATGTATGCATGCTCATAATCTCATATATCGTGCATTTTTAATGAGCTCTTTTATCCATAGGTGAAATCCTATTGGCTCATTTAAGCTTTAGAAATTAGATGAGACGAGATTCATTGTTTCTGACATCAGTGTAAGAAAATATTTGGACTAAAAAAAGGCCTGTAAACTTGGCAATCCTTCATCAAATGATAAGATTTTTCGATCAATGTTTTCCTTAAGGTGAACTCTATTGCTTGATACTTTCCTCCAAAATTCTCCAGCGACTTTATGTCTACAGATTGAGTTTGAAATCGTGTGTGCTTATAAAGAACTTTTCATTTTCTGGCTTGAGAAAATATCTTTTCAAAACAAAATTGAACGGATAGCGAAATGGAACATAAACTTGCTTCGTGGACGAATTTTTATCTAATTTTCGTATATTAAAAGGCGAGAATCTTCAATACTGATTATTAGAATGTTCATAGCAAACTTGAGTTCTACTAAAAAGTCTTATTTCATCGGGCGAGCTTAGAATTTCTTTTGATACATTTTATAAAAGAAATCAAAAGACTTTAACGACCAATTACCGACACATTCAACTCCTGTTTTTCTTTATACCTCTATGATTACACCAAATATTTTAATTGTACCGAATGAGATGCCTTTAGTATGAATAGATAGAAATTGTCAGTAGGAAAAAGCTGGGAAGGCCAGTTTTAGAGATTCCAATCTCATCAATTATTCTATTGTCCTTACATTGTCAAAATGACTTATTTTGACAAAATAATGGTCTGATGATCAAATATAAAGTTTTCTAAATAAATTCCAGCACAAATTTTGCCACTAATTAATTTGATGCCGAAAATACAAAAGGATAGAAATTGACACTCTATTCAAGCTCCAAGAGCGTTGAAATGGCTACTCTACACGTTTTGCACGTGGCTTTATAATCACTGTAGGTGAGACAGGGGTGAGCTTTACTCTTCAATTCGATAAATAAATGATCATGAGAGAAAGACTCTACGGTGGAGAAAGAGGAAAAACTCGATAACCCAAATTTATCTGGTCGCCGGTCGTGGTCGCTGGTCGTGGTCGCCATTTCTGGTCGATGTTTAGAAACTCCCATATTATTGATAAACATTCGAAACATGAAATTAAACTTTCTGATTTTTAACAAATTCCATTCAACCTAGTCTCTACACCATACATACATACAGGGTGTCCCTAATTAAAGTATCGAGTTTGAACATGCGAGTGAGTAGAAAAGTTTGTGTGTGTTATCGCTAAAATATAAGAACGTTCTCCATCACACAGGCTTATTACAAAAGGTAGTTACAACGTAGAAATTAATCGTAATGACAAAGAAAAAAGAGGGAGAGCTTAAAATACAATTTTGTGAACACGCACATAAAACTTTCTACTCATAGTTGTGTTTCGACTCGATACTTTAATTAGGGACACCCTGTATATAGAACAAAAACTTTCACAAATACAGAGTGTTGAAAATCTAAGATAAACGAAGTCAATACTTTTAATTTTCAAAAAGTTACATGGAAATACTCTGTGGAAAAAGAACAATTTTAGATACCGACATGAAAGTCGAATTTGTGACGACATGAATCACCATTCGTCTCGTTGTGAAAATTCAAATTTCAAAATGGAAATGTTTATTCACTCCGATTAAAAACGGCAAACAGGTGCTTGAAAGTGTATACTATATAAAAAATTTTAGACTATTTTTACATATGAACATATGAACAATTAACGCTATCGAAATTAGCTAAAAATATAATATACTGATAAAAATACTTTATACATTTAAATACAATTTTCAAATAAAAAGGAATGTTGGAGATAATTATTTACATACTTTTCATAATATTTCTAAAATTCTAGATAAAATTATTTTCAAGAATGTTTTTGTTGAATTTCTTGCGCAAGTTCAGACAATATTTCTTTGCAAAGAGGGACTAATTCAACTTTCAAGTGAGGCGCTTTCCTGAAAAAAACAATATTACGAAAGGTTACAATTCAAGCAATTCAAGTCCCAAAAGACCTTATTTTTATTTATTTTTATTTAGCCCAAAGTTTTTTCTCCGTCACATTTTTGGTATCACCATTTTTGTGCAAAACGAACGAATGAGCTTGGTTAATTCATAGGACCTCCGAGGTACGTCTTAAAATTCTTTGATAAAGAAATGAGTTGGCGTGAAAGGCTTAAAATCTTGAATTTTTCTTTCAATTATTTCAAAGTGGAAGGTTTTACATGGTTTAAGCCAATTTTTACGAGAATTCGGCGTGAAGAGCTTAAAAATTACTCATAAAGTTTTAATTTTGAAAATAAAAGTATACAACACTCTACCAAACCTGTTTTCTTGAAGTTAACATAACTACAAGACTTGGTTTTAATTACCCTTGAGAAATATGGAAGGTTAGAACCAATGCTTAAAAGTATGGAAAACTTACTGTATGAAAAGTTTGGTGATAGTTGAAACATATTCCGCATCTTGTTTGAACTCCTATACAAAATAAAAACAAAATCATTAACAGTCATGATAATTCCGCCTATGAGGGAATAACTAACCATAGATCTTTCTGTTTCACCAATTTTAGGTAGACTTTTAAAAGCAGTTCTTCTTTCTCTAATGTAAGCTAGCTCAAGAAGATTATATTCCTTGAAAATATTCCACTCTTTCGCATATTCGACATGAATAACGAAAACGAAACATCGAGAAAAATGAAAGAAATGTTACCCGTAAATCATGTCGAAGACATTGTCTTTGTATCTTTTCTTCCGTCTCAAGCCTCTTCTTGCGATCCAACTTTGTCAATATCCTCTGCGTCATTGGGGAAAGTGTCTTATCGATGCCTGGTCCGACAGTGGAAGCCGAATTTTTGACCGGAGTTTTGAAGTTTGGGTTATCACTTGCTAATTTATCACAGGTCTTTCCAGTGCAAGTGAAGTTCTTAAGCGGGCTTTCTTGGCTTGGTTGGCCACTGGTTAAAACAGATGTTTTAGTGGTAGCAGCATCTGGAGAAGAGCCAGTAGATTCATCTAAGGTAACCTGGTAACTTTCTGGAGAATCTGATTCGGTTTGGTTCTGAGTTGCAGATATGGACCCTTTGTTGTTGGAACTGAATGTTTCTTTAGTTATTTGATGTGGTTTTGCATTGTGCACTGCGGAATCTGCTTTTACCATTGAGGTTGACGGTAAACTTGAAGTTGATTTTCCATCATACTTTGGTATAGCATCCATTGTAATATCTGATAAAGGACGGCTAGTGAAGGTTGGTTTAGAAGTACTAACAATTTTAGATTCAAGATTCGATGGACTTTCTCGTTTAGCCACCTTTTTTGATTTTAGACTGCAAGACCTGGGGAAAATGGTCATAGGCTTTTCTATTTGATTTGGAATATCCAGAACGTTATTTGAAATTGAATTTCCTGTCAATAATGGTTGTTTTGGTAAATGTCCTGATGGAGAGCAAATAACGTTGGCAATATTTTCAACAGATTCGAAGCTAGTAAATGGTAATGGAGACTCTGATTGGTAGAATGGTTCAATATCCGAAGACATTTCCATTTCTGTGATTTGGAAGTTGGTAACACCATTTAAAACAGTATCTTGATGATCTTTAGAATCTGAAAAGTTGGTAAGATGAGACTGTGAACGTCCAGTATTGTTGCTCCTGTCTTTCCCTGGAGAGTCACTTTTGTTTTTATTCACTTTTGAAAAAGTATGTGTCGATCTTGCCGTATCTGTTGGCTTGTTTGAAGTTTCCTTGGTAGAATGATTTTCTCTGGATTTGAATGAGAGAGTGCTACTTGGTTTTAGTCTCTCTATTGTTGGACAGTCTTTTCGTTTTTGTAAATCGTTTTTGCCAGATCCTTTAGATCTGTCCTGATTCCTTTTCTTTTTCTTTAATGGTAAATAATTTGTCATAACAATTTCGTCAGTTCCGTTGAGGTCTACAATAGTTTCAATTGGTAGATCGTCATTCATAAGAATATTATTACCACCACTCATATTTTGTCCTTTCTGGCCAATGGTCTTTTTCATCCCTATTTCGGTTGATATTCCAACTTTACCGTTTTGTTTAGAAGATATAGGAGACGATTCTTCTGTTTTGATCGAGTCTAAACATCTATTCTTCTTTGAAGAATTATTTTCCCCTTTGGGACCTTCAGCTTTATCAAAATTGGGATTATCGGAATCAGATTTATCGGCACTTTTGCTAGGGCTCTCAAATCTTTGTATCCGTTTGATCAGATTTCGCAAATCTCCAACCTCAAGTTCACAAGCGTCTTTCTCTTTTCTGATCGGGTTTGCTTCGGGCGTATTAGAAGCTTCGTTTGTATCCGATTTCGTGCTTTGTATTCCGATTGTAATGTCCTTAGCCAAAGCTCCAATTCCGATTGGGCTAGCATCGTTTAAAGTTACTGCTCCCACCGGGATATCAGTTCCTTTTCCGAACGGGATAGTATATTCCAAAACGGGCGACTCCGCATTAAACTCATCCAAAACTTCAAACTCGTTATCAGCATTTGAAATATTTTCCAAATCATCGTTCGTTGAATCAAATGGTTCAAAGGAAATGAGCCTAGAAGGCATCTCCTCACCACCCCAATAAGCTAACTTCAGTTTCTCAAGAAGTGGTTTCCAATACGCAGCATCTTTACCGTGGTCCGATATCAAATGAATGTCAAGCCTACAATACCAATAATTGCATTCCTCACACGGTAAAGGCATGTGTACGCCGTCGTGTCTCGAACGACAAATCAGAACACTCTTTTGTTTCGATTCTTGAAAAGTACTTTGCTCTTTAGTAAAATCGTGATCTTTGGTTAAATGAGAGGCTAAAAGATATGTCTCCAAACCACACAGCTGACAAATATATTTTCTTTGATTGGTGGAACTTGTATGATCGACGTCGTCCAATCTTGTCCTTCGCTGGACACGTCGGTCGGGCCACGGTTCACAATTAGGATCGTAAGAAATCTCTTGGTAGTTTGTAGGCAAGTCACTGCTATCTTTCCTATGCAAACGTCTCGAGGGGTTAGAATGATTTCCGAAATTGGGAGACGCTCGACTTCTTTTAGCATAATACGGACCTTGTCTATGTTCATCAAATTCTCTATGACGCTTCAATCTTATTGGACCGTATTCTAAGTCTTGGTTGGTACTGAAGGAACTCTTTATTGTGTTATATCTCGATGATGAATTCATGGCCTCGACCACTCTTCGCGATGGCGGGCTTCTCGGAGCCGACGACCCTCCTCTATGCGGTGGTAGAATGAACATTGGTAAACTCATCAAGGACGGTGGTCCCATAACAAACTCTCCCTCTTACTATTCTATTTTCCAATCTTAGCACTAAAATAAAGAAAATAAAGAACATAGAACAGTTCTAACACAATTTAAAGGCAAGGCAGACAGAAAATTTCAAACTTTTGACCTACAATAATGAAATGATTATTCGACCAACCATTTGTTAGCAAACAGGTTAGTTCCACAGGTTTTTCGTTCGAGGAGTCATTTTCATCTATCAAGTCTATCATGAAATGTTCAAACCGAGTGGCAGCTAAAACCTCTCTTGAAAGCTTTATGGTCAGAAGAAATTATCCCTGTCATATCTTTTTCATAACATGTTTTAAAAGATAATGTCATAAAGTTAGAAAGCTCTTAGCCTAAAGCAAAAAAGCACAAAAGACCTGTTAGAAGCCAAAATTAAAGCAGAGCCAAACTCATAATGTAATAACTTCTATTTGTTGAAGCCGCTTCAAGTTTGGATCTGCTCTTGGAATTTTGGCTTCTAAAAAGGTCTGACCAAACAAACGTGCCACAAACATATCTTAACGGCTGGCAACCAGAATGAAAAAAGACCTTAGATAGTTTTCTATGAAACAACAGATATGACATTAAAGAAGCTCAATATTTAGCCCTTGTAAAATCAAGCCTAATCCTCTTTCGCATAAGGACAGTCGTAAGATACATATTTGAACCATTCTAAAGGCCTGTTTCCATCGATCGCGCGAGCGTACACGCTAGGGCAAAATTTCCTAAAATAGCCTATTGACGTCACGAATTAAATTTTCTTGTACACAAAAAGTGTACGCTCTTTTTTGAGCGTACAGGAGCGCACATCTCAATTGATAATTTTTCAACCAATCAAGAAAGAGAAAAACTGCTGAGTAAACAAAAAAATGTAAACATACAGATTGTGTATGTTTTTGATGGAAATCAAACATTGATCGCGCGGAGTGTGCGGCCAAATCTATTTTAAGAATTTTGGCCTAGCGTACACGCTCGCGCGATCGATGGAAACAGGCCTTAACAAGACATGTTAAGACTCTACTGGTTTCTACTCCCTTGGTGTTCAGTTCATAGAGATTTGTCTAACTGAAGAACCTGGTTAAACTACACAAAGACTGAGATGTTTAAGAGAGGGAGTCTATCTAACAAATCCTGCATTACTAAGAATAGACAAAAAGAACGGCAAATTTCATAAAGAACGACAAATTTCATATTTCGCCGTACACAACCCCGACCGAAAATAACAGTACCTCCCCGGATTCATTCCTCTTTGTTTATCACGGGAATTAACTACATGTGGTTTAAAAGAACGACAAATTACGCATGCGTGTTATTGATTCAGGAATTGCAAGACGCACCTACTGAGAACAAACTTATTAACAAAACATCACCGAAACTGATTCGCTAAAATAAACAAAATGAAACTCAAATAAAAAAAATTGATTATATAAACGCCTTATAAATCGAAAAGAAATAAACCGTTCCATCAATCTGTATGTTTTCATCTTAAACAAAATTGAAGAAATATCTTTAATTACCTTAATTACCACGGAGAAATTAAATATCTTGACCAATATTTAATGAAGTGCCATTCAGCATTCAACAAACCCATTACGGAAGGAGAAGTTTCATCATAAATCCAAAACTTCACTTTCTGTGTATTAGCGATATAAAAACAATTATTATTTATTCATCCAAAGACCATTAGGAAATTGCGGTTATTAACATTTCCTTATACATCTACATAAAGTAAGAAAAATCTATTTTAGAATAAGAAGCAAGTAAAATCGTTCTACAAAAACCTAACCATCATATCAACCATTTAGACGATCATACTCTACATGAAGATGAAGACAGAGCCTAGAGTCAGGTGTGGCTATGAGTAAGCACTCTCTGCTATACTCGCGAGTCACCCGTCATCTTTACCAGAAATATTATCTGGTACCAGATGTGGAAATATGCTACGACACGCTTTGCTCTGAAGGTCGGGCATATTTTAACATCTGGAAGGTTTGCATTACGGGATTTGACTTGACCGCGTTTAAACATTTTGTGATGAGCTTGGAAACGATCAACATAGCAAGTTAGCATCTGATTCCATATTGGATGCGGGTGCTAGGCAGAAAATAATAACAAATCTGATTCGCATCAGATTTGTTATATTTTCTAGGCTAGCACCGTATTAGTTATTAGCACCACATTTGATATGACTCGGAATCATATTCATGTACTAGTAAACAAACATAAACAATCCCTAATTTAGCTTCATTTACATGAAAATACAACTTAAAACATGCATTTATTGCTTTTCCCTACTGACCTAGACACACTCGATAAATATTACACCAACCTTCATAGTTTTCAGGACCTCAAAAGTGAATTTTCAATGTGCTCTGTAAAATTACAAAATAGGGCTGTTCTGTTGGCACACAAGACACAAAAAGTGAAGTTAATCGTTAATAAGATACAAACTACCTATACAGAAGTTTGTAAACAAGTCTGTAGATCTTTCTGAAGACAAAATTGTCTGTTTTGTACACATGTTTGTACTGCTGCTAGAGCACTTTGATTGACTTTGACTGTTGTCGGTCAGTCGGTTGTGTTCAGTTGTCTGGCGGTCAACAGTTGTTTTGATAGGACCGCACAAGATTATACCAGCATAAAAGTTACTGAAAAGGCGTAAGGAACATACCTGTTATTGTTTCTTTATGATCTTTGAGTTTGGCTTTGAGAAAATTCAATAAAAATCAGTCACCAAAACAAATAAAAAATAATCAACATTTGTGTGTAAAAACAATCTTTAAAAGGTTGGTGCATTTACAGAAATTACACTGAATACTAAAAGTAATACTAAGAAAGTATAAAAACATTTATATTGTAAAAAAATCCACCAAAACAAACCAAAAACAACCAAAATCTAACAAAAGTTCTTCACTACTTCCATGCCCTTCTTGAATCCGAAATTTGCTTTGTCATTGAAGCGCCAAAACTGTAAATAAAATTAGTTTTTGACGGACGGCACAGCAGACATTTTCATGGTAAATTTTGTTCAGTCGGGACGAACAAAATTCTTGACCAAGCGAAGATATAGCCATTGAACCCGACTGTTGTCGGCACATCAAAGGGCCACTACTAAACCTCTCCGATTGTATATTGGTCCGCTCCTTTAGAGCTTTAGCGTGGGCGGCCGCCAATACGCCATCGGAATATCAGATAACCAGAAATAATGCTGCAGACAATATTTCAAAGAAAGTGAAAAAGAAAAAGATTGTAGTTGGATATACAAGAGACACGGAAAAGTTAGAAAGGTTGACCGAGAACCATGTTCGGAGTCCCATGTTCACGCGGCCGCACGGAAAAGGAAAAAAGAAGAAATGAAGCATACAAATACTTTCAAGTAAAAAGACAAATCCAGTGGGAAAAAATAAAAAAATAAAATGAAATAAAATGAAATAAAAAAATAGCTAAATACCAAATAGCTAAATTTCTTGGCATTAGATTTGAAAGCTCTCAATTCTTGATGACGTCCATACATCCTTTTTAATACACTCTCTAGTCTGGCAATCTTGCCACCTTGCTTTTTAGAGCCATGTCCATAAAAGCTTTGGCAACACTAACAAAGTTATGCAAACTTGAAAAAATTCTACCTATTTGGAGAATTTCTGCACCGACACAATTGTAAAACATGCGAGAAGTGACATCGCTTGAAGTAAATAAAAGGCGTACAACGGAAAAAGGAAAATTGTATCTTTTGTCATAAAGTTTGAGAGTTTAAGAGCGTTTTAAAGCTTAAAGCCCAAAAGTTATGAATTAAATTTTGGATGTTAAGAAACGTGTAATTCCGAGTGATTAAATTGACACTATAAGCAAATTATTGTAAATTAATCTTAGAATAAGTTAAAATGCAGTGAGATAACACTATATAAGAACATAAGACTTCAATGGCCAAAATGTTAAGAGCAAGTTAAGATCATTTTAAGGCTTCGTGGACTCGAAAACAGTTTCAGAAAAATGTTTCTTAGGAAAATGGTCAAAAATACATTAAAAATGGAGAAAATAAGAACACATGTTAAAAAAAATAACATGTAAAACAAATTTCAAACCTGCAAAAAACAGCTGAGCGTTTTAGCCGTTCATCAATGGACTGTGTAGTGTCATATCGGAAGTCTAAAAAACATGTTTTAAACCAAATAATAATCAGTTTGGGAGAATGTACGATTTGCAATACTTTATATATGGAGTGTACTGTCTGTCCACAACTGATGGTGTTCTGGTAAACTTATGATTGTTCTTCTTGCTTTGCCAAGGACATTGATTTCCTTTGGAAGAAGTGCAGCTGATCGATTGAGACTATTGTTGCATCCATATCGCGTGAATTTGAATAATCTTTTTTTTTTTTGCTTAATTTTTTCTTTATTTTCTAAAGGAAAGAAATATTATGTGAAACCATATGTAAAGTAAAGATCGAAATTGAACAAGCTTGTTTTGGGTTTCCCAGGAGGGCCATGACAGGAATGAACAATATAGGAAGACATCTGACCCTGGAATAACTTTACTTTCAAGCAAATTAAGGGTAAAAATAGTCACGACCATAAGCTACGAAAAAAATATTGACCAAAAAATGGACTCCCCACGCCTAAAAGAGTTCTGTTTATATATAATTGTACATTGATATTTAAAAAATTTTATGAACTGCTAAAATTACTACGAAGTAAAGAAGGAAGTTGAGTTCTGTAAAACCCTTTTTTGGCTTAGTTTTATAGATTCTGGGAAATGCAAGAATTCGATTCATCAGGTCATTTTACCAAACTCAGACACTTAACTTTATCGTCTTTATTATCAGAAAATTATTCATCAAGAAAAGTTCGGGATTTCCGAAAAATCTAATTGCTTTAAAAAAGTTCTAATTGATTCGCAAAAACTTTTTTAAGAGAAAATCTTATTTCGCCAAAATTAAATTCAAACATATTTCACTACTTAATATTTCAGGAGTACGAAAAATTTCTAATCTTAAAGAAAGCGCCACGCCACTTAAAAACTTACATAAAACTAAAACAATTAAAAAAATCTATAAATCTAAAATCCTAATTGCTATAAATATTATTCAACTCCTTAGGACGGTTGAAATATAAAATTAGATTTTCCAAATTACAGTAATTAATTATATTAATAATAGGATAAACTAATAGATTCATCATCAAGATAGAAAAACAAGGCTACACCGAACAAATTTTGATTCCCTGTACTCTTAGATTCCAAATAAACGGGGGGAAGGGGGATTTTCGAGATTTTTATAAACGGGGGGGGACCTAATTGCCGGGGGGTTGGAAATTGTACTTCTGAAAACCCAAAAATAAGGTAAATATAGGCTAAAATCAGGCTATTGAGAGCAAAATAAGGGGCTTTCCCTTTGACAGCTTAGAATATTCTTAAAAATTAATAAACGGGGGGGGGGGGTCTTAATAAGGTCCGGGTCCGGGGGGGGGGGGGCGTTTATTTGGAACCCAAGAACACGTGTTCGAATAATGGAAATTCTACTGTGACACTTTCGACATTCCACAATATAGTGCAATCTGTCACTTCTTTGCATCAAAATCAGCTTAGAAGGAATTCAGTTGAAAATTACCAAAGCCGAATTACGTTGATGGTAAATACTTAAAAACTGTATAGTGTTGAAACTGGCTTTGGTGAATATGGACGGAAAACTTGAAATGCATTTGAATTAGTGGGCCATTTGATGAACCAAAAATCCTCTTTACGACAAAATTTATTCGTATCTCAGCTTGACGGATTTCCGTATAGACAGAAAAGTTGCAACAATGACTGTTGCATATATTTTGATTTGATTCAAGTCATGTAAAAATTACCTCTTGTGGTTTTTAGGTTATATTTTGAACATTTCAACTAATTAGGAGGCTGGTTGGTTGAAAGAATCTTTGACAGGTTGTGAAAGATCTTTTAAAACTTCTTTACAAATAGATGTTAATCTTCCCTCCAAGTCTGGTGCTTTCCTAACAAAAGAAGAAAATGGAGTGATCTCGGCTACCTTATATATACGTTTTTATAAGAAAAAACTATATAAGAACATGAGGTTTCAATGGCCAAAATATTAAGAACAAGTTCGAAAACATCCGAAGGCCTCAAACATTTCTGAATGTTCTTATAAAAGGACGCAGGGACAGGAATGAAAAATTAGAGCGAAGAACTTATTATCAAAAATAATAGCCGGCCGAGTTAGAATTAATGGAATGTTTGAAAAGGAGACTGATACAGAGAAGAAAAGGGCTAATGAAGGACAATCGAAAGCAATAGACCTTATCGGAGTTTTTCATTTTTCTAAAAAAGCGATGCATTGTGGGCTTGTTTCGAGTATATAATATATGTACAATAGAATTCCCTCGAGGGATTCCTAAGATACTTTTTTAGAAAAATTAAAAACTCGACTATAAGGTCTATATTTTCAAATCAATAAAGAAATGAATGCTTACCTGATGAATAATTTTGTCATTGTAGCCAAATGTTGTACGTCATGCACAAATTCCTATGGCAACGAAAAACGAAATACAATCATTCAAGTTTGATTGGGCTGTTCCAGAAAATGATCGTACATGGGAGGAGGTGGAGGAGATATTGTCCGGGGTAAACGGATAAACTTTTTCCTGCTTGGTGGTAGGCTGCTGGCATCCACTAACGGATTCGTGCTCCTTATAGACTATACTTTACTACCAGGGGTTTTGTAGAGGTCTGCGATTCAGACTAGCTTGGTGGGGGTAGTTTTGAATGCTCGGGGGTCAACTGCTGCTTGTTCGGGGGGTTAGACCTACTGTCCGGGGGTCAAAAGTCACAATGTTGGGGGGTGGTAAATTTCCAGAAAATGTTATATCTTCCGCTCCCCATATTCTTTTTTTTTCTGGAAGTGCCCATTAAGAAATAGAACCCCTCCCTTTCATTTGCGCAAAATAAACACTGAAACATGAATCATCAGCTTTCCAAATATACCAAAATACAAAATCATTTAGAAAACATGTAAAACCTCAACAAAATTGGATCATTTTTTCATATCTTAAAATTGCCAAAATATTAAAAGAAAGGATAAATATACATAAAGACTAAAACTGTTAGGTATACTATTGTACCTCAATTTAAGTTAAGAATAGGCGGGATCGACATTCAGGGGTCTGAAAGAAGAGCACTTACTTTAAAGATCACATTCGACTCAGATTGCACTTCCTTTGAGGCTTGTGAGCTCGACCCAATGTCTGGTTTTTTTTTAGGTTTCTTTACAAGAATTTCACCGTCAGTAATTGATATCTTCCTTTTTATACTGTTTTTACCGTCGCACAGTCCGACATTTTGATGATTATCTTGAATAGAAGTTTCAGAATTGGCATTAGGTAATTTATCGTCAGAAGCTTCTGTTTTAATGATGCTGCAGCGGCCCTTCGTTGAAGAATTCCTATCTTTTGGATCAGGTGTTTTTTGTAAAACTGAAATTACATTTTTTGGGACGGATTCTATCAATTTGGGAGATGTCGTACTTTTCGTGATAAATGGAATAATCTTTGGAACAGTAGGTGTATTTTGCGGAACTATTGGTATACTTCTTGAAAAAGGTGTACTTTGCGGAACAGTTGAAATACTTCTTGAAAAAAGTGTACTTTGCAGAACAGTTGGAATACTTCTTGAAAAAGGTGTACTTTGCAGAACAGTTGGAATATTTCTTGAAAAAGGTGTACTTTGCGGAACAGTTGGAATATTTCTCGGAACAGGTGTATTCTGTGGAGCAGTTTGTATATTTCTCGGAACAGGTGTATTCTGTGGAACAGTTGGAATATTTCTCGGAATAGAAGCTGTATTCTGCAGAACAGTTTGAATATTTCTCGGAGCAGGTCTATTCTGCGGAACAATTGGTACATTTCTTGGAACAGGTGTATTCTGTGGAACAGTTGGAATATTTCTTGGAACAGGTGTATTCTGTGGAACAGTTGGAATATTTCTCGGAATAGAAGCTGTATTCTGCGAAACAGTTGGAATAATTCTTGGAACAGCTGCATCCTGCGGAACAGTTGGTACATTTCTTGAAACAGGTGTATTCTGTGAAGTTGTATTCTGCGGAACAGTTGGAATATTTCTCGGAACAGGTTTATTTTGCAGAACAGTTGGTACATATCTTGGAACAGGTGTATTCTGTGAAGCAGTTAGAATATTTCTCGGAATAGAAGCGGTATCCTGCGGAACAGTTGGAATATTTTTCAGAACAGTTGTATTTTGCGAAACAGTTGGAATGTTTTTTGGAACAGTTGTATTTTGCGAAACAATTGGTATATTTCTCGGAATCAAAGTTGTATTCTGCGGAACAGTTGGAATATTTCTCGGAGCAGAAGGTTTATTCTGCGAAACAGTTGATACAGTTTTCGGAATAATGAATGTGTTCCGTACAGAATGATTATTTTGCAGAACAATAGCTGAACTTAAAGGAACGGTAGGTATATTCTTTGGTACAAAATTATCAACGCCGAAAAATCTGTAAGTACACGTGAGCTCACCGACATCGGATTTAGTTCTCAAGGGAACTCTTACAGATCTCGCTCCATTATCTTTATAATTAGTCTTTATAGCAGGAGCAGCAGCAGATTTAGTAGAAATTTCAGTCTTGATTGAAAGATTTGAAGATTTTGATGAAACCACCTTCCTAACCGATACTTCTGAGGAAGATAATGAAACTTTTCTAGCTGTCTGAAGAATGGAATCTTCAACTTTATTTGAAGTGGTAGATAATGTTTCTGAAACCGCTTTCTCAACCAATCGTTTTGAGGGATCAAGAATATTTCCAAATTTATCCATTAATTTAGATTTAACAAAAGCTCTGTCATTTAAAATTGTTAAAATATCACTGTCACCCTTGTGGTGAACCTTCTTCATATGTTTCTTAAAAACACTGTCGCAAAGCCACGTGTTACATTCACAGCAGGGTAAGACCCTATGCACACCGTCGTGACTTTCCTGACAAAACCTGACACGGAGTTGTCTTGTTTCTTCATGCACACAGTCCTGTCTTTTCATTTTATGGTTCTGTTCCATATGTTCCCTTAGACGTGCAACCTCCAAAGAACACACAGGACATTGAAAAGTTATATCTTTTTGTCTTCTTCCAATTTTGATCTTTTGCGCCTCAGCTACCTTAAAATCGTCATTGTTTTTCATTTTCGTTTCACATTGCTTTAAACTCCTTCCGTGCTTTTGCATGGCTGTAGAAGAATGGTCAGGAGGTTTTCCTCTGTTTCGCTTTTTCCTGGTACACCCTGCTCTTTGAGCTTCCTTCAACTGATGTTCACGGCGCTCTTTTCGACTCAATCGATTCGTTCTTCCTTTAGTACAGGGATACAATGTATTGGCAGTTATATATTTCGTCGGCAAGACTACACTATTTGAAGTAGTAATAGCGCTAATATAAGGTATTGAACTTGGTTGGCTAACAGTTGTTTGTTTAATACAATCTCCTCCAGGAAAATTTGGTGGCCCCATAATGGTGAACGTTGTGTCTTCTTCTATACCCAATTATTTTTGTTTTCATTCTTTTTTTTTCTCATCTAAAAACGACAAAAAATGAAAGTAAGTTATAATTTAGTGAAAAAAATTTTAATAGTATTTTAATATAATATATATACCGGGTGACCCACGAAAAAGTTCGGACCTTTCTCGGCGTCTTGAGGCCGAACAAATGTCCCAAAGTGCTCGGAATTTTGGTATTTAAAAAGTAGATATCCTAACTTAAAATTTGAGCTATCACTTTTTAAATTTGATCAACTAGTTCTCTACTTATGACCTTTTAAACTCAAAATTCACTTTTCGGAAAGTGTAAAAAACACGTAAAAAAGAGGTATTAAATTAATGCAATCAATTAGAAAATCTTTTATAAATTGACTTATTTAACGAGTTTTATGACATTAATAATTATTAAAAACACCTTTTAAAGTAGTTTTTGTTTAAACCAAGACTAGTTTTTATCAAAATTGGCACTTTCAAGGAATTTTCTCAAAAACTGTATATCAAAAACGTCTAAAAATACCTAATTTGATACCCCTTTTTTACCTGTTTTTTACACTTTCCGAAAAGTGAATTTTGAGTTTAAAAGCTCATAACTAGGGAACTTGTGCGTCAAATTTAAAAAGTAATGGCTCGGATTTTAAGTTAGGATATCTACTTTCTAAATAATAAAACTCCAAGCACTTTGGGACATTTTATCGGCCTCAAGACGCCGAGAAACGTCCGAACTTTTTCGTGGGTCACCCGGTAGTTTGCATTTCATATTTATTCACAGGACCCAATGGATTCTTCTCCTATGTGAAATCTTAAAGGTTTTGTTTTTAAATAAGAGTGATATCGTTTGCCTACTCATCAATTTTAATTCACAAGCTTTTTCACATTGGATTGACACGGATGTGGAGCAAGATTTGGTAAGAAAGAGGAAAAGAAAAACATTTTTTCACTTATATCAGCATAACATAACAATAGCAAGACACTGTCCTGATATGAAATATGTGTCTGATATGAAACGGGAACACTTATGTAAAAATAAAACCTTTATAATGTGACAGTTCTCTTTGTCTAATAATAGTTGAAATATGACAATTCCCTGAAAGCGGCTTCTTTTACGGATCTTATTATAAAGTTCGTGACTTAACTTATTTGAATATTTTGCGACTTTTGGAAAAAAGTCACTTGTGTTAAAACCAGCAAATTCTGGTTAACCCGAAGGCAAACTACAATCATGGTCGTAATATTTGAGAAAAAAGGGAAATTCCTAAGAAATCTCATATAACCACAAACAATTTGGAAGCGCTCCAAATTAGGTTGGAAGGGTAGAGTTTTAACTTTCAGTTTTAACATGAGACTTAAGAGTTAGGAGGACCTTAGAATCTGAAGATCCAAAAGTTCAAAAATGGTCCAATAAGGCTCATAATATAACCTGGAAGTCTATACCCGAGCCAAATTGAAATATCCGATTAAATTTAAGAGATGGCCCATAATTGACTTTCTCGCCCGAACTCCAAATTTCGAAAAACGAGAAAATAAGCTTAATTCTCAATAGATTTCGACCATGATTGTAAATCCGAATATGGTAATAATTATAAAACCCCGATAGAAAAATAAAAATACTTGAAAAGCGAACCATAAATAACTTAATTTACAAAAACAACTCCAGTATAAAAATAATTTAATAAAAAGTAAGGGATTTAAAATAATTTATTACATTCGCTTACACTTTACGTTCACCGGAAAAAATATCATATTACCGAAACCACATCAACGTTTTTTCGACATTTGAGAAGCTTCATTTGGGGTACACGTTTTATTATAAGAACATCCAAAAATTTTGAAGCTTTCGATTGTTCTTAACTTTTTAAGCCAAAAAATGTTCTTAAAATGTTCTTATTTTACCATTTTGTAAGAGATATTGTCCAATTCCTAAAAAAATCGGGTGTTTTAGAGTCTATAAGGCCTTAAAATTTTCTAGACTTGTTCTTAATATTTTGGCCATGGAAGACTTGTGTTATTATATAGTTTGTTCTCATAAAGAAATGTGTACTAGAATACGGAAAGTATAGGTAGTCTTGGGTAGTCCGACATCTAAATCTGTATCAAGCTAAATGTCGCAGAACGCAAGGCTTTACAATGCGTAAAATACCTTCGAAAACACGATATGAAGATTTTATCAAAAAAACAACAAACACAAAAACACGACATAAAACACGACAATAATAGCACATCACAGATAATGGTAGTTACAAACCCCGCTTGTTCTGATAGTTCGAAGCTAAATTCTGTTTTAAAGGTTGGGACATTTCTTTCAACACTTCTTTACAGATTGATGTCAATTTGCTCTCCAACTCGGGTGCTTTACTGAAAATGAAAAACGTGATGGATTGGTTGACTTAAGGCTTGGGGGCACGAGAAGTTTTTTTCGCGTTGGTGCATTGCAACATGCTCCATCCCACCAACCTAAAACACTTTCTCGTGTCTCCACCCCATTTTTCTTTCTACCAATAAAAGTGAAATCTCACTTTTGTTGGACAAAATCAGCGTGTCTTTTGGGTATTTCCCTCACTTTTTGTCCCATGAAATAAAATAAGAAACCATGAGACAAGCATTTTTTTCTTGTGTTGGTGGGAAGGAGCATGTTGCATTGCACCAACGCGAAAAAGACTTCTCGTGTCCCCAAGCCTTAACTAATTACATTTATAAAGTACAACTTTCAAAAACTTCCAGGGTGTTTATATTAAGTTCGATGACCTCAACGAAGAACACGAAGTAGTTTAGTCTGAATTTCAGACCTCTACAAAACCCCAGGTAGTATAGGAGCACAAATCCGTTAATGGATGCCAGCAGCCTAGATAAAAGTAGTTAGAAATCTAAACATCTTACCTAATCTAAAAATTCTACAAGCAATTAAATTTCACAATTACCTCAAGTCAAATGTACATTCTACAGTTTACATTACCTTTCCAGAAAATGGCCCTGGCAGAAAATCAGCACGAGAAGTTAGGATTATTTTTTAAATTATGGAGATTACATTTTAGAAAAATTCACTATAAAACATCGTTATATTTTACCTGATGAATATTTTGGTCATTGTGGCAACGTTTTCAACATCTGTTACGAAGTCCTAAAACAAAAGAATGAAAAAATCTTTAATAAACTAGGGGGGGGGGTAATTTCCTGGATGATGGGAAATGTACAGCTGAACATGTAAGGGAGATAATAAATTAAAATCAGGCTATTTAGAGCAAAGAGGGAATTTTTCTTTTGATCAGTTTTGATAGCTACATATTTTTTCTAAAATTAAAGGGCATAAAAGTACTGACGAAATTTGTAAACAAACCGTATGCAGCGGGATACAAGGGATGGCGTTTATAAGGCATAAAGGTCAAATGGAAACACAAAAAGATTTGTTGTACCTTAACAACCTTCGAATGTAATTGGCTTTCCTTTTGACATCTCGGTTGTATATTGTCGACGTCCGACTGTATCGAGTCTTGAAAAAGCTTTCGTTTTGGTATCAGCAGACTCGAGGAAGGATTCATTCTTACACTAAACGAGTTTTCCATAAACATATTCTGAGTTTCATTTGCGCATTGAAAACGATTATTATAATCCACTTCTAAACGAGCAGACTTTCGGCTCTCTGAAGACCCACAGTCGGCATCTTCTGACAAGTTCGTGTAATCAATACTGTTGACAATGTTAAGGACACCTTTTCCTTCTTTAGTTGACGGTGTTATAAGAATTTTCTCCTCGTCAGAAGAACGAAGGATACTCGATTGATGATGTACAGAGTCCACTATTGGAGTATTCTGTCCTTCCTCTCTGGTTAATTTCTTAGGGATCTCTACCAGTGCAACTTTCGCTTCATCTTGTACGGAGCACGCTTTATACTTTACTTGAGAAATCTTTGTTTGATTTTTGACAATTGCAAGAATTTCCGCTGGTGTCAATGCTTTGTTAGCCTGTTCGATGCGACAAAGAGGGTGACTTTCTACGGGTGTAACAGTGATGTCTTTTTCCATTTTAATCCGAACGGGAGAATCAGATTTACTGAATTCCGACTTTGGTAGTTGATCTAATGACAAGGTGCTCTTGACAGGTTCATTACATATTTCAAAGTTCTTTAAATTTGGTGATTTCGACGAAAGATATGGAAGGCTATCAGCAGATTCGAATAATTTGTCGATTCTAGGAAAGGAATCGTTTTCGGTGTATAAAGATTCGTTTACGTTTGATGTGAAAACTTTCATCGTCTTTTCATATTGACATTTAAGGGATGGATAATCGGATTGAAGATTGTAGTTGTCCCATGATTCAGAATTTTCTGTCGTTTTATTATTATACGGACCAAACCAAATATCTTTGGATTTAATATTCGTCCACCCGTTCCATTGGCTTTCAATCAATTTTGCAATTTTCAAATCAGAGAAACTTTTCTTATGATATATCTTCATGTGTGTTTTAAAAATGTCACCACTACATATATATTCTTTACATTTACGTTTGGGGTAAAGCAAAGGTATATGTTCGCCTCCATGTTCTTTGATACATTGTTTCATGGTCACATATTTGTTCAATTCGTGTTTCAACCCATGCTCCTTTCTCAAATGTATGACTAACTTGTGTTTACGAAGGAATTGTGAACCACATTCAAGACAATGAAACCAAGGGTCATCATTTTCATTGGCGTTCTTCGTCAAATCACCAGAAGAAGAATCGATTTCTCCGGATTCAAGACCGTTGGTTATCTCAGTGTGTCCAGGAATGTTTAGTTGTTCTTTAGATTGGTTATTACCTTCATCCACGTATATTCTATGGGGCTTTGGGCCAAAGAGGTTTTGTTTTCCCATTAGCGGCAATGATTTGATTTCTAAGTCACCAGCTAAAACTTTACTAGAAATATTTTGATGTTCCATAGCTAAAACATTGTTAAGACATTCAGGTGGATGGTTTCTTTGGGGATTTTGTGTAGAGAATTTGAGATTTTGAATTACCAGTGGTTCAATCTTTTTAGCTTTAGGTTCAATAGTTTTAACAAATAATTCATCATTCTCTAGCTTTTCACTCCGTAAGACAACCTCTTCACCAGGATTAACTGCATTTATTTTTTCAGATTGTTTTTTAAAAAGGGTTGGATGTTTTGCTGAAAATTCCATTTCTTCAATAAGTTCAATATTTGCAGAAGATTTGCTGTAGATACAATTTGAATTTTCCACGATGTTGAAGATTTCACTTTCAAAAATGTCGAACGTGTTTTTATTAGATTCAATTTGATCACCATAGGTAGACAAGGTCGATTTTCTGGAGGGCGACTCGATCTCAAATCTCTTTGTTAACGTTATTTCAATATCTGATTCGTCTGTGTCATCTTTTACATTGTGTCCAAATCTCTCATCATCTCCTTCAAACAACTTTGAGTTTCCCATTGGTGATAAAATGATTTCTCTTGACTCGATCACATCAACATCTTCACCATTCACAGGTTTACATTTATCTATTTTTTTGTTTAGAATATTCGAGGATTCTATTTCTTCAGGTTCGACATTAATGCGCTCACATTCGTTTAAAAATTTTGATTTCTTTACTGGCGGTGAAACAATTTCTCCAGGTTCAAGCCCACTCATTTTTTCAAAGTCAGAATCCTGTTCATAATGTACGTCCGGATTTGGTATCTCCTTTGTCGCTGATTGATCAATACTGTCGTGATTACGTTTCTCTCCGATGTTTAAAATGCTTGGTGTCCCCGATGACAAATTCTCATCAATTTTTCGTCGGAATTCTTGATCAGTCGGCGATTGTTTTGATAATAAATGGCTGGTCATGGTTGCGGATCTATTATTAATGGTGCTATTACATTTTTGAGATTTCTCTGATAAATACTCTGTGGTGGAAATTGAGGTTGTCTTTGTACGATAAGCTGATTTTGAATTCTCATCGTCACAAGGAGATTCACCGTCTAAAAATAATGATCTTTGACCAATAGCACTGTTAGCATTTTTCCTTCTATTTAGATAAGACCGGTCGTCGGTTGAAACGCAAGGATATTCTCCGTTTCTGACGGTCACATTGCTGTTATTCCCAGTGACCGTTGAGAAAGTTCGTCTACTCATTTCCGAAAGTAGGTTAGTATCAGTTGTTCGAGCGGAGAGACTGGAATCTAGGTTATTTCTACGGGTGCATCCGTATAAGATCGTGGCGTTTTTAAGATGATAAGAGGCGGGCGGCTGGTATGAATTTCGTATCGAATACGCTGGTAAAAGACGGCCTAGTGTATCAAGTTGATTAGCGGTGACTGATTTTTGGCCCCAATACTTAAGCTCGAGTTGATCCATGAGGCTGAGGGCGGCCATACGGTTCATATCGTGACTCTTCTGCATGTGATCGATAAACCACGCCCAACAAAGCCAGACGTTACATATCTCGCAAGGGATTATGGTATGTTGACCTTTGTGTCTTGATTTGCAAAATTGTATTCGATCCAGTTTGGAGGCTTCGAAAACTGCTTCTCTGATCCCGTACCTAACAACGAAAAAGTCGAAAGATGAGACTCCATACCTCGAAGACACAACGCGAAATTTGCTCAGTTATGACAATATCGAGTTGTAGGGTTTGTTAACTAAAGACATCTCCCCTTGGAATTTCAACTTAAAGTTGCCAATCCCTTTGAAATTCTAAGCAATTATAAATCTTGGATTTTCTACTATTAAGAATTTGGCTTGTATTTAGTGATATTTTTTATATACCTTACCCAAATCAGAACAACAATTAGACTCCCTTGAAATTTGGTGCAATTTGGCGGAATTTATTTTGGCGATTTAATAAAATTTCTAAATTTGGCGAGAATTAATTTTGGCGAACGACCCATTTTTGTTCAATATTTTAGCTGAAAAAAGAGGAAGAAAAGGGTTTTTAGGAGAAATAAAAACTAAATTGAAAGGAAATCAAATTTGGCGAATGACCAATAAATTTAGATTGCTTTCCGCCAAAATTTCTTCCCTTAAGGCATTTATTTATTTAGATCAGATCATTAGGTTCAAAATCACCAGCTCTTATAGAATAAACAATGACTACTGAAAATGTTTACCCATGGACAACAATGAAGTGATCTTTGAGGTTTTGATGGCCATTGACAGGCACTCCGCAATGTGGGCACTGGTACCTAACGACAAAACTATCACTACGTTGTCTTCTCGATCTGTTACGCGATCTGTTTGTCTTGATATAAACAAGGTTTTGTATTCCATTCTCGTTGCATTGTGCCATCTGTAAAAAAAGGTATTTTGATATCTTTATTATATACCCAAGTAAAAAATATTCTGGTCTCTTGTCAGTGGTTGTTAAATCCACTGAAGTTAGGAACAAGGTATTTCCAAGAGTCGATTAGGGTGACTAAAACTTCACTGTTGCTTTCCTGAAGAGTTAAAAAAATGGTACTTGACACCTCCCTGATTAATGCTCAGTAAAGGGGCTAAGTGGTGTAATCCAGGGAGAAAGAGTGGCGCCCTCCCCTACCTTCTGGTAAGATAGCTATCGTGCCTCCATCCTGCAGTCACAAGACTTACTTACTTACAACCACTAAACTAAAGTATATAAGGAAGTTGCGTCAAAGTCAACGTATAGCTGTTGTTTTAGGGGAGGGGCTTTTTAGGTTTCTATTCATTTGTAAAGACAATCGAGGACACCCTTGAAAGATATCCTCAACAATTATTTCTTTAATTGGCTTTATAAAAGTAAAGATAAGAGAATCACCCGATCACCCGGGGGAGGGGGTACTAGGGTTGGCGGATGAGGGGTATGTGCGGATGGGACCCTTAGAGAGACTTTTTTTAAAAACTCCCTACCCTTAGAGAGACTTTGAAAGGTTAAAAAACTGATCACCGTCTGCACATACCCAGCACTCATTTTTGCCTAAGTACACCCCCCGGAGAATCAGTATTATTTAGGACATTGACTGAACAAAGAATTTCATAGAAATTAAAATAGATAACTACCTGTTGATTATTATTCGCTGCAATTGTTGGTGGACCCATTTTGATTTTGATAGATATTACTCAACTGATCAGCCATTCATATTTTTCTTTCATTTTTGAATCTAATTATTTCCTATTAGAAATGAAAGCGATTAAATTGTTAAGCATGCTAAATCAAAGTCAAATACAAATACATAAATTCTCTGTTCACGCTGTATAAAGTTACTTGGGAAAAGTAAAAAAAACAGAGTCATACATATATACTTTTTTTCACTTTAAATTACAAAAACTGCCAAAAATTTGGTACAAAAAATAGTGTATTTGATATGTCGTAAAAATGAAATTTAGCATTAAAACTAATACCCCCTTCAAAATCGATGTAAAAACTATTTTGATCTCAATTACACAGCTGTATGATCTACAGGCCTTGAAGATGGTGAACTCCCGGAATAAGCTTTAAACTTTCTCTAAAATATTTTGACGATTTCTGAAAGATTAAAAAATTAAAACTCGAAATCCAATTCATGATTTGATAAAAAAATGTTCTACAAAAGTTAAGCATGAAAATAATAAATTTGTTGATAAAAACGCGAAAAATACATCTAAAAACTGAACAAAAATCTTAAAGTATTTATCCCAACTTCAAAATAAAGTGCTAATTCAAGTTTCTTTGAAGTGTGGTAGTTAGCTTAACTTTTTTTAATTCGATAATCGCCACAAATTAAAATTGACACTTATTAAAAGACAACTATCATATGGAACATAGCACTTCAACCCAATAAATGTCCATTTATATGCTTCACCCAAATATTTTTAGAACTCGTGTAAATTTATTATGCATAGACCTATTTACAATGAGATTGTGTTGTGATTTATTTCTTCTGAGCTCCACTGCTTATTTTGAAAGGTTTTGAAAGCTCACCCAAGACATTCTTACAAATTGATGTCAATCGGTCTTTTAAATCAGGTGCTTGCCTAAAAATGTAGAAATAGCAAAATTCTGAACACGAGGCTCAGATTTAGGCCCTCAGAACAATAGTTAATATTCTGTTTGGACTATGAAGAATCTCAAGAACAACCCAAAACGTTAGTCTCAACTTGTGTCGACTCTTGAAAAAAGAATGTGTTCTATGTGTATTTTACAGAACATAATCCCTTACCTGATAAACAATTTCGTCATTGTAGCAATACTTTCGACGTCTTGTACAAACCCCTACAAGATTGAAAATATAAAGTTTAGCTACTCGTTTTAAACCTGCTGAATAATAGAATAATTTCTTCATACAATTAAAACATTGCTAATAAGCGAAAAGAAAGAAAGATAAGTTTTAGTCTCTAGTAAAAGTAAATCTTCCCAGGTCTCTTCATCTTCATTTGTATGGAAACAACAGTTTTCTCTTACAAAAGGGATAGTATATAGAATAAGTATCATTACCTCGAGATCAGATGATGTTCTTGGGCCAACCTCTTTCGGTTTTGAGCAGTTTGTACACAAGTTGATTGGAGGTGCCTTTGAAATATCGTTATCTGATGCTTGTGTTGCGATAGAAGCATTCTCAACGAAATTCGTTTCGATTGTTTGGGTCAACGTGGAGGTATATTCTTTATCGGGTGCATCTTCATGAGTGTTGGGCATAATATTCACAGATGTACAACTTGAATGTAACGCAGCTTTAATCTCCAACGATTGACACAGCTTTGATCCTTTGGCTTCAACAGCTTCCGATTTGATTAGATTTGTAAATTGATTGTCTTTTGCTTCAGTTTGAGCAGGTGTAGCTATCGTTCGTGTCAGTTTTGCTGGTGCAGTAGCCTTCGTTTGAGATCGCTTTGCAGCTGGAGTTACCTTCGTTACGGATGGTTTCGCTGTTGGAGAAGCCTTCGTTATAGATGATTTTGCTGGAAGAGTAGCCTTCGTCTTGCTTGGCTTTGCAGCTGGAGTTGCCTTCGTTACGGATGGTATTACAGCTGGAGTTGCCTTCGTCTCGGTTGGTTTAGAAGCTGGAGTTGCCTTTATTACGGATGGTTTAGAAGTTCGAGTTGCCTTCGTTACGGATGGTATTACAGCTAGAGTTGCCTTTGTCTTGGTTGGTTTAGAAGCTTTTGCAACTGGGGTTGCCTTCGTTGCGGATGGTAGTACAGCTGGAGTTGCCTTCGTTACGGATGATTTCGCTGTTGGAGGTGCCTTCGCTACGGATGATTTCGCTGTTGGAGGTGCCTTCGCTACGGATGATTTCGCTGTTGGAGGTGCTTTCGCTACGGATATCTTTGCAGCTGGAGTTGCCTCTATTACGGATGGTTTTACAGCTGGAGAGATTTTAGTCTCGGTTGTTTTAGAAGTTGGAGTTGCCTTCGTTACGGATGGTTTCGCTTTTGGAGGTGCCTTCGTTTCGGATGGTTTTGCAGCTGGTGTTGCCTTCGTTACGGATGGTTTCGCTGTTGGAGGTGCCTTTGATTCGGTTGGTTTAGAAGCTGGAGGTGCCTTCGTTACGGATGGCTTTGCAGCTGGAGTTGCCTTCGTTACGGATGGTATTACAGCTAGAGTTGCCTTCGTTACGGATGGCTTTGCAGCTGGAGAGGTTTTCGTCTCGGTTGTTTTCGCTGTTGGAGGTGCCTTCGTTACGGATGTTTTTGCAGCTGGAGTTGCCTTCGTTGCGGATGGTTTTGCAGCTGGAGAGGTTTTAGTCTCGGTTGTTTTCGCTGTTGGAGGTGCCTTCGTTACGGATGGTTTTGCAGCTGGAGGTGCCTTCGTTCCGGATGTCTTTGCAGCTGGAGTTGCCTTCGTTACGGATGGTATTACAGCTGGAGTTGCCTTTGATTCGGTTGGTTTAGAAGCTGGAGGTGCCTTCGTTACGGATGGCTTTGCAGCTGGAGAGAATTTCGTCTCGGTTGTTTTCGCTGTTGGAGGTGCCTTCGTTACGGATGTTTTTGCAGCTGGAGTTGCCTTCGTTACGGATGGTTTTGCAGCTGGAGAGGTTTTAGTCTCGGTTGTTCTCGCTGTTGGAGGTGCCTTCGTTACAGATGGTTTTGCAGCTGGAGAGGTTTTAGTCTCGGTTGTTTTCGCTGTTGGAGGTGCCTTCGTTACGGATGGTTTTGCAGCTGGAGGTGCCTTCGTTCCGGATGTCTTTGCAGCTGGAGTTGCCTTTGTTACGGATGGTTTTACAGCTGGAGTTGCCTTTGATTCGGTTGGTTTAGAAGCTGGAGGTGCCTTCGTTACGGATGGCTTTGCAGCTGGAGTTGCCTTTGTTACGGATGGTTTTACAGCTGGAGTTGCCTTCGTTACGGATGTCTTTGCAGCTGGAGAGGTTTTAGTTTCGGTTGTTTTTGCAGCTGGAGTTGCCTCTATTACGGATGGTTTTACAGCTGGAGAGATTTTCGTCTCGGTTGGCTTAGCAGTTGGAGTTGTCTTCGTTGTTGATGGTTTTACAGTTGAAGGAGCATTCGTCTGGGTTGATTTCGTTGTTAGAGTAGCCTTCATGTTGGTTGGTGTTGCTGAAGGAGAGATTTCCGTCTTGGTTGGTTTTATAGCAGTAGTGGCCTTCGTTATGGTTGGTTTTGTTATTGGAGTAGCTTTCATCTGGACTGGTTTTGCAGACGGAATAGTTTTAGTCTGGCTTGCCTTTGTTTGATTTGGTTTAGCAGTTGAAGTATTCTGCATTGGCTTTTCAGCTTGAGTTGCATTGGACTGAGATAACTTTGTAGCAGAAGCTGCTTTCGTCTTTGTTGGTTTTCTTTCTGGATATGCATTGGCTTTGGTTGGTTTTTCAGATGTAGTTGCATTGGTTTTAGTTGGTTTTTCAGATGTAGTTGCATTGGTTTTGGTTGGTTTTGCAGCTGGAGTTGTCTTGGTCTGGGATGATTTCGTAACTAGAGTTACTTCCGTTTGTGGTGGTACTGCATTAAGAGTAGTTTTCGTCTGCGGTGGTATTACATTTGCAGTTAGAATAGCTGCCGTGTATGTTGGTGTTGGTGATGCGTCTATTGCTTTGGATGGAGGTTCTTCAATTTGGGACGGCTGCGTGGTTTTAACCAGTTTGGTATCAACTGGATTTGGCGTAGACGACTCCGTATATTTATTTGGTAGTGTGATTTTCTCTTGGACGGGTTGGTGAGGATCCATGGCTTTTGGTTCGCTTGCAGGCTGGAAAGATTTCTCTTTTGAAAGTTCTAAAGCTACTGAATCTGGATTCTCCACAAAGTGTTTACATTTGCTCTGAGTAGGTGAATATTGTGGATTTTTTTCTGATGAATTAGGGGATTGGAAAATATCAACGTTACATTGTGATGGCTTGACGGTCTTTGCCTCGATTTGATTGGGGGTCTTCTGTTGAACGTTTATCTGAGATATTTCCGAGATTTCACATGGAGTGGATATTTTCTGATTCGGAGGTTCAGACTTTTTTGCTTCTTCAGTTATTAGAGAGTCGGTATCTAACGGTTCTGGTGAATCTGGCGTTTGTAATCTCTCATCAATAGCTGCATAATCAATCTTATTCCATTGTATATCTTTCACCTCTTTCGAACCGAACTTAATTTCTTTAGCAACAACAGCAATACCATCCCAATAATACTCTAAATACTCATTCATCAAAGCATATATCTGACAATATTTCATTTTATGTTCATTTAGATAATGATTAACAAATCGAACATTACAAAACCAAACATTGCAAATTTCACATGGCAAAGGTGTGTGTATCCCACCATGGTCTACATTACAACGATCAACTTGTTGCTGTTTGAGTGTTTCAAATGTCGCTATCTTAGTATCGTAATAGTGATAAAATGCTAAATGGTGTATCAAATAAGTCGCTAAAGAGAAATATTGACCTTCGCAATGAGGACATTGATAGAGAAATTTTGCTCCAGTCGTCCTTTGGATTGTCCTATGTTCAGTTGGAATGGAATCGAGTGAACAAAGCCCTGTTAGTGTGTGTGAATCCTTCGACTTCAATTCTAATGTGGATAGTTTAACTCTTGCATTACGTGGATTTGGAGGTTTCTTGTCTTTGGTAGCTAGTGGTTTGGTAGGATGTGAATCTTTGTTCGTTGGTTGTTCTAGAGGTTTTTTCAATACCGTTCCAGTTCGTTTTGCAAGCTGTACGACTTTGCCTGATGTTAGTTTTATAGTTGTTAAGTTTTTGACATTTGATGCTTGTGAAGGCTGTACGGGTATTTTTGTAGAGGTAGTGGAAGCATTTATAGATTGTTCGTCAGCTGATTTTGAAACGTCCTTTAAAGGTTCGGTAACTTTTATCTGGTTCGATTTCGTAGGCTCATGGTTAATTTGTTTTACATCTTGCTCATTAGATGCAGACTTTTGTAAATCAGTAAAACGTTTAGAACTTTCGGATGAATTTGTCACATTTACGGAATCGATTACTTTTTCAGTTTTTGATTTCTTTGTTTGAATTTCTTCATCTTGAGGAAGAGAAGCAATATCTAAATTTGTTCGTTTGCGAGAATTGATAGTTTCCTTATCCTCCTTCTCACCCTCCTCATCGCTACTCATAATCTCAATAACTTCAATTTTAACAGTTGCAGGTTTTAAACGATTCTTGCTAATAATGTCAATATCAACTGCTGAATCAGTCGTTTCCCTGCTTTCGTTTATAGAGTCAGTCTTCTGACCGATGTTCAACAGTGTTTTATTGATATTTGACATATCCTCAATCTCCTTTGCCATTTTTGCAATCTCTTCTGGCGATTTTTCTGGTGATACAGCTAGAGTTTCAGTTGCAGTTTTCTGTGCTTTCTCAAATGTCTTTCTAACCTCGTTTGACTTTTTCCCAGGTGTAGCAACACCAGATTTAATTTGCTCTTTTGTTTTTGTTGTCGTTGTCGTAGTTTTATGTTTCAATTTTGATTGGTTTAGCAGATCCGTAGCTTTTCTTTTTAACTTCGATGGTCTAACCACAACATTTCCATACTGGTCAAGTTTTTTGGCTGTGATTCTGTGACCTGCCCAATATTTCTGTATCAAGTCTTTAATATCAGCTCCTATCATCGTCATACGATGTGATTTCTTGATATGTTGAATAAGGGTAGGTTCACAAAGCCATATCTCACAACGATCACACGGTAGGATAACATGTTGTCCATGATGCTTAGCTTGACAGTATTGTATACATTCCTGTTGTTTTTGTTCAAATCTAGCATTATGACGTAAATAATCGTGCTCCAATTGTAAATGTCCCGTTAAGTCTGACTGCTTCTCCTGGCAGATATGGCACTGGAAAATCGCATCTTTCTTTACTTCGTTGTTGGTTTTCTTACGTTCATACTGATGTACCTTTTTCAAATGGTTTCGTAAGTCTGTTAGTTTCTTATCACAAAAAGGGCATTTAATAAGCTTCTTTTTAACGACAGGTTCATCTCTCACAGTCTCTGGGATGTCACTTTCGTTATATGATCGTTTCCCATGTGTCCGACTGGTATAAGTTCTAGATCGATCTCGTGAGTGTTCTTCATAATAACTGTTCTCAAAATCATGGTAATTATTTTGACGTCTATAATTATTTCTCATGTCTGGATTGTTGTGAAAATATGGTGCCGTATCAGTTGGGTAGTTATGAAGATAATCCTTTCGAAGATCTGGTTGATGGTTATTGATGATATCTTGTCTGTTACCGACAGTGATCGGCTGATGAAAATTTCTAGCATTTAAACCAATGAGATTATTCGGATTCGTAGGTGTATGAAGGGCAACACAGTCGATTAACACAGTCGGAGGTCCCATGACTTTTACCAAGAAGGTGGCTCTTCTTTGTTCAAATTTCTTGTTGTTATTTTTGAATGATGTTTAAATATTTTCTCTGTAAAAAGATAAAATGAAGAATATTATTTTTTTTACAAATAAAAGAACAAGCAAGTACATTAAGTAAAAAATCACAAATTTAGAACACTCTTTTTGAGTCACCGGTCGTAAGTAGTCCAGTGGCTTATCACAATAAGTCATAGACTGGATTCGTTTATAATGCGTGTAATACAGTAGTACAGGCGTTATATGATAATACGATTATTGTTACGGGATTTAGTTTCCAGTCTTCCCTCCATTACTTTTTGCTTTTTTTCTACTATGTGTGAATTAGTCGTCTACAAAATAATAACAAAGAGTCCTGGTTACGTTTTCAGAAAGTGGATTTTTTATGATTAAGATAGTAAACTCCGGTAGTTCTTCAAACCTTAGTAAAAAACATTGAAGTATTAAGAAAGATTGTCAGGTTATGTAGTTTTTAATTCAGGGTGCAGATGTACGATATAATATACACATTTTTTTATGAGCAACCGAGTTGCTAATGGTCCAGCCTTGGATGGTTAAAGAAAAAGCACCTTGGCTCTGGCAACCTAGCCCTGAAACTGATCAACGGGAGAACAACAAAAAAGAGAGGCCTTTTTGGCATTAAAACGTGTACCAATGGTATTTGAATAATGTTGGACACAAAATAAGGTAAAAAGCCAAATTCTTTTAAGCTAAAAATCCATAAGTAATTTTTTGGCTGAAATCCGAAAAATTCCTAGTAAGTTAAAAAGAAATTGTGTATACTGAGTCGTATTTTAGCTCCTAACTTTCACTGTCTGATCAACACTGCTTCTATTTTTCTGGTAAAGATGACAGGTGACTCATGGGTAGCAGGAAGTGCTTACTCTTTGGTACCACACCTGACTTCAGGCTCTGCCTTCATTTTGCCGCAAATTTGATTTGATTTGTCGTTTTTTGTTTTCTTTTGTTCATTTTGGTTGATTTTACTGGATATGTCTTTAATATGTTTTTAATTTTTATTTTACGTTCTTTTAGATTACCATTTTTTCTCGGAATAAGTATTTGATGTCCATTAGGTATTGACGCTAGCTAGTAAAGCTCAGTGACATTGGCCACGGCTGTAACTATTAGGTCCTATAGTTGTACCAACTGAAATAAATTGATAACGATAATAAATGAGTTAGCTTTTAACAAGTCTGTACAAACAAAGGTTGTTTTTTGGAACATAGGTGGCTCTCAGTAATATTTAAACCTCAAGTCAGAAGGGTTCTTGTCAGGACTATTTTCCGATGAGGGGTGATACAGGTATACAAAAATATACAATAAGCTTTAATATGCTTAGAATACTATGAAATCGTGGTTTTCGTCAAGTAAATCAGTCCGTCTACGTCAAAATTCAATACTATGAAGGAAGAAAACTCAAAGCTTTTCACAATGTTCTTTCTTCAAAGTAAAATCTTTTTCGTCTCGTCTAGTCGTGATAAGTGGAAATTAATGATCAAAATGAATGGATGGATGAATGAATGAATGGAATACGAATATCTATTTTTGACGATGGTGCTAAATATGTAAACAAAAACAAATGTATTAAAATTTAAATGATAACATAATACCGGTAATGACCAGATATTATTAACGCTGCATTTCAAAAATTTACAAAAATATATATCTTAATACACCTTTCTACGGTTAGCTGCTTCGTATAAAAAGTCACCAAAATCTCGAGTAAACAGATGGTTTTCATTGGCTAAAAGCAAAAACATAAACAAAAAAATGCGCAGCGTATGAGAAAAATGTGCTTTCTGTGCTCTTACTCTGGACATTTTTTTGTTAATGTTTTTGCTTTTAGCCAATGAGATGGTTTGTTTACTCATAATTTTGGTGACTTTTTATACGAAACAGCTAACCGGAAAAAGGTGTATTCTTTAACAAAGAAAAGGTCGGGGTAAAATCTATTTTACTATTCTAAACTTAACAGTAAAACGAGTCATCATAATGTGAAATTATGTTAAACATTCATATATTAAAAAATAATCTTTCTGGAAGTTATAAATCGTTTAAAAATGACTTAGTGGTTGTGAAGATAATAATCGATAAATTGAAGAATACCAATAAATGTATTAATATTGGCGGGATTTAATTTTGCGGATCGCAAAATTCGAATAAGATATATTTTGGCGGGTGGGGAAATTTTAGGCACTTGTAAATCAAAAACTACTTGGTATCTTTTAATATTTTTTACTTAAAAATGCTGATTTCAGATAGAATTTCTATCCTAAAAAGATTTTGTTAAATTCGGCGGGTATTGAATTTGATGGACGCTCAATTAAAAATATTTTGGTGGGTATTTCACTTGGCAGATTTAACCAAAAACCGCCGAATCCACCAAATTTAATCTTCACCAAAAATAATACACTTCAGGTATACATAAGAGTTAATTGAGGCCACTAGACTCATCTTACTAGTAGTGCTTTAGGTCATATGGAAATAGCTATTCACTTGTTTAAATCTGTTTCAATACCTTCACTTAAACACCCGAAACATTTTGTTGCGTTTGCTAGTTTGTTCGCACCTGGATTTTATTGGATTATTCATCAGATGGGTTTTTAAAAATGGAGCAAAATAAAAACATAAAACAAAAAGTAATCGAAAACGTATAAAAATATATGGAACATGATTCGTTAAAAAAATTGTCATAAAATCCTTTATATATGTTGTATAAAATTATCTGATGAGAGAAACCTATCATACATTACTTGGAGCACATTGATTTGATTGGCCCAGAAAGCTCCCCCAATACTCCTTTACAAAGGGCCACCAAATCATTCTCCAAATCTGGTCTCAACCTGAAAGGAATTTCAAAAATACAAACTTTTAGCAAAGGTTTTATCAAATTTATTGCCATGATAGGTAAAATCTCTTTCGAGGTAGAGAGTAATTTGTTGAACTATTTAACATTTTACTTGAAAAATTGTCCAGATTATTCACCGATAAAGTGCAGATTGCCAATATGAAAGAAATTGTTGCCTCGCCAAATCCATTTTTTTCAAGTTTTTTTTTTCGCCAAAATTAGTTCTCGCTAAAATTAGTTCACGCAACAATTAGCTAACGCAACAATAGACCATTTGGCAATGATTTCAAAACGAGGCAAGTGATGTTCGTGACGTAATTTATGAAGTGATCTATTGTTCAAACTCATACCTGATAAACATCTTGGTAACTGTTGAAACATGCTGTGCATCATCTTTGAATTCCTAATGTTGAAAAAAAATTTCAAGAATAAAGTATATATGGATAAGCGAAAATTACTCGTAAAATTAAATTTGAGCACCAGTTTTTTCAAAATATTGTAGTATTGTTCATTGAGAGAAATGATATGGGACTTAAAAATATTGTTGGTTGGTCTAACCTAAGGCAAAAAAAAAATAAAAATGGCGAAAAACTTGATCGAAAAAATCCAAAAAGCTTGCTGTTTCTCCAGCAGTAATCGTCCCTTCTAGCGATTTATAGTTATGTAGAATTGCATAACAAACCGTTGACGAGATATAACGATTTCAAAATCGAAAAAAGTGCTGACTCAGTCGTCGTTTTTGGGACTTTAGAGGTCATATCTCGGGACAACGTGGTCCAAATTTCAAGACAAAGTTTCAATTCGCAAACAAATTCATAACCCGCGCTAGATCTTTGACATTCCTTTATAAATGTTTTTGTATGAAAATAATATAGAGAAATGAAGCAAAACCTCAAGAAAATCGGAAAAATGACCGGTGTACAGACAGTTAACTCTCGCTGATTCCAAGTCACACGGGAAGAGTAATTTGTTCGAATTACAGAGAAACTCGAATTATAGAGAGATTCGAATAATAGAAATTCGAATTAGAGAGAGTCCACTGTATTGCCAAAGGTAAACGGGGTGCCGAGTATGTGCGTTTGGAAAAATTTTCGCAACTTTTTTCGCTGCGGGCGTAAACTGTTGCTCTAAGCAATCTCAAATAGCTTAAACAAGGCATTGGAAGGTCAAAGTTAGCGAGAATAAGATCACAAAGAGTGCAGGAAACATTTCATTGAAATTTCATGTCACAGAAAGTTTTTTTTGTAATCTTTTGGCAACGCAGAAATTTTGGTCTAAGAAATGTCAAACAGCTTAAAAAGAGACCTTTAAAAGGTCACACAGGGTGAGGGTTAGAGAAACTCCATACCCCTTCACATTCTATTGGGAAAACTTTGACCTTTTTGGTCAATTTTTTTATGTTTTGGGGAGAGGGCGACCGGCCACATACTACCGTTCCCGTGGATACGCCACTGTAAAACCCTGACCCTAAGCATGAAGGCAATAAAGATAAATGGAGAAAAAGTCTTTTTTGCTAACAAGGATGTCACGTTGAATACCTTAAGGGAAGAAATTTTGGCGGAAAAAAAAATTAGCGGATTTGGCGGATTTCAGACAAATCCGCCAAATTTAAGTTCCAGCAAAAATTTATTTTTTCGGCCATCCGCTAAATTAATTTTTTTTCATTTTATGTCAGATTTTTAACAATTTACCCCCGAAAAGAATGCGATATCAATGTTTTCACCCTGACTTTGGATCTAAAAATCCAAAAAAATATTACTGGAAAAGTAATACTTTATGAAAATATTCCAATCCTTTTCGTTGTTTTGATAACCCTTAGAGGGGCTAAGCAAAGTGAAAACCCCTGTTTTAAAGGCACGCACATAGACAACGCCCATTTTTTTTTTGCAAAAGTATCCTCCCATCCCAAAAGTATTCCACGATAAAAACAGGTTTCCTGGCATACTTCCAGTATTTTGGTCGAAGTTTGAGAGGTTGAGCCCGATGTGACAATCCGTCTGATGGAAAGTGACGTCATTGGTTGCCATAGTAACGACTATAATAATCTGTCAAAATCGAAAATGTTTTATACCAGTCGGAAGGACATGAATAAGTGATCAAAATGTCTGAAAATAAGTATATTATCTCGAGATACGAAAGAAACAAGGCTTACTCTTAGGTGCCAAATAAACGGGGGGGTTCGAATAAACGGGAGGGGGGGGTGGTTTGGAAAAATTTTTCAAATTAAATAAACGGGGGGACCGAATTACCGGGGGGTTGGAAAATGGACCTTAAAAAAACCCTAAAAGGGTCAAAATAGACTAGATTGAGGCTTTTTAGAGTAAAACAAGGAACTTTTCTTTTGGTAGCTGGGAATTTTTTCAAAAATTAATAAACGGGGGGGTCCTAATAAGGTCCGGGGGGGTTGGAAAAAATCGAAAAATTGACAAGTGGGGAGGCCCGTTTCATTTGACATCCTAAAAATGATAATAACAACAACTTTAACAAATGGTCGAAATTCAATTTTGTTTTATTCATTCCAAAGGAAATCTTCCAAGATAACAGAAATATTCAAGCAAACAAGTTCAAAAATCTATCTATTCAAAAGAGTAAACAAGCCAAAAATGTGTTTACTTTGATCGGATTTATTTTAGCGAGATTAATTTCTGCGAATCATCGTTTTCAGATATTTCGTGTGAATTTAAATTCGCAAATCACTGATCTCACGCGATTTCGCAAGAAAAATTTGCGACAACACCAAATTAATCCGATTTACGTAGTCTGGAATGTGCAGGTTTGGCAAGTGTGAGTTCGGCAAATTGCATAGAATTGCAGCGCTAACCTATTATTTATAAATCGATTCTAAAATAATTTTTATGACGTCATCGAGCCTCATTTCTTCCATATCTCGTGACATAACTTATTTTCAGTTGTGATCTTTTATTTTGATTAGTATTATATAGTTTTCTAAGCTCTTTGACTAGAACAAACATTTTTCGATTTTGATAAATTTTATATTGGTTGCTATATGATAACCAATGACGTCGCTCAACATGGCAACGGTTGGTCGAACCAGACCACACCTTTCAAATTTTTATACTTAACACTTTTAAGCAACAATAATCAACCATAAAATCTCTTTGCACAAGCTGCTGTGAAGCAGAAAGACATTGTAGCCTCTTCTTTCTACTGTACTTGTAGATTTCCACACAAATCCAACGCCGTTACGTAATTCATATAAAATTATCAATGTGTTCTTTCGTCAAAGGGTTTCGTAGAAATCGAGTGCTGACAGCGTTAACTTTTCCCACCAGAATGACTATCTATGCCAGTTGGATAGGGTATTAGTCAATTCAGTTCTCTTTGCTGGGTCGATAGTGTTGGTTTGCTTTCGCTTTAAGGAAACGTTTCCTCCAAGTAATATTTTGATCATATCATGTCCCTCACTTTTTACAATGTCAAAGCTTAGCACTATAGTATACAGTACAATCTTTCAAACAACGAACCAGTAAAACCGTGTAAACTAGCACAGAAATGTCAATCCAAAGCAAGGTAACCATATTCGATAAACATTTAGTAATAATTTTAGATATCAACAAATATTAGTGTCCACATTAAAATTAAAATTCATCATCACATCTAAGTACATCTACCTCTAAAAAATTGTAGTATAACTCTAATAATAAACTGTTAATAATCAACAAAGTTGAAAAGGTTCCTCATGGTGTTTACCCACACACAAAAGGTCTAAAGTAAAGGTATCTTTATTTGACCGTAGCGCAGTGGTAAAGCTGTTCAACCCTAAGTCGGGTCTTACAAAGCCTACGTACAAAAAAGGTACTTGATGTCCCTCAGCTTGATGCTCAGCAATTAAAAGAAGGATCGAGGTTAAGTGAAGCAATCCAGGGAGAAAGAGTGGCCCCTCCCCTACCTTTGGGTAGATAGCTATAGAAAGTAGAGCCTTTAATGATGTACAAAGGAAGCGTTTTCCGGGCCATTAAATTTTTGGCTCATTGGAATAAATCCACAAAATCAATTCGATTAAAGTTTATTACAAAGAATAAAAACCCCTGAAAACTCGAGGATGTAATGTTTCATCTAATGACAACCGACGGAAGTATCCAAGAATATCATTCAGAACCAATTATCCATTTGTTCTCACAATAGTAATCAACCATTCAAGTACATAACTATCAATACTCGATTTCTACAAAATATCCTTTGACGTGCTTTATATCACCAACGTGAATTCTTATTGTATTAAGCGATCCTTTTCTTTAATGTTGGTGTTGAAAGTGCGCTTTGATTGGTTGGAGTTATCATCGTTTTCTGTTCATTAATTAATGCGATATGTTGAAAAATGTCTCAACTTCAGCTCCTTGGATCAATTTCATTTGTATTTTGTCCGTATAAGCCTTCTTTTGTAATCGAAAGCTGATCACAATAAACACTTTTGATGAGTGTCAGAAACTCTTCAAGAATCCTGATATTCATAAAAGAATGGTAACCTAAAGTTCCTCTAAAAATCAAAGAATTAGATTGAAAATAAACAATGAAGAGTAAATGAGTTACCTTTAACATAAATTGTTTTTCTTCAGGAGTCAATCGATCTGGTTGCACTTCGGACTGTCTTTGAACATCTAATGAACTACCATAAGGTATTGATGATATCTGATTCTGAGAATTCAACACCGTTCCATGTGAGATCGATGTATTATTTGACCCGTTGTAAGCCATTAATTGATTATTATACGTTAATATTTGATTTTGGGCATTCGGCGGTGTATTTACCAAAGATTGTGATGGCGTTGGGCTGCTAATTGAAATTGGTCCTTCATGATTGAAAGTAAAACATTGTCTCGATTCTACGTCTGCACCAAGGGGATCTTCATTAGAAATTTGTTCATAATTAGCATGTTGGTTTCTTTGTAGCGTTGATTCTGGTGGAGGAAATATCTCACTTTCGTCTGTTAGAGAACCTTCATCATCATAATTATTATATGTTGGAGATATAATAGAGTTTAGGTTCTCTGACGAGATATTATCGTATCTATAATACGTGGGAGATAATATAGCTTGTTGCTGCTTTCGAGGTGACATTGAAGATACAGTGGAGTTTGAACGAGTTAGTGAAACAGTATCATAATCAAAATGTGTTGGAGATAAAAATGATTCAGGGGTAGGTGATTTCCGTCCATTTTCACTTACATTTCTTGACTCACCCACAACATCTTCTTTGACTGAATCCACACTGTTTTCTTTCGTTAATTGCTTCTCCAATGATTTAACTTTTAGTTCATGTAGGCGTCGTGCTTGTCTCTCCACAGATCCAATACTATTGTTATCTTCTTCTGAAGAAATCACCGAATATGTACTACACATTGATAAATTTCTTCTCCTTTTTATACCACAACCAACGCTAATCCTCCTTTTCTTAATCAATCCACTTTTACATAATTTCAATATCTCCGGATGTTGCTCAAGTCTGATTAACCAGGTTGAGTCGTCTTCAAAATCAACTGAAGCATCGATGCACAATTGTGCTATATCATCTAATTCAACTTTCGCATTTGAACCAATTTTAAGATCTTCTTCAGTTGCAAGAACACATTCCGTGTGTTCAACACTATCATCATCTTCGCTCTCCCATGCTTCGGCATAATCAATATCTTCAGCATCTTCGAGGTCCATTGAAAAATCTTTTGATTTTACACCATGATCTTTTCTACTTCGTTCCTTGCTACGTGACCGTCGTGAACGTTTTGAATGCTTACGACGATGACTGTCGCTACGACTACGACTCTTATGATCGCGATCGTGATGTCGGCTACTACGATGCCGGTCACTGTGATGACGATGCCGACTTGATGAGTAACTTTTATCATGTTTTGAAGAAGAAGAAGAACTGTTTTCTATAGTGATCATCACGATGGCAACCAGTAGAAAAGCTCCTATGATGTTTTCTATCGTGTTTGGATAAATATTTTCTTTCAATTATTATTTTCTTGCCAGTATTATCGACAATATTTATCTCACCATTTTCATATTTTGTAGGATGATATCTACTACCATTGGTATAAACAACTGATGATAAATTCCTTCTCTCATCAGCATGATGACTTGACGTCCTTGAACCATTGTCATCATCATCGTCACCGTCACCAGCACTATCATTACCGTCAAATTTCTTCTGATAAGGAGGCTGCGTTCCATTGTTATCAGCCTCATTTTTGTTCCAATGAAATTTATCCCCATAATTATCAAATCGCGGTCGTTTATAGTTGTTGTTGAAGTTATTATTTTGCCCGTTAAAACCACCTCTTTTGAATCTCAGATGAAAATTGGGTATAAAGTTTCTCCCCTTATATCCACTGGGCTTATGATGGTAGTAACTATTTATGTAACCTCCCCTGGTAGATTTTTCCCTATCTTCATTATCATCAACATTATTATCATCCTCTTTGTTCGAATTAAATCTTGAAATATAAGTAGAATCCTTAATAACAACTCTACGATCAGGTTTCCCTCTAGTCTTGAAATTGTTACGTTTATAAAATTCAGCAGGATTATTGCTGCCATTAGAATTATTAATATGATGCTGCTGAAATTTCTTAGTGTAATTATTGTTGTAAGGTGCTCGTCTGTGAATGGTTGAGTCATCCTTGGAGTTGCTGTTTAAGCCGTGTTGGCGTAGGAAACTATCTCTTGGTGATATGAGGCTGTTGGATTCGTAAGAATTGAAATCTTCGTCATCATCACCATAAACTCTGTCATCTAAAAAAAGAAGGAAAAGAACGAGGAGGTTCAAAACTTTTTGATAATATTGATGCCGCTGAGATCAGTGAAGTAATCGCGCCGTCAAGTCTATCAAAAAGCCTTAAGTGGAGCCCGGGCTAAAGCTAAGCTGGATCTTTGCGTCATTTTTGCATTTTCACTTCCGTTTTCGACTGTTTTCCAAAAGCTTTTCATAATATAATAGCTACGGTTATCTTTTCAATACAAGGAGAAAAAAATCGCAATTTAATTCAAACTTTATCAAAAGTTATTCGTATTTGTAGCCGGCAGTAAATTCTAAAAGGGCTTAAACATTCATCTAAAGAATCCAACATTTACTTAAAAATAGACAAAAAGAACGATTAATTTCATAAAGAACGACAAATTTCGGCATCCACAATCCCGACCGAAAGTGACTATTCCACCCATAAGTATTCATTCCTCTTTGTTTATCACGGGAATTAACTACATATGGTTTTAAACAACGACAAATTACGCATGCGTGTTACAATGCAAGATTCTTTAGAGGAACAGACTGCATGACCCAAGAGAGTTGAAAAAACGAACTAAAGAACAGAGTCGATTAAAAGGAACTCTAGGCAGGTAAAAAAACAGGAAGATTGATTTTAGTCCAAAATTTTAAAAACGAACTAAGAAACAAGGATCTATTAAAAGGACTTTAAAATAGGACAAAAAATTTCAAATCGAGTTGAGGGACAGAGGTTCGTGTATAGGGCGTTCAGGTTTGGAAATAAGAGAAAAACTGATTAGAGCTAAAAATCCAAGGAAAAACTAGCGAACAGGGGTCAATTCAAAGAACCTTTAGATATGTCCAAAATTACAGCAGGGTTGGCTGATAAGAGCCAAAAATATAAAAAACTAACTAAGATGGAGTTGATTTCCATGGCCTCCACCAAGTAGGTCCAAACATAAGGGCTGATTAGGGTCCAAATATTAAACGTTAAGTTAAAAAACCCTTAAAATTCACCATTGAAATACCTTAAAATCAAATTAAGGTACCTTTTGTATCAAAAAAATCAATTGGTATTGAATAATCATTACAGTACTCGTTTAACTCAAAAACCCGTGGCATCTTTTTCTGAAATTTCTTCAAGGTTGCAAAAAAATATCTTAGCAACACCAAAATGTTCCAAAACAACAAATTTCATCCTTATCAAGCAGGTGGCGAAAATGTAAAGATTGCTAAAAGCTAACGAGCAAAAGTTGCAAGATTCGTTCCATGAGAATACATTGAAATCAACGAAAGCGAAGTTTTATACAGCATAATAAGCAAAAACAACCTTATTAAATTATGCAAAACATGCTATCTTCAATCGAATCATTCAAAAAAAAGCTTACAAATCAAAATCTGATTAAATAGCAATCTTTGCATCATTGATGATAAGGCATGCATTGAATACCCGATGACGTCAATTGTTGATTTAAAAAAGTATATTCACTCCTGAATATACTTTTTTACTAAGGCATTGATATCCACATGGTATAGGTCTGATCCATAGATTTATGCCGAAGGGCTAGATGTCGGGCCTCAAGCCATCTCAGGCAAAACAAAGTGAATATCAGAAAAAAATATTGCTGCTGTTGTTTTCGAAAACTCGCGTAGCTGAATATCACTCAGGACTATTGTTCTTCGATTGTTTCAATTACGTTCGACTGTATTCGATTATGTTCTAGTACGTTCGATTGGTTCAATTGCATTAATCGCTAAAGCTCTAAAGCTTGAGAGGAGTGGGCTAATTGCACTCAATCTTATCGAACTAATCGAATCTCAATCGAACGTAATTCCAACGCAATCGAATACAATCGAATATTAGCCAGAAATTCGCCGTTCGATTGAGATTCGACTGCGTTCGACAATCGAATCGCAATTATTCGATCGCGTTCAATAGACCTTTTCATAAATAACGTCACGAACATCACTTGCCTCGTATTCAAACAATTACCATGGTGATTATGTCAATTGAGATAATGATTAATTTATGAATAGAAAGTAGTTGTAATAAAATCCGCTGTTAATCACCATGGCAATAATTCCAAAACGAGGCAAGTGATGTTCGTAATTTATGAAAAGGTCTTTTACATTCGATTAGTTCGATCACGATTTTCGTTTGAACTTGTTCGATTGATACCGGCTGGAAACCAAAATTCAACTAAAAGTTTGCATGTGCACATAACTGTACGCGAAATTAATACTCATGTAATTTTTAAAGGGTACTGTAAACATTTTCTGAAGCCAAGACGACTCATTTATTAGGCCTTCGTAATCTAAAATTAATCTTGTAATATTTTTCGTACTACACTCTGATTTAGGGGGTATCCTTTGTTGCGTAATAATATACATTGGGCTCTTCTAAAAAATGTTTGAACATAGGGGTGGATATTTTCAATTTTGAATTTGATTTTGAATGTCCGGGGGTCAACTGATACGTGTCCAGGGGGGGGGTGAGATCCATTGCCCGGGGGTCAAATATTATATCAACCACGCCCCCCATTCTTATATGGTATTCATTAGTTGGCAATTTCCTACAAGAGTTCCAAGATTTTGGAAAAAAGAAATTACGGTGGAAACGATCCACTGAAAAAAACCTATTTAAAACGAGTATAGGACGTGTTACTTTTTTTACTGACTTTAAAACTACTTACGTAAGAGACAATTTTGGTTGATGGTGAAATTTGTCAAGCTATTCAGTGGAGATACCAAAGTTCCAGTGCTGGGGAAAATAAAAATCTCTGCCATCATCACCATACATGTCAAATGCGGAAAAAAATTTACCAGAAGTTCTTTCTTAAATCTTAAAATTTTGAGGCTGGAAACCTCTTCACATCTCTTATTACTAAAGGGACTCTTTTATTTATTTAAGTTCCTCAATGATTCAAAAAGCTAACAAGTTTGTGCAGGTATATTTATCATGTGTCAGCTGCAACAATACCAAAGCTCTCTAAGTCTTTACAAGCATGTTTACACAGAAAACTTCTACAGGCAGTGTAAATTACATCCTCCACATCAGTATTTTTTTATGAAACCTAATAAGGCGAAACCAATTTGATTAGTTGTTTAACGGGCCCGACCGACCCTGAAATTCCAAAAATCGAAATAAAAATAGAATTGATCTTGGTAGTACATTTTTATTTTCAATTCTTTACAGACTGCCAAATTTTCCAAATTTTGGTAGTTTTTCCAAGGTTTTGAGAATTTTATGTTCAATTTTTTATTTTATCCATGAATTCGAGCTTTTTGTGCCTTTTTATTCTCGCATTTTTGTTAAGATGCAGCAGTTTTTGCTGTCTTTCTAGGAAATTGTAAAGGTGAAATTCTACTTTTATTTTTATTTTTTCGCCAACCGACCGGCCCTCTTTTTTTGGTAGCTTGGCCCATAAAACAACAAATTAAATTGGCCTCGCCTAATCAATCAATCAATCAATCAATCAATCTGAAGAAATAAAAAGATGTTTCTTCATTAAACACCAATGCTTGTCCAGAAAATGAAAGAAATGAAGCTCATAACTTCCATCAAAAATTCAAAACAAAAAACGTAAGTATAATCTTTAATGCATACTAGCTCCACTGACTTAAGGCCAATGCGGCAAATAATACAATAAGCTATATACGAAGGAATATTACGTTCCACATACAGAAGGTGAGGGAATGTTGATAAAACTGGAAAGTTCGTCAAACATTAAAACAGCACAAACGAATTACACGCTTTTTTTTATAAGAATGGTGTTTTTTCATTTCATCATGGATATTCTTGGTTCGCTTAAGCCTATCTCAAACATCTTAAAGGCTGGACGTGTTCAGTTTGCTGGTCATTGCCTTCGTGCGTCCACAGAAGTCATCTCCTCTCTTATTCTGGAAACCCAAGCGGCTGGTTCAAAGATCGAGAAAGTTAACTTTTACTGACGCAGTTAGCAGGGACACTGGGATTCTTTATAGTGACCTGGAGACTGCCATGTGCGACCGCGATTCTTGGCGCCAGAGGGTGGAATCCATCATCTCTACCGAGGTCGAAAGATAATGATTATGATGATGGATATTCTTAAATTTTTGCGAAAAATCATCCTAAAATATTCTTACGGTAGGTTATCTTAGGTTAAGATCCAAATTTAACCTAAATTGAACATGAGATACACAAACCTGAAGCATAAAATGGTATTTTTGTGAGCCTTATTGGGGGATAATAGGAAATTTACAGTTAAAAAGCACTCAAAATAGCATTCTTAGACTCTGTTGTCAAATTCCATGATGGTGATATTCTGATCATATTCTTAATTTTTTGGCCAATTTAATCATGAACATTCTTATAAAGTGTACACGTTTTTTTTTTATAAGAACAAACTATATAAGAACATAAGGCTTCGAGGCCCAAAAATTTAAGAACCTTCTAAGAACATTCTAAGGCTTTGGAGACTTAAAAACATGCATTTTCTTAAGAAATTATATCAAAATGCTCAAAAAATGCTGAAAATAAGAACATTTTAAGAACATTTTTAGGCTTCAAATCCAAAAAACTAAGAACATCCGAAGGCTTCGAAAATTTTTGACGTTCTTATAAAAAAAAAAACGAGTGCATCAGACAGAATACTTCTCCAACGGAGGGAGGTGGGACGTCAAAGATTTTTGAAGTATTTCAGTTTCATAGCATGTTAGATTCCATGCCTTGAAATGTTCTTAGAATGTTTTCTTTTTACTAAAATGATTTTATAATATTTATTTTGGAGTAATTTTTCGAATGTCTCCTTTAAAATTCAAAGTTTTATGATCCCTTCAGTTGACAATGCCTCCATACTAGAACTAATTTGTTTCCCCTGTTAGTTTTCGAGTTATACACCCCCTTCTCACAGGCCTAAAAGGATTTTTTCAGTCAGTGATGATAAAATCAAAGATAATTTTCCACCGGGGACGATATTTTGGCCAATTTTTCCAGTGGGAAGGGGTCCCAGTGGGTCTGTAAGAAAGAGGTGCAGTTATGGAAACTCCGCTTCAGGTGCAGTTATGGAGACTCCACTGTATCAAAAATAAATCTTTAGAATGATAACCCAAAAAGTTAGGAACACTCGTCTTAAGCCTTCTGGTGTTCTTAACTTTTCAGTTTCAAGCCTAAAAATCTTTTTATTTTCAAGCGTTTTGTAAATAATACAATTTTATAAAAACAAGCTGGAACACTGATTGGACTTACCTGATGATTAAAGTTTGAGCAAGTAGGGAAGTGTAACATAGTTGATTGATGGAACGCCAAAGGGATAATCAAAAATCAGTAAAAGTTCGAGTTATAGAGAGGCAGAATAGCCTAAGAATCTCCTCAAGAGACAGGAAAAAGCGTTCAAGTTTATGGAGATGATCGAGTTAAAGAGGTTCGAGTTATGGAAGGTCGACTGTAGTTTAAAGCAAAAATGGAAAAGATTGTGAAAAAAGAACAGACCAGCGAACGGTTTCCTAGTGATCTTCGGCTATTCTGGCGAAATTTTAAGCAAGTTACGCTTACAAAATCAGTTTCATTGAAAATTGAACCATGCTTAATCGTGGTCATTCTTATAATTTATGTTTTTCTTTGAAAACAAAGATATAAAACGAAAAAGTAGGTCCAAAATTTGGCTCGGAATGGCCGAAAAATAATTTAAAAAAAACTCAATTTCAAACTGTTTAGGGGTCGAAGTAGTAAAAATTGGGTATAAATCCTAGTCTCAATTTCACCCTATAAATGAGAGCAGGATAAGAATAGTTTGAAGCTCATCAAAAGCTTACTGGTTCTTATATAAAAAATGCATTTTGTGCAATTTCATAAGAAATCGGGTGTTATAAAGTCTGTAAAGCCTTGAAAATGTTCTCAACTTATTCTTAACCCTTTCCAGCCGTTACCTTATTTTAGCACCTCGTCTTTTAAAAGATGAAAATTCTATCGCCGAGAAAAATTATTATCAAAAAAAGATTTTCACGGGTTTCCTATTTCGCCAATGTCGGATATATCCGACAATTTTAAAACATATTAGCACTACGCAGCCATGGCTTAGTGGGCAGAGGGGGTATCAAGCCTTCCTTAAATATGGCACCCCCTCTCAAAAATTAAAATTTCTCAACCCCCCAAACTCTTACAATCTCTAACTATAAATATAATAATTATTGAGAAACTTAAAAATGAATGGAAAACACTCTTTTGCAAATTGCCAAATCTTCCAAGCCCCCTTAAAAAATTAACCCCCTCTATTTGTGCAAGCCACCCCTTTTATTTGAAAATTTCCCAAGCCCCCCTTCTTTAAAATTCAGTAAAATTCTCGACGTCAAAAATGGTCATCGTCAACTGAAAACAAAACCTTTTCTGTCAAACAAATCACTGCAGGATTTCAATTTTCTTAAACATTATAAAGGGGAGCAGTAATTACTAAACAGGAAATTACCTCTAATCAACCTGGATATTAATTTGAAAGAGAAACAGTTATGCTTTACTAATTTCTTTTACATGAGAAAAATGTAATCAGGGCTGAATTTAGTAAGTTCTTCAAGATTCTTTTATTTTAAAACAAGAATCTGAGTCCTAAATCTTCTCAATACGTTTTTATATAGCAGGAGCTAGATGGCGTAAAATGTCTTATGCTAGTTCATAAACACCCCTTCTCACAGACCCGGTAGAATTTTTTCAGCTAGTGTGGATAAAAAAAAACGATATGAAACATGATGGGGAATGATATATTTTTTTGGCTGGGGATTTAAAATCCATTGTTTTCAATTCAGAAAACGAATAATCTTTTGTTGTGAGGATTGGTTTAATTGATTTTTTTCAGTGGGAACTAAAATTGGAGTACAATTTTCCACTGGGGACAATATTTTGGCCAATTTTTCCAGAGGGAAGGGTTCCCAGTGGGTCTATGAGAAGGGGGTGTTTAATATTACTTCCATAATTGAAAAATTGTACAAAAAATGACCCTGAACGTGTAATGAAAATTACATCTCGTATTGAACAGAAACTTACCTTTCTCTACTGGCAGACTTGGTGTTCGTTTACCGTAGTATTTTTTCATTCTTCTCCACTGTCCATGTAGTAAGTTCCAAGCATGTTCAAATGTTTATTATACTTTTATTTTTGTTTTTTATTAGTAGTCATCTAAAAAAGATAAGAAGAATTGAATATTTCAGCAGCCATACAAATCTTATAATGCTTTGCAAGAGCAGAAACCAGTCGGTCTTATTAAATCAATAATTATAGAATTGTTTAAAGTTCACAATCTTGAATACACAAGCACAGCTAATATCAACAATTTCCAGCATCTCCAAAAAAGTTAAATTTATAATAAGATGATTCTAAAAACTTGTTGACAAATGATATGAAAACTTCCACAACGTAAACACCATCATGATACTAAAAATGCTATTATGACAAGACAGGCTCTTTTAATGAAATGAAAAAAAAACTAAATCCATGGTAATGACTCAAACAATAAGATATAAACCGTCTTTAAAGTTGAACTAATTAACCGAAAGAAAAACACTTCAATTACTTTAAGCTAAAGAGTGTATAGATAAAATGTGACAAAAAATGGTATATTAAGGTTGAATTGCGTGAGAGGTGAAACTCCCCACACAAATATAGGAAACGAAATTTTTAAGGAATGAGCTATGGAAATATCATATGAATCTTTACATTAAAAGTTCATTTTTGTAACAAGGCATGTTAACTTTTTACAATAATATAATCAGAACATGACTAGATTGGAAGAATGAACATATCACGTCTCCTTGTACTAATCATTCAAAAGAAAATAGGACATATAAAAAACAATTAAGGAAAATCATCCCAATACCTTCGGCATCTTTGCCCTGGAATATTGGCAAAAAATATTAAGTCTCAGTCCAACATAAGATCAAAGCAATAACTTGAAAATATCTTTTTTTACTTGTAGATTTAGATTTCGACAAGATAAAAATCATTTTGTATTACGAAAAATAAACATGAATAGGACAAGAGAAAGAGAAATAAACGCAATATAAGAGGCACTTAGAAATATGTTTACTAGAAAGTTGCTCGTTGTTTAAACATTACAATCGTATTGCTTTTACGCATCACATTACAAATTTTGACTGCTGTGAGTAAAACATAATGCACTGATTATAAAAGAAACATAAGAATTAAAAGTTAAAAGTTTTTGTATATTTTGGACGATTCCGGCACCCCCAAATTACGTATCACCATCGTTCAGAAAATCGTACAAGCGAAGTTTTGACTCGAGAAAAATAACAAAATAACAAAATAAATAACAAAATATCATCACAAAAAGTTGAAATCTTAAAAATCTATTATTGTCACAACAATAGAAATAAAATGTACATATCCACTGATATCTAACTATTTTATAATCTGGTACAAAGTCACAAGACTTGCTGTAATTTTTGAAATATAAAATCCCTTTTCAAAAGTCTGCCATTCTAGCTGTTGTAATTGAAATTTTATTCCTATTGACTTTATTTATCAATATAAAACAAAGGCCACTCCTCACTGCTCCTCCTCCCCGGTCAAATAGACAGATTTTTTCAAAAATTATAAAGAATAATCATCGAAAAAAAACGTAATGAAAACTCAACGATCTCTGTAAAATGATAGCCATTTTTATCCCAATCTAATCTTTAAAACAAGTCGTTATTTGCGAAACAAAAAATCAAATGTTTCGAAACGAGCAAGAAAATCGTCTTTTGAACATCTTCTTAAATTTTAGTGATCAACCTATATTCTTAAATGAACAAAGAACAACCACTGAACTGCCACCAAACCTCTGAACTCTGTCCTGTAGAAAGTTTCAAAACATTTGGTTTTAAAATTTAAATCTGAAGGGTATTCAAAGGGTATTTACCTAAAGTCCAATTCTAAGTGCTTCAAAAAGACCCTTTGACCAATTTATGACAACAAGGAGATAAATTTTGGATGAATTGATCAAATTCTTGTCTTGTTTGTTGAAAGTCATCAAAAAAACAGTGATTACAAGTACCAGAGTATTGGTAAAGCATAGAGGAAAGATAGAGGTTATTTCGTTCTTAAAATATTTGAATGTTGGAAAAACCCGAGTATGTGAATAAGTGAATAACCTAACAACCATACAATTATACTTATAGACTATACTTTATGTTCCAGTAAAAAGAGCCATTAAGTGGAAAAATTCGTTATACTAAACATTAAGAAAATTGTTATTAAAAAATATTTCATATCATTGAAATTATGGGCCCAAAGGAAACATTTTTCAATATACAATATAACTATATACCTGAAAATCTTGATAATTACCTTAATTCATTAATTTTTGCGTGCCTTTTATTTTTGCACAGAGAACATCTTAATGTATTTCAAACTGAGTCTGACTGAGTTAGCGAAACTTTAAACCCAAACATCTGATCTGGCCATGATAGAGTGGTCATATAAGTAAGACCTACATGCTGAAATCACACATAAGGAGAATCTGTTTTGGCCAAACAAAAAAAAAAGATGAGAGGAAAGAAAAAAGTTTCATGAACAAATGGAAAAACTGAAAGAAAAAGAAGCGAACAAAAACTAAATTGAAGTACTGCTCAAAGACATTGGCATCGAATGAAAATGGGCAGGAAAGTGGGTCCGATTAAGGTGACCTAAAGTAATAAAGAAACATGAGCAACCTAAACAGTTTAAAGGAATGGACATTATGGTTGTCTAAGAACCACCAATGATTTTACCAATGAAAGAAGAAAAATATATGATATGCCTGAAAAAGCCAAGAAAATACGGAGCTCTGAATGTGATATGGCAATTTCATTTGAAAACACATACTTTATTCAACATGCATCTTTTAATTGAGGTGACAGACAACTATGATCACTTCCACCTCTCAGTCAAAAAACATACAGTCAAACCTCCAAAATTTGATCAAGTTTTTTCCTTATTGTCCCTAGAAGGTTGGAATCACCATAGAAAAAAACATTTTTCCTCTATGATTGTTTTAAAAAGTGTAGTGTCAGTCAGCAATTCAGACCTTTTTTATAAAGAAGGGTGTCAGAATTAGATGGAGAAATGTTGACATTATAATTGAGTCAACATTTCTTTGCTTTTAGCAGTCAGAAGAAAAATATTCACACCAATTCCACCCTTTGCCCTCCAATTGTTTTCTATTTAATCTTATTATCTCAAAAGGATATCAGGATAAGAAGGGGATTATTGACAGGCAGACCAAATTACCGTATCACTTAGGGTTAGGGTTGAAGCTCACGAGTCAAAAGTATCAAAGGTCAGGTAGGCCCAAATGCCTATGTACTTGGGGGGAGCTAAAATCTCATCACTTAACGTGGGGGCTAAAATAATTCAGCTTAATAGTTGGCTTTAATTACTCAAATTGAAGCTCATGAATCTGAAAGATTTTCGCCTGCGGCGCAATATTTTTGTAATAAGTGTGCAAAATTATGATTGTAGTCCTAGTTTAAGTTAGGTCAAGCAAGAGGTCTTCCCAAGTAGAAACTTTAGGCAGTAAAACACAAGTAAGATTTCATGCTTATGACATTGGTTTTGGATATTACAGAACTTGTAAAAATAAGTCTCTGCTGCAAATGTCAACGATCATTGATGTCGAGCAAGAGAATCTTTGTATATACCTTTCAGCAAACAATTTTTTACAATTAGAGAGATAGAGGGAAGAGAGGATGCAGATACATGGGCCCTGATGAGCTATTTTGAGGGGGGGGGGGCAAATGGAAAAAAATTATTATGATTATTTATGGAAAAAATGTCGCCCACCATGGTTGGGCGGCAAAGAAAATTTTTCACTTTTTACACCCTCAAAACACCTTAAACGTTATCTAATAGGGGAGAATAATAGTTTTTATGATTTGATTTGGTCTGTTAAAAGTTGTTCTAATGTCTAAAGTTTCAATATAGCATGGTCTGCAAAAAAGTGGGCATGAGATTGTGAGCACGAAAACGGGAAAGAAGATATTATTAGATAAAGAAAATTATTATCAATAAATAAAGCCAAAGACATAACATCTGAAATTCAATCAACAATTTTCAAATTTAAGTCCCCCCTTTTTTCTTGTTTTGATAGATTCTTGCAGCCCTTGATAATGAATCCCCCCTTATTTTAAAAAAATTACAAAAATCCCCCCTTTTTTAAAAGGCAATTTTTTTGCTCCCCCTTTATTTTAAGGGGGGGGGGCAGAAACCATGTATGTTTTAGGCCTTCCTATGTCTTTTAGACCCAAGCATAGAAGGAACTTAAAACAACTTAACCTATCTACTTGAAAATTAAAACCTTATACACCTTTAACCCATGTTTACTTGTGTCATCCATAACCAACCTATTACAATCTTTAACTTTCTTTAACTTTGATCTTGTCTTGAAAAAATTATATCATTAGATCTAGATCAAGACAGAACTTGCTTCAGTCAATTTCTGCTAAAATTGTAGAATTTTTTCTAAGAGGGGAGGGGGTAATTGTCTCCGCTGTAGATTATATTGAGACAGACTTTTATGTGGTCTATTAAAATGTTTATAAATAAAACTTTCTGAGTGTGCTAATTCAGTTAGTGGAAGTACCTCAATTTTAAGCATGTTAAAAGTTAAACATCTTCGTAAGAGAATGTGTTTTTCTATAAGGAATTTTATAACACTTCATGGCGGATTAAAAAGACGATCAGATAACCAAAGCTTTTTTGTTTTTCATTTTCGCATTTATGGGGAAGAATGAAATTTTCTTAAAGCTCTATCCTTCCCTGAAAAAAGGTTTCTTACAGAATTAAAAAAGCTTCTTTGGTTGTTGAGATATTTGGGATTGTGTATAGAAGGGTAACAATTTGCGCTAATTAATCATAAATGTCCGGCGTCCAAGAAGATTCCCCTGGCTGAATTTTTATCCCGCAGGAGAAAATGTTGGCATGACGGGAGTCTCCCAACAAATGCGGGAGAGTTAACAGCTATGCTTATTGCGTCCGGTGTAGCGAAAGGATACTTTTTGCCACCGGACTGTCGACTGTGAACTGGATTTACCAATTCTCCCCTCACTCACATGGCACGAGTTGACCCAGGCGAAGGTTCATTCACTTGCCAAGTGAACCGCTGCAAGTGGGAATTGAATCTTAGTTGCCTGTGTAGCAACCAAGGTCATCAATGACCACTATACAGTCGGGTGTTTAAGATAAAAACTGCAATTATTGCTCTTTTCGGAAATTATTGCCGAAAACGGTAATTTTTTTAACGATGAAATGCTGAATCAGCAAAATGTGTTGTCCTTTTAAGGGCAAAGATGTCAGAGGTGTTTGAAAATAGTAAAATTGCATCGAGAAAAAGGTTTTTCGGATTTTTAAAAGTGATTTTTCCAATTTTTCGTTGCTCAATAACATGAAAAGTTCTAAAATAATAAGTTAAAAGATCCTGCATCGTTGCCGAAACACAGCCAGAAAGAGATAACAAACCCCCGTTGTAAATTTGTTTACATATGACTCGATTTTGCTATCTGCATTTTCAACAAAAACCAGTTGAAAACAAAACTAAACGAGGCACAGCGGGCCTTCTTATCGCGAGGGTGTCAAATACCACGTGTTCAATAATAAAATCAACTTTTATTTGCAAAAACGGCAATAATTGCCGAAAACGGCAATTTTCATTTATTTACTTTTTTATTTTTCTGCTGATTCAGCATTTCATCGTTAAAAAAATTGCCGTTTACGGCAATAATTTCCAAAAAGAGCAATAATTGCAGTTTTTATCTTAAACCCTTTAAGACTTTGCGTCCCCGATGAGTGTCCCCATAGGGCAAAAAAGCAAAAAAAAGTCGATGTCGTCCAATTCTAATGAAATTACGAATATAACACAATTAAATGGTGTAGAATTGAATGGCAATATTGTTTTTTGTGTATTTGGGTCTTTTAGAGGGTAAAATTGGGGGTTTTGGGCCCAATTCTGGGCTTTTGGGGCAAAAAATGACCCAAAAATGAAGTTTCTCCAATTTCGATGAAACTTTCCAGTTTTATCCAATTTTTCATGTTGAACACGAATATGAAACTTAAAATATTTCAAAAGTCCTGAAATACCCTCAAAAAGGAGGTTTTGGCCCCAATTCTGGGCTTTTGGGGCAAAAAATGAAGTTTCTCCAATTTCGATGAAACTTTCCAGTTTTAACCAATTTTTCATGTTGAACACGAATATGAAACTTAAAATTCTTCAAAAGTCCTGAAATACCCTCAAAAAGGAGGTTTTGGGCCCAATTCTGGGCTTTTGGGGCAAAAAATGACCCAAAAAATGAAGTTTCTCCAATTTCGACGAAAATTTCCACTTTTATCCATTTTTTTATGTAGAATACGAAAATTTTTCCAGAAAAGGAAAATCAGATGGGTTTTCAGAGAAACAGTCCGTGAAAGCAGCCGGCGAGGCGACCTTTTTTCCGATGTGTTCTGAGAGCATATTTCAGCTAGAAATTTTAATTTGTTCTGATCAGACTTCGAAAATCAATCAGCTAAAAATATTGTGTTCTGGCGAGACAGGGGTATAATTAAGTTCATCTAACGTGTTCTTGTTGTCTAAGTAACCCTGGAAAGCTATGTAACATAATTTGATTGAACATAGAAGTATGAAATAATATTGATGAAAATGATAGTTAAATTCCTATCACACATAAAAAACAACTTTACAACAATACCAGTTCATAGTCATATATCAATCATATATTCCGTATATATACTATACTAATAATACACTAATGAAAAGTAATCGAAACTTTTCAAACAATAAATCATTTGTAAGGAAAATGCACCAAAAGTAACAGTTATGAAAATCAACTACAAGTTATGTATTTAGAAATTATATACAGAAGTGTATGATAGAAAATCGTTGTATAAACCGATGATACAGAGAATCTCAATCTTTGTCAAATGAAAACACTCTCATACGCGTTTTTTGACGCCAATAGTGCACTTTGGCTTGAGCATAGACCAATATCGTTCTAAACCAAATATCTCACCCCGATATTCTCATAAAATCTATTCCTTTAAAACCAAAAGGTGAAGAGAAACGATAAATTACTTTAAAAGCTTTAACGAAATAGGATTCTCAATATCAAATTCAAACGTCATCTTGAGACTGGCTGCTCGCAACATCAAATTCTCGCTTTTTGTAGTATTCATTCCAACAACCTCGTTAATTAAATGAGCAAAGAGCAAGTGGTTCGTTCGGTTGTGAGCACTTGTCACATTTTGTGCGGGTTTTTGCTCCGCAAATCCGGCAGCGCAATCTTTGCTCTTTATTTGGAGCGTCGTCTTTTGTGAGCTTAGCTTCTGAATGTCGACCTTGAATATGAATTAGTGTAATTGTTTAAATATTCACTTTTTCTAAATAATGTGACATGATCACACTGAAACACTATTCGACAAGCTAAACAGATCCAAAATAGAGTTTAAAAATCTAAAAAGTAATTACGTGACTGTAGTTTAAACAAGCAAGACGGAAAGATAAAACCTTTAACGCTTTTCAGGAATTTAGGAGAAACTAATTTTTTATGACTTTTACCTTTACGAGGTGATAACACGCTCATTTCAACTTTTCTTCTTTTTGAGACATTTGATGATGGGTTTCGTAACAGTTTGTCTTTATTATTGTACATTCTGCATTTTGCGTACCAGTTACGAATAACAGCAAATCTGAACTCGCTGCTCGAATATAGCCGTTGCTTTTCCGTGATGGAATAAAGATTTTTCCAGATTGTGAAGGTATTACACAACGCGTATGTCTCAATTAACGAATCAAGCACTCGGCTCTGTTTGCGAACACTACGAAACTCGCTGTTGTAGTATGCTTGATGTTGGTTTGTACGGTCAACCATCCCATAAATCTGGCGATACAAAACCACTGAGGGTGGAGTGTGAATGGCCTGTCCGTTCACCTCAATTGAAGACCAGTTTTCCCTGGCAGAATCAACATCATTGTCAAGGAAGCAAACTGCATTATTATCGTTCCAATATGTCAAATTCAAATTTTGGTGAGTATCCTCTGACAAAGGATTTGGTATTCTTTAGAAATGAACCGTGTTTCTTTGGAAGATGGGCCGTATTTCCACGAACAGTAGCAATGATTCTGGTGTTCCATATGCTAGCTGCATCTTTCAAAAGTTGAATAGTTGGAAATCCACTATCCATCACCACAAGTCTTCCCATATGTTTTAACCCCTCTAAGAGTTGCTCAACGGTGTTGTAATTTTTTCCAGAGCCCGTGTTTGTGAACGTTTGCTTGCCGACCTTCACCAAGTGATTGTATGTGTAATATCCACCAAGTTCTCCCTGATCAGCAATTTTATTGACGGTCCACCCCATTCTTATCGGCTTGTCAGGATTTCTTATCTTAAATTTGTTTCGTTTACTCTTACTGCGGATACGCCCTTCATCAATACACATTTTAAATCCAGGAGACCAAAGCGTTTGCGATTTACGTTTTATCATAATCTACACCCGCCTGGATGTTTTGTAGAGGATGATAAGATGCCGATGATCTTTCAGGTAGATTAGATGCATCTGTCACCCGAAAATGTTTCAATAATGATTTAAATTTAATAAAAGTCATGACCTTTTTTACTTCCGTTTGTGATTTTAAAGTATCACTACTCCAGGCCCACTTTTTCTGGGGGTAGCGTATCAAAGATAGATGCCATTTCAAAGCAAAAAAACCACGAATCAAGGAACGTTCTTTTTCAGTTTTTTCAATAACACCAATTTCTTTTGTATACACCGGGTCATTTCGACCATGTGCATTGGTACAGTCAATACATTTGTTAATGAACTCATCATCAAGAATCTTTTCAACAAGGTCATTTGGCTGCACATCAGTGTCAAATTCCATACTTGGCTTTCCAAACTCAGTAAGGTTTGGCGATGGTTTTATTATCTCTAATTCTGTCTGAGAGGAAGTTCTCCATTTACAACAACCAGCATTGTCATCATCGCTCTCAACACCTTCGGGATCATAATCAAATTCATCATCATTATCACTCAACTCATTTTCATCACCACTGGAGAAAAAATCACTTTCACATTCGGATTCATTCTCGCTGGAACTCGACATGTTGACAGCTATTTTGCAAGTGATTTTCAATACTGCCATATTTGCATTCATTACCATGGAAACAGTATGCACCAAGTTGGACTTTTAAACCAAAATCTGGAAAAATTGCCAATCAAACTAAAATTTCCAAAAATCTTCATTTCCTAAATCATCATCAGAAAACATTCACACATTTATAATATCTTCAGTCTATTTTCATAAATAGCTCATCACTTCTAGCCAATAACAGTGCTTTCTATAGGAATAAAAATCTTTAAACTCGTTTATCTCAAAAACTAGGGGGTTTACGAAAAAATGTTATCTAACTGTTTCAGTCCATAGAATTTGTTTGGAAACAGCAAAAATATTAACCTTGGGACTAAAAGCAGGTTGAATTAGAAAAATTGGACCCTCTGATTATTATTTTGTATTACTGACAGCCTAATGTTTAGACAAAAA